>NC_044561.1:91723196-92038611 GCF_007565055.1 Rhinopithecus roxellana | reverse complement strand
GAGTGATTATCTTCTTTTGCTAGTTCTTCCCATTTCCCTCTTGACCTAAGGTTTAGATAATTTGTTTCTGCTTACTTGCTTTTATAGAGGATTAGGCAAAGTTATTTACAACAAGAAATAGAGTGGAAATATTGTTTTCTTGTCATAGAGAACAAAATAAAAGACTCATGGCCTTCCTAGTCGCATATAACACTGATGACGTTATACCTTTCAAAGCACCTCCGTGTTCTGCACTTTATCCCTTGTATTCACAAACAGATGTGATAGCATAGTGGCCTTGGTAAGATAGTTCAAGTCTTCGTCTAGAGAGCGAGGTTGCAGTCCTGGCTTTGCCAATGACCAGCTAGGTGACTTGGAACAAGTACAGTGGTTCATGATTTGCCCTGCCCATGAATAACCACTAATAGATATACAGCCAGTCTTGCTCTAAGTCTAACTTTGGAAACATAAATTTGTGTCGGTGCTATTGATATACCGTGGAAGAATTTGAGCATAACGTGAATTGTGTGTTTGCATATTATGATAGTTCATTTTCACACTGCTGATAAAGACATACCCGAGACTGGGAAATTTACAAAATAAAAAGGTTTAGTTGGACTCACAGTTCCACATGGCTGCGGAGGTCTCAGAATCATGGTAGAAGGCAAGGAGGAACAAATCACATCTTACATGGATGGCAGCAGGCAAAAAAAGAGCTTGTGAAGAGAACTCCCATTTTCAAAACTATCAGATCTCCTGAGACACATTCACCACCACAAGAACAGCACAGAAAAAGACCAGCCCCAATGATTCAATCGTCTCCTACCAGGTCCCTCCCACAACACATGGTAAGCATGGAAACTACAAGATGAGATTTGGGTGAGGACACAGGACCAAGCCATATCATTCTGCCCCTGGCTCCTCCAAATCACATGTTTTCACATTTCAAAACCAATCATGCTTTCCCAACAGTCCCCCAAAGTCTTAACTCATTTTAGCATTAACTCAAAAGTCCACAGTCCAAAGTCTCATCTGAGATAAGGCAATTCCCTTCCACCTATGAGCCCATAAAATCGAAAGCAAGTTAGTTACTTCCTAGATACAATGGGGATACAGACATTGGGTAAATACAGCCATTCCAAATGGGAGAAATTGGGCAAAACAAAGGGTCACAGGCCCCACGCAAGTCCAAAATCCAGGAAGACAGTCAAATCTTAGAGCTCCAGATGATCTCCTTTGACTCCATGTCTCACATCTAGATCACACTGATGCAAGAGGTGAGTTCCCATGGTCTTGTGCAGCTCTGCCCCTGTGGCATTACAGGGTACAGCCTCCCTCCCAGATGCTTTCACAGGCTGGCATTGAGTGTCAATGGCTTTTCCAGGAGCATGGTGCAAGCTGTTGATGGATCTACCATTCTGGGGTCTGGATTTGGAGGATGGTAGCCCTCTTCTCACAGCTCCACTAGGTGGTGCCCAGTAGGGACTTTGTGTCGTGGGTCTGATCCCACATTTCCCTTCCTCATTGCCTTACCAGAAGTTTCCCATGAGGGCTCTGCCCCTGAAGCAACTTCTGCCTGGGCATCCAGGTGTTTCTATGCATCCTCTGAAATCTAGACAGAGGTTACCAAACCTCAGTTCTTGACTTTTGTGCACCCAAAGACTCAACACCATGTGGAAGCTACCAAGACTTGGGGCTTGCACCCTCTGAAGCAATAGCCCAAGCTGTACATTGGCCCCTTTTATTCATGACTGGAGTGGCTGGGATTCAGGGCACCAAGTTTCTAGACTGCACACAGTGGAGGGACCATGGATCTGACCAAAGATTTAAGATGTTTATTCCTCCTAAACCTACAGGCATGTGAAGGGAGGGGCTGTTTAAAGGTCTCTGACGTGCCCTGGAGACATTTTCCCTATTGTCTTGGTGATTAACATATAGCTCCTCATTACTTATGCAAATTTCTGCAGCCAGCTTGCATTTCTCCTCAGAAAATGGAATTTTCTCTTCTATCTCATTGTCAGGCTGCAAATTTTCCAAACTTTTATGCTCTGTTTTCATTGAAAACTGAATGCCTTTAACAGCACCCAAGTCACCTCTTAAATACTTTGCTGCTTAGAAATTTTTTCCACCAGGTACTGTAAACCACCTCTCTCAAGTTCAAAGTTCCACAGATCTCTAGGGCAAGGGCAAAATGCCACCAGTATCTGCTAAAAGATAATAAGAGTTCAGTTCCCAACAAGTTCTTCATTTCCATCTGAGGTCACCTCAGCCTGGACTTTATTGTCCATATTATGATCAGCATTTTGGGCAAAGTCATACAAGAAGTTTCTAGGAAGTTCCAAACTTCTCACATTTCCCTGTCTTCTTCTGAGCCCTCCAAACTGTTCTAACCCCTGCCTGTTACCAAGTTACAGAATTGTTTCCACATTTTCAGGTATCTACAGTAGCACCCCACTCTACTGGTAACAATTTACTATATTAGTCCATTTTCATGCTGCTGATAAAGGCACACCCAAGGCTGAGCAATTTACAAAAGAAAGACGGTTAATTGGACTCACAGTTCCACTTGGCTGAGGAGGCCTCACAATCATGGCAGAAGGCGAGGAGGAACAAATCATGTCTTACGTGGATGGCAGCAGGCAAACAAAGAGCTGTGTGGGGAAACTCCCATTATCGAAACCATGAGATCTCATGAGACCCATTCACCACCGTGAGAACAGCACAGAAAAATACCCACCCCCATGATTCAATCATCTCCCACTTGGCCACTCCCACAACACACATGGGAATCATGGGAGTTACACGATGAGATTTGGGTGGGGACACAAAGGCAAACCATATCACATATGCAAGATTTCATCCCTGAGAACACTATATGCATACAGAAAACTGCACTCAGTTGAAATGAACTATGTTACTGTCCACAAAATGCACACAAGCAGACACCTCAAATATCTACTGGCTACCTCAGCTCACTAGGAGCCACAACTATACACATCCAGTGTTACTTTCTGATTTCAAGTAAGCCTCTCTCCACCCTTCACAGTCACTCACAAGAGCAACCTTTCTAACATCCCCATCCACAGGCAAGCTTCAGGTCTTTTTCAAAGCAGGACACCATAATTATTGTAATATTTAAGTGACAGTAAGCGTATTTCCAGACCTTTGGGACCCATTTGACTTCTCACCCTGCAAAGGCTTCCAAAATAGCCTAATTCTGGGAGTACTTTTCTGAGCTCCAGTGGAAGCGTGGGAGAACTCTGCCCACCTTCCTGCATTTTTGTCTCCTGCATCTTTCGGTTATTTTACTCTTTAGGAATATGCCAAGGTGAAATCCATGAAATTCAATGTAAGCCTTCAATCTCACCCATTTTTGAGACAGAAACAGTCTGTGAAGAACAGTCTAGCACAATTTTAAAATTGTTTAAATGTGATTCTTTGTAAAATGAAGGAAGAAGGAAACATGAACTCTAAAACTTTTCCAATTTGCAGTCACAACTGGTCCCACTCTAGTCACTTGGGACTTAGTATTCTTATTGAAAATGCTGAGATTTAAAGTTTTTTTGAGCATTTCATTAGCACTAGAGTCACACCCCAATGTACTCTATAAGGTAACAAAAGAAAATAAAAGCAAAAATCTTTATCCCGTGTTATTGTTTAGTGAGTCAGTCACACACAACAAAGGCAGTAAATCTCCACAGCTAAAAGGAGCTTAATGACTGAAACATTCTCAGGGGATATGAGAAGCAGCAAAAGAATAATTGCAAAGAATAACACATGATGCCTGTGATTCTGAAGATCACTATAGTATAATATCTGAAAGTGAATTACTGTATTAATCCTCACTAGAAGCTCCAAGGTGGAGTATTTTCAGTTTTAATAGAGACTTACACCATGACTAAAGGTTCCTTTAATCTTTGTTCCCTATCTTTGTCTTTCTGTAAAATGGTCCATCTAAACTTTCCTACCTTCCTAAAGTGGAATGAGGATTATCTATTAAATACCTACAAAGCCCTTGGGAAATGTGAATTGTGGCACTATGGCTACATGACAGTAGATGGAGCCGCGAAGACATGAGGAATTGGCTGATTCACTGGGGAGAGAGGACAAATGTCAGTGAGTATAGGAAACCTTCATTCTTTGATCCCAAGGGATCACAGAGTGCCCCATGGTCTGTTCATGGGCACTGCACAAAGAAACAGAAAGAAATCTGCACATCCTCTTCATACTCACTATGGAAACAAATCTCACCTCTTCCCTCACTCTCTTCATGTTCCCCAAGTTATAAAGTTATAAGTAAAATAATAGCAAGCACTATCTTTTATTCCATTTTTATACAGGTATTTATAGATTTTTTAGCTTTTCATTTTGAAAACAAATGTGGCAAAAAGTTGCAAAAAATATTACAATAAACTTTACGATATCTGTCATCCATATTCCTCAGTCATTGATATTCTGCTGTTTTCTATCTCTAAATACATCTACGTCTGTATATCTGTGTGCATGTATCTACATATAAATATATTTATGCATTTATATTTGAAATTATTAAGACTGATGAAACTTTTGAGAGTATGTTCAGATATCATAACTCTTAATTTCTAATTACTTCACTGTATATCTTCCAAGAATATGAAAATTTTCTTATATAACTACAAAACAAAATTAAATGGGGAAATTTCATATTGCTGGAATACAATAGTGCCCCCTTATTCTCAAGAGATGCATTCCAAGACTGAAAACACAGATGGTACTGAACCCTATATATACCGTCTCCAACTTACTATGGTTCAACTTAAGATTATTTTTGCCTTTAGGATGGTATGAACCCATTATGTTGTTCAATTTCAGTACAGTATTAAATAAAGTAATGGGGTATTCTATACTTTATTATAAAATGGGCTTCATGTTAGATGATTTTGCTCAACTGTAGGCTAATGTAAGTGTTTTGGGCATGTTCAGGGTGGGCTAGGCTAAGCTATGATGTTTGGTAGGTTAGGGGTATTAAATGGATTTTTGATTTACAATATATTCAACTTACAATGGATTTATAAGGATGTAATCCTATTATAAGTGAAGAAACATCTATATATACTTTTTTTTCTATACACATCTATGATAAAGTTTAATTTACAAATTAGGCACAGGAAGAGATTAACTGTTATAAAATAGAATGATTACGACAATATACTATAAAAAAGGGATATGAATATAGTCTCTCTCTCCCTCTCAAAGTATCTTATTGTACTGTACTCTAGGTAATGGAAACCACAAAAAGATAAATCGTGGACAAGCAGATGCTACTATACAGACAATTTCTGACTTACAGTTTTTCAACTTTAAGATTAGTTTATCAGGATATATTCCCATTAAAGTCAAGGAGCATCTGGATTATGATGGTTCAATTTATGTATTTTTGTGATGGGTTTATAGGGGTATTAAATACATTATAACTTGTGATGTTTTTGACTTGCAATGGGTTTATCAGGATATGATTTTAATGTAAGTCAGAGTATCTGCTATTATCTAATATACAATACAATCCAAGTCAAATTCTGTTCATTTTCAAAATAATGTCTTTTGTAGCTATTTTTTTCAGTCTAGGATACAATTCAATTGTACGCATTGCATTTAGTTTTTAATACTGTTTAGTATTCTTTAATGTGAACAGTTCCTCAGCTATCTTTGTTGTGCATGTCATTCATATTTGAAAAGTATATGACGATTAATCTATACAAGCATATTCCTGTGTGTTTCTTCACAATTAGATGCAGGTTATATTATTTTGATAGGAATACTACAGAAACTTGAGACGATAACGGTTTCTGTAGTTCATAATAACACGGGTTGGCAATTTGTACTAGGCTCAGCCGGGCGCCTCTGTCCTGTCTGGCCTCACTCATATTTCTGCCACCATTTGCCCAGGAGGCTGGGATTGACTGATTTAGGATGGCCACAGCTGAAATGGCTTGTATCTTCTCCAAATGGTCACTCATCCTCCATAGGCTGATCTGAGTTTGCTCACATGGCAGCTGGCCAGAGTTTCAAGATAGTAAGTGGGAACATGAAAGACCCTTGAGACCCAGGTTTGGAACCAGCACAACCTCATTTCCATAACAATGTACTTGTCATAGCAAATTGTAAGACCAAGCTACATTGAAGGTGTGGGAAATTCATCTCCACGTTTTGATGGGAGGAGCTGCAAAGTCATATTTCAAAGCATGTGAGTTTAGGGCATGGAGGAGGAGAATTGTGGCTATTTATGCAACCACAGATAGTTATCACCATTCACAGTTTATAGTAGTTTTTAGTAGTGTTCATTATCAAAAGGAAGTCACAGCATATGGCTCACCATTTCCATCAGCAGCATCTTTGAATTTGCTCTCTGAAAATACTAGGTGTAAAACCCTGCTGGTCGAGAAGGGTTCAATGTAGACTAACTCTACTTAAGAGGCAAAAACAGCTTAGTATATTGTTACCAACTTAACTGTGATTTCCTCCATCCATATAGATTATTTGTAACTTTGAGTTTAACACATTGTGTTCATTTTATAGACGCAATCTATTGAGAAAGAGTTGGAAGAGCTGGATCTCTTTCTTTTGTTTTCTTTCTTTTTTTTTTTTTTTTCTTAGACGGAGTTTCACTCTGTTGCCCAGGCTGGAGTGCAGTGGCGCGATCTCCGCTCACTGCAAGCTCCGCCTCCCAGGTTAACGCCATTCTCCTGCCTCAGCCTCCCAAGTAGCTGGGACTACAGGCACCTGCCACCATGCCCAGTTAATTTTCTGTATTTTTAGTAGAGACGGGGTTTCGCCGTGTTTAGCCAGGATGGTCTCCATCTCCTGATCTCGTGATCTGCCCTCCTCGGCCTCCCAAAGTGCTGAGATTACAGGCGTGAGCCACTGTGCCTGGCCGTATCTATTACTTTAAGTAATCAAGGGTTATATGTCACATTGTGTCTTGTCATATTAAACAAAAGGACTTTCTTGAATCAAGGCAAAAGACAGAATGATGGTCTTTCAGACTTTATAAAACACTGTGACAGACATCAGAAAATAGCAGACCCAAGACTCCCAGAGGAGGACTGGGGAAAGCCAGGACTGTATTTTCATGAAACTGCAGCATGAAAAACCAAGACATAGTTTTCTGGAGTTTCACAGGGTCATGCCAGATGGATGATTGAATAGAGACGGTGGAAAGTGTACATTCTGGAGGGAAGAGCATTTCAGCCTCAGAGTAGAACGTAAGATCCCAAGCTGGTAGGCCACAGAGCAAACTTAGGGGGTGTAGCCAAGTGGGGACATCTTTGGACAGTCATGACCTGAAGGTGATGGGCTAAAAAGAAAAACGTCAATAGGATTTAACATCTTTGCCTTTGGAGTTTTGATATGGTAGCTATCATCAAAAAGTTCCACAAAACAAAGTAGGAATACTTCTTCTCCAGGATTAAAGAAGTTAAGTTTTGTGTGGAAGCACCCAAAATCGGCATAGTGCAATAACACATAAACTGTGTCTGTTTCTCTCCCCAAAAATGGACAGAAGTGATATATCAGATGTATGCAGAGAGAAAATTTAAATAAAATTTTGTTAACTTTAGTACTATTTTTGCATGTGTTAGTGAACATATCTCAAGCATCTGCACACTTTTATTTCAGAATGTCATGTGGCTTTAATTTCTTAGGAGGATCTTGAATAATCTTTAGGCCTGAGAACACAGGAAGCAATTTATAATGATATGGCATTTAGATCATGTTCATGCATTTAAGTGCCTTATTTTTATTGGTAAAATCTGTCAATGAAAGAGTAATAGCTGCTGCATATTTAGACTTTTCTAGAGATTTCCATCTTGTTTACTTGATACATCTTATACTTAAATATTCACAAATCTACAACAATCAAGATCTTATTAATAATAATTAAAACATGACGTGGTAAAGGGAGGTCCCTAAGTAATTTGGGGCTCCAGTTTTCTAAATTAAAGTATCTTATGGTTCAAATTTTAAAGAATAAAATTTCCATCCAGTAAAGTAATACTGCCACCATGGCCAAAGGTATTTTTCTTATCTCCATAAAACAATTAATTCAGCTGAAATAAGAGAAAATGATATTTAGAAAACACCCATTTTATCATGTTACTGAACTAATTATAACTGTGCAGGAATTCTCAGTAATTTTCACAAGACTCTGACCATTGACCCTCAAGTTCTGCCAAAATTTTTTATACAGGAAAAATAGCAGTAGAAACCTATTCATTTATCTTATCTCTCTGGACACCTACTTATCTCTCTTTATTTCACTTATTTATTATGGTAAATATCAACTCATTTTTCAGATGAGAAAGCAGTTGAGGGATCACTGAAAGTTAAAAATAGTCAATGATACAGGGAAAAATGGGATAGAACATCTTGATTTCTGTCTCAGCAGATTTAAAAAAATGTTTCTTTTAAGAAGTGGTCTTTCCATATAAGACTTGTGTTTCAGCCACAACAGGAAGCCTCATTTGGGCACTGAATTGTACTCTACAAAGTCCTGAGCTGGCCCATTAGCTACACATTAGTTTTGACATTCAACTAATGCAGTGTCAATTCAACTAAACAAGTGAACTTGTTCTGTGGGACATAAAAAACAGAAGCAAATGGAACCACAAAATATTCTTGATGTGACAGTCCTTCCTCATCTACCATTAGGGTACTTTATTTAGTTGAATAACTGGGGTTGACTGGGTTATCATGCAATTATTTTCTTATTTATTCCTCTTGAGTCTAGCTTAACTGTCGAAGACGTTCTTCCATTTAACAAATGAGTCTCCATACTAGTCTATGTATTACTGTAGACATTGGAATTATAATAATGAATTGGGCTAAATCCCCCCTCAAGAGGTTTAATTTGAAGGGAAAGAAATGTAGGCACCAAATTTTATTATCATGTGGTAGGTGAACTAACAGAAGCAGACACAGGGTGTTTTGAGAGACCAGAAGAAAGCAGCTTATCTTAGGCTAGGAGGTCAGGCAGGGCTTCAGTTGATTCTTAAAGGTATGTGGGACTGATTCAGGAAGAACAAAGAGGAAAATTCAGACCAAGTAACATGAGAATGTCATGGCATGAGACTGGGGAGGGGGTAATTATAAGTGGGTTTTTAAAAAGCAGACCATAAGTTTAGGGCAAGTAGTGGTGGGAGATGGAAGCAGAGAGATGATTTTTCCTTGTTCCTCGGTGCAACTGAAGATGTAGTAATTTTATTTGGAGTCTTTTCAGTTACTCTAACCTGGCTGGGTTGCTCCTAATTCTTTTACATTCTTTTCTAATTCCTTTACCAAGGGTTTGTTATAAGCTCTCCAGTGGTGCAAGGCTCTTAGTACAGGAGCTTTCTGGATCTTTTCTCCTTTTCCACAATGTCCTTTCCTTGCCAGAGGAATTTGGTTTTTTGAGCCTAGCCCAGCCCAGGAGCCTGGTTTTATTCAGGGAAAGCCTTCCTAATGCTATTACCTAAATATGACACAATTGTTCCTATATAACTAACTGTTCCTGCAGTAATTGACATAATTGTCCTCTGCACCCAGCCAGGTGAAACTCTAGTTTTTAATGATAAATTTGTGGAAAAAAAAAAAAAAGTGTTAAGGTATGTACACAGATATTTATGTCATACCTCCCAACTTTGGCCCACTTCTTTTTCCTCTCTGTTGGTAGCCTCAGAAATTTCAGTCCAAAGATAGTCATTGGAGTGCGATTAATCATTGTGAAAAATTAGAAATGAGAGAATGGTTGAATGTATCATAATAAGTTCATATTTGCAAACTCATGTTTAAAAACTTTTAAATGAAGTTTTCTAATATTGTACAAAGATATGAAAGCTTCCTACAATGTATATTTAATTGAATGAATTGAATTGAATTAAATGCATGTCTTTGCTTTAATTTTTAATTTTTAAAAATATTGCAACACTTGAGAAAGTTATAGGGAATAATCTAATGAACACTCAGAGAATCTGAAGGATGTGGTCAGTGTTGAGTCTGTGAGTTGGCCAAGAATTTTGGAAGCATTGCCTTAGAATCCAGGACTCCTTATTTCAAGTCTAAGTTTGACTTCTACAGTCTGTTTCCTCCCTTTCCACAATAAACATTTCATCAGACTATCTCTTTTCCTTACTTCTCTTAGAGCAGCTAAAGGTAGAAGAGGAAATTGCTTCAAACTCACCTTCTGGTCATCAATTATATCTCCCATAATTTATGGCTGGACAATTGTTTCAAGTTGTCTTCTCTTCTTAAGCCAAAGTTCCAATATGTTTCAGAGATTTACCAGAATTTAGATTTTAATATAGAATAAGTGAATATATAAGTAAACTAACACATAAATAATATTTTAGATGTTTGTAAAATGTTACTACTAGGTCTATAATACAGTGACAGCAATAAAAATAAAACAAAAGTCAGTTTAAGAATGTTCTTCATTGTTCCCACCTTCAAAAAGCATGGGTGTGCTAATGTAATTAATTGAAATTATAGGTTTAATAACTGCAGTGAGTTTTTTGTCATTCAAAATTGAAGCCAATAACAATTTAATTTGGCTTTACATTGAAGATCAACACATTCTTGGACCATTTTCCTAAGAATAAGTTTCTTTGAGCTATAAATTTTGGAACCTAACAAGTGATTTTTAGTCCTGGAAATTCACTGGTGAATGAGAGTAGACCTGTCACAGAAGGTAGCTGGAGTTGGGATCTTGATTTTCTTTGAACGGAGGTGGATAGGAGCATCCAGGCTCAGTGTTCTTTGTTTAAAGAAATTGCTTCTGCTGGCAGTGTCCAGTCTTGGCACCATTTCATGTCACTCTTAGCTGGGGGCCAGTTCATTCCTCCCTCAGTACTTCCCCTGTTCTAAAATTGTTTCCTCAAATGACCCTGGTTCTCAGCACTCACTGACTCTCTGAAGTTGAGGACTGGAAGAAATGACAATCATCCAACCAAAGTGTCTCAATGTATTTTTAGTTGAGCCTTTAATAAATATGCATGACAGCCCATTTTCTATCTTAAAACTCTGCCAGGATGCCCTACTCTTGTCCGAAAAGTAAGTTGTTTTGACCACTAACATTCAGAAATTTTTTTCTATCTACATGTTTTTTTTTCTACCTCATCTCAGAAATTCTGATATGCATATCTCCCTCCCAAATGATATGCTATTATTATTGAGAGTCATTGATTTAATCTAATCATCCAACTTTACAAGTAAAAAGTTTGTAATCTGCACAAGGTTAAAGAACTCATGAAAGGTACAGAATGAAACCTGAGTTTTCTTATTCCCAAACTAGACCTCTAGAATAGAACCGTGTTGAGAATTCAGGCCTCATTGCTTCCTGTTCAGTTTCTCCATGCTGTCCTTGAATATTGGCTCCAACTTTTATATCCTAACCACCCCAGAACTGCTATCCCACCAACAAGACTTTACAATAGTGACTGTGGAAGCCAATCAAGTTTCTGTAATGGGTTTCCAGACTGGGACACAGTAACAGAGTGTGCAACTCACCAGTGGTTAGATCCTGTCATGATGTAAGTATCCATTTACTGAATACCTTTCATGTTTTAAGCCACTGCCTGGAAATATAGATAGAAATAAAATACATAGTTCCTGGAAATATAGATAGATATAAAAGCTAGCAGTTAAAAGTATTATTTGCGAAAGATTTCCCAACCTTTGCCAAGTTTTCATATGATGACACAGAAAGTAAAGACTTTTTTTCTTCTTCTGTGTCCCTAATTTCTCTAATGCTGGTGAAAGCAGCAACGTGTAATAGGTTAAGCAGTAAATTAGTTGTTCTAGCTATTTCTCAGCTTTGGCATGTCTCCTCATTCATAAAATGAGAGAGTTGAGGCAATTAATCACAAAGATCCTTATCTAACATTCTATGATGTTCTTTCATCCAAATTCTTATTGACCTGATGGAAATGCTTGTCATTTTCCCATACTATGCCCCTGTTAATCAATGGGTCATTATAAAATGACTCATGAAACTAGAGATTTGTCTGTAGAGATTTGAGTGTCAATTTATATCACCCACACACGTAGTAAATTTCTCACTATAATGCAAAAGACATGCATATGTGTGATATAAGTAATACTAGCTATTTCTAGGGGTGACTCTACCCTATCCTGACACTTTTAAAGCGTGTGTTTTCATTATTTAGCCAAAGATTACCAGGGAAATTTCTCATGGTCAAGCCTATTCTACAGATAAAGAAAGTGGTAGATTTCTGTCCAAAGTCCTAAGGGCCCTTCTCACACATCTCCCTGCGTAATAACAGCCTCCCATTGCCTCCAAACAAGCCAGCTCACTATCACTAATCAAGATGGCACATCTAGTGATGACTACAGTCTATATAGTAAACCAGACTTCCTCTTCAAAATAAGCATTTTATCTCATATAAATAACCTTCCTAGTATTGAATGAAGGAAAATAAATTTGGCATCCATTTAAAATGGAAAATATGGTCACCAACTGTGATAGGCCACCTCTGTGATAGCCATGAATGATCTCCCGCACCTCCTGGTATCCATGCCCATGTGTAATCCCCTCTCCTTGAGTGTAGGCTGGACTTCCTTACTCACTTCTAATAAAGGGAGTACAGTACGAGTGATGAATTTTACGTCAGAGATTAATTTGCAAAAAGAATGTGGCTTCTGCCACATCAAGTCCTAAGTTCTCCCTCCCTATCTCAGTATCTCTGTCTCTGTCTCTTAATGTATTTCTGTCTCTATCTCTGTTCCTCTCTCTCTCTCTCTCTCTCTCTCTCTCTCTCTCTCTCTCTCTGTGTGTGTGTGTGTGTGTGTGTGTGTGTGTGTGTGTGTGTGTGTCAGAGGGCCAGAGGGAGGGTCTTGGAATACCTGTTCTGGGAAAAGCAAACTGTCATTTTGTAAGTGGCTTATTGAGAGGCCAATGTGTCAAGGAGCTGATAACTCCAGCAACAGGTAACAAGTCCCCCCAGCCTGCCAACAGCCATGTGAGTGATCTTGGAAGCAGATCATCCCCCAGTCGAGCCTTCCAATGACTGTATCCCCAGAGAGCACCTTGACTGCAGCTTCTTACGGACTCCATGCCAGAGGCACCCTGCTAAGCTGCACCTGGATTCCTGATCCTGTGAGATAATAAACTTTGTTCTTAGCTGCTAATTTGAGGGTAATTTGTTATACAGCAATACATAACTAAATTCCAACAAAGTAATTTTGACACCCCAAGTTTACTCAGTCTTCTAATCTAAGGGAAACTCATAGTTCATGCTCTCATATTTGCTGTCATTTTTTCAGCAACGACAGAGCTTTATGAATGGATCACAGCTGTCCCAATGTAATTCTCCAAGAGGAAACCCTGGCACCATCTACCAGCATGGAATCAGCCAGCCCATTGTTAACGACAATAACAGAAATTTTATCTAAAGTATTTTCACTTCCTCACACTCATGTTCAAGCAGAGCTTCTGAACTTTCCTTTTGGCAGACATGTCTCCTACTGCATCTTTAGTCAAACAATTGCGTTTTCTAGCCCTTTGCCCGGGGACATCCCTTGCTATGCCAGCTGCCCAGTGCTCTTCCAAAGTCAGTGCCCACTCAGGGGAAATGCCACACGTTTTCATTTCAGGTTCATGTGGATACCCATTGGAATGCATACCTGTGTTTTAAACTTTCTTGAGGTGAAATAAATTTAGACTTTTACATTTGTCTTGTAAAAGGAGAATAGTCTAAGATATTGGCCTTATTCCTTTAGTTTGTTCCTGGTTTCTAAAGTGGCATCCACGTGCATAAAAATGCAACTTACTTCATCATTTCCATAACACAGAAATACCACTTTCCTTGTAAAAGTTATATTTTAAAATATCATATTTATCATATTAAATATGATAAAATGATTTCTCAGGATGGCAACATCACAAGGACGCAAAAGAAACAAATCTATATGTTCAGAGCACAGTCACAAATGTTAGAGAATTAGAGCTTTGGAAGAATCAGAAAAACTATTGAAATTTTATCAGGATTAGAAGTGTGCTTTTAACTATCTAAATAGTCTACTGGACATAAAACTATATATTGCAGTATCTAATAAGCCATTACACTCACTAATAAGCATTGATGGTCATCTGTTCTGGTTGGGTAGACAGGTACCAAGTGGTAAAAGTGTTTAAGAAGAACTTCATATGTGAAAATAGGAACACTGAGAGCTCAGACTCAGACAAGTAGGAGAAACAACCTACCTGCACTGAGGATGTAAATTTAATGTTGGAGGGAAGGATAACTATTTTGCTTATTCATCTGATTTTACCTAACCTGGACTGATACTAACTCAATTTTTTTATATTCTGTATTTCATGTTATTTAAATATAAATATCATGTTTTCCATTGTCTGCAATCTATTGGTCTGGCCAAAAGTAGACAGCACATTAAAAATAGAACAGGATTAAACTCTATGAGAGTAGAATAATGTCATTGCTACTGGGGCGGTAATCTAATCATAATGGCAGTAATAATTCCCAAGAAGCCAAACAAGACATTACAGGAAAAAATCAAGGCCCACCTCCACTGGTACTGATTGGTTAATGCAGCTTTCCCATGTGTGCATATGTCTGCATGTTATGATAGAGTCTTGAGAGAGAATCAGGAACTTACACAAATAAAACTGTATTTGATGAACCTACCATTTCTAAAATTAGAACAAATGTATTTAAATCCTCCAGTCACTCTCCAGAATTATGATGATGGTCTATAAGAGATCGGTAAATTGTTCTTACCCATTTTGCCTTCTTTGTCAATTTGAGGAGTGATGGTAGCAAGGTGTGTATGGCTGAAGAGAGGCCCACATGGCCATGCCAGCCAGGGTAGCCTTGAGTGAATTTAGTGGGAAAAGAAGTTGTAAGGTCATAGGTAGATCATAATTCCATTTTTTTTTATTATCAATGCTACTTCTTGGATATTGCAAGTTTCTTGGGTTAGGAAGATTTTATATTCCTCCCTCAAATACAATTAGATTCTACATAATTAGCTTAAATAGAATCAGTCTGATAGAGAGAGTACTGAATTCTGAATTTGGAGAATGAAGGTTTCTGTCTCAGCTCTGTTCTTTATGGTATGGTACACTGTGTTTCTACACATCAACATGCAATGTGAAAGGTAAGAATCTTAAATATTTATGTATCTCAAAAGGCTGATGTGAAGATTAATATTGCAAGTGGAAAGCCAGAAGCTATTGGTTATGTGATTATATTTTTGTTATTATCACTGCTAAGTTATTTGAAACTGATCATTTTCCATAATGCAAAGTAATGACATAGTATAACCATTAATGTTTAGGTGAGACCTAAATGAGTAACAACAGAACTAGGGTGTGTTGATGCCTCTCGTTCTTACTTTTTTTCGGAGACTCTTAGTTTAATTCAAATTTTACACCAGTCTGATTTATATTCAAACAAGTCCATTTCAGTTTGGGGGCTCAGGAAGGCTCTTTGCAACACCCCGTTCTCACATGTAACTTCTACTTTTTCTCAATGCCTAATGAAAATCCCAGTAATGGCTTTCATTCCACATTATGCACTAGATTTAAAAAAAACTATTGTCCTCCTCTCACCTGCCAAGTAAGATAATGCAATGTCTTCAATCCACTAGAATTTAGGAGTGACAGATTCCTGCTGCTTGGCTGAGACCTTTGGTGGTAGGTGGGGAAAGAACAAGACACCAGGGGCCTGGAGAATCACCCATGTATTAGTCTCTCTTTACACTGTTATAAAGAACTGCCCAAGACTGGGTAATTTATACAGGAAAGACGTCTAATTGACTCAACAGTTCCGCATGTCTGGGGAGGCCTCAGGAAATTTAGAATCATGGCAGAAGGAAAAGCAGGCACATCTTACATGGTGGCAGGAGAGAGAGCATGTGAAGGAGGAACTGCCAAACACTTATAAAACAATCAGGTCTCATGAAAACTCACTTGCTATTATGAGAACAGCATGGGGGAAATCGCCCCCATGATCCAATCACCTCCCACGAGGTCCTTCCCTTGACACCTGGGGATTGCAATTCAAGATGAGATGAGGGTAGGGACACAGAGCCAAACTGTATCAACCCACATGTGAAGAGTGAGGATTCAGTAGGGTTAATGAAAAAGTTGTGGTTATTTTACCCATGAATGTCCCCCTTCAGTGAAATTAGAACTTGACAGCAGATCTTCTCTTAGAACATTTAATATCTTTTTATTTTAAGATCTAAGAGAGAAAAAAAGAAAAATTCCAATGTCTTTTTATTTTAAGATCTAAGAGAGAAAAAAAGACAAATTCCAAATATGTCATACTATGGGTTTTTGGATAAAGCAAGTTTGATTCAAAAGGCTAAGTACTAGGGGTCCATTAATGTAGAATTCCAGCAAATACTGAAGGACCATACAAGCAAATACTAACTTCAGAGAACTAAAATTAGAGCAGTTAAAAAATATATATAGCATCCATATGCTATATTATATACACACTACATATATACACATTTGCTACATATATACACAGATATACTACATATATGTAGCATATATGCCTCATGTATACACATATATACATCTGTATATGTAGCATACATGTAATATGTAGCATATGTATACATATACTTGCAGTATTAATCTTCATATCAACCTTTTGAGATACATACACAAATATTTAAGATTTTTACCTTTTACATTGCATGCTGATGTTTATATATGTAGCATATGTGTATATATGTAGCATATATATAATACACATATATACATCTATATATACATATATATAAATATATATCTACTTAAATTGGGTCAGCAGTTAAGAATCCAGATTCCAGGAGATCAGATGTTCAGTCTGCCCTTGTAAGCCCAGTCTAATTGGATGCTATTGTGTAAGATAAACCATCTTCTTTGCCATGCATGGGGCCCCGGAAGTTTATTGTAGTGGAAAGGACACTGGGGACATGAGATAAATCCTGTCACTAATAGAGGCAAACATTTAGAAGCAAGATTGCAACTAATCTTCTCTCACTCCAGCCCTGCATGATGGAAAACTTTGAGTGAAGATATGAACAAAAACAATGGATTGCGTTAATCCTTTTCTACCTGGGAAAAGGCATCCACACCTGTCAATTTGGGGTGGTTGCCCAGGAGGGAACTGTGGGAATACAGCCATGGGAGAATTAGAGCTGAGTTGCCAGGCGGGCCAGATAATTCCTTCTTTAACAGCTTGAAGCCTGGGAGTCACATTTCCTACTTACAAGAAACTTTCCAGGACGTAACCAAATCTGCGGTTTCCCAGGAGGTCTTGGCTTGTCTCACCAACAGCCCATGTCCTTGGAAGATACAAGCTTTTGTTGTTTGGGGGGAAATTTGGGTTGTGAGTGTGCCCAACACACCCCTGGCAGAGCCTGGATGAGAGAAAGAGGCTCATCTTTCAAGTCCTCTGCCACTCCCTTTGAAATAGGGCTGTTTTTAAAGGGCCTCGAGACTTACTTCCTGGCTGCGACTTCAAAGCACAGATGAATGCTTGATTTAGAGCTCCGGGGCCTCCATGTCTATTATTATTATTATAAAATAAGAACAAGTCAGCCACGTGTTTATAAACGTCCCATGACAGCAAACTCACTGGCTCAAGGATGCAACATTAGGCTGTGTCTGCACTGGAGGTAGGGAGGCTTTGCCAAGGGTAGCAAGCCCAAGTAAGGTTGTTAAATGCCATGAAAAAAAAAGTCCCTGAAGCACAAGAGGCAGCAGCATTTCCTCAGTTTTAGTGGGCATTGTGTTCGTTTATTAGGAAATGGTCACTGACAGCAATACTGTTTGCCATGTTGACATATTCTGAGAATGCAGGAAAAACTTATGACTCAGAGGGCTGAGAAAAAGCTGTAAGGAGTTGGGGAAGGGAGCTCAACATTATTGTTATAATTGAACTAAGGGTTTAGGCCTTTATCAGCCCACCAGGCTATCAGATGGCAGGGTAATGTGTCTGTAAGTCTTTGCCTGAGAATGAGTTCAGTGCATTTCCTGAAAGTAAGTGAAAATTGAAGTCATTGGTTTATTTTCTGTTTTCTTGGCAGGTGAGATAGAACAGGTATAAATTCATATTAGTATAAACTAATGAGAAACAAAATAAAAAAGAAAAGAAAGAAACAGCAATCAAAAGCAACAGAACACAAAGTAAAGAAAACGTTAAATACAGAAAAAAATGAACAAAGGGGTATCTTGGTTCAGGTTCCTTAGAAGCAGGGCTTAAAACAAGAACTCAGGTATGCATGATATATTGACAGAGGACTCTTAGAAGAAGAGAAGAGAGAAATAGGAAGAGGCAAGGGTGTAGACTGAGATGGAATCTAGCCTTAGCCTGACCCGGTGGTAAGCTCTTGAGCGTGAATTGAACAACAGAGTTGGTGTTAATTTGAGGCAAGAGGACTGTCCTTTCATACTTCAGTGTTAGTTGAGCTTCCTGGATGGGGGTTAAGGGAGAATAGCCTTCAGGCTGATGGCTCTTGCTGAGGGCAGTTCTCTGAGGAGGGAGCAGCTGTGATCCTTTAGCAACCCACCTACAGCAGCAGGCAGATGGGTCTGCAAGCCAGCAAAGAGTATCTACAAGACACCAAGAGTATCCACTCCAGGGGCCTATTGGAGTGATAGCCAGAAATCATCCTCATTGCCAAGAACCACTCTTCATTTCTCATTCCTTCATTATCTACGTGTGGGATAGATTAATGTGTCCTAAAGCAATGGGAACATTTGGAAATATTGGTCCCTTGGAAGGTTGAATTTTAAAGTCCTGAGGAGCTTTTAAAAAATACAGATGCCCAAGCTATGCTCTCAGATATTGTGATTCAGGACAGTTGGAATGAGATTTGAGAATTGCATTTAAAAAGTCCCATCCCCTATATCCTAGTAAATTCTACTTTTAAATCTATGTCACCAGAGAAGATCTTCCACATGTGAACAAGAAGACAGGCCCAAGGATGCTTGTTGAAGCATTATTTGCAGTGATGAAATAGTCATTCCTTACATCACTGTGTACCAGATAAGTGAACTGATACATATAGAAAACCTGAAGTTGAATGAAAAGAGCAAGATATGGTGCAATGAAAATAATATGATATATGTAGATAACATTTTAAAATATAGGCACAAAATATTGTTATGTTTTCATCTCATACACACATACATAAATGTGTTATATATAATACATATTTATTTGTCAAAATATTTTTTAAAGTTTAAAAGAAAATATAGCAGACTCATCAGGGAGGTGAGAATGAAAATGGAATTTGGGATGAAGTCAAAGCGTATCTGTAATATTGCATTTTTTAAAAAAAAAAAGACCTTAAAAAGAGAATATAACAAAATGCTAAGAATTGTCATCTGAAATGCTTACTTATGTTACCTGAAATGTGATCGCATCAGAGATGACTGAACATTCTCTCTAAAATAGAGATAATTTCTCCATTATCCTCTCTCCTAAACTTGCTTTCTTTATGGCATATATATGTGTGTATCAAATTGATGCTATCTATCTGCTATCTACATTTTTCCATCGTTCCCACTAGAGTATCAGCTCCTAGAGGGCTGGAGTTTTGTTTATGTCACTTCTGTTCAGAATTGAACCTGTCACATAGCAGCCTTTCAGTAAATATTTGCTGAATCATTTGTGTAGCTGAATAGGTGATCAATTCTGGTGGAAAACACAAAGATATTTTACATTATTCTCAGGGCATTTCTGTATTTTTTTAAAGTTCTCTTTCACAGCCACTCTAGCTTCCTTGAAAAGTTCCTTGGGTAAATTGCCTGTTTTGCAATGATTAGCAGGTTTTAGCAACTGTGGGTCTATGGCAGATAGACTGCTACAGACAGCAGCTTTGACCTTAGGTTTAGCCTCAGGATAACCACACTAAGCCAATTGAATAGCAGAGTTGGCATTTCCCTGTTTACACTACCATATAGAAGTAAACAGGTACATAGCCCGACTTTTTTCTAAAACATAAATATCAGAGTCAAATAAAATAAAAGTCAATGATGTCTTTAGCCAGCAACAAATGTGGTTAAATTGTTCTTTGTATACCTGAAAACTAAAGGAAAAAATAAACGAAAGAGGAGAAGAGAGAGAAAAAAAAAGTGAAAAAAGTGTTGGTTTTCAACCCTTGAAGCTCTAAACCCTTCCCATCAATATGGATCACATTTTTTTTTAACTTTTTCTGACTAATTTTTAAATTGTTTTTACTTTTTGAAAAAACATATAAATCCCAATTAGGGCTTATAATCAAAATGAGATGAGTCGATACAATTTCAGCCAAAAACAAAGAAACTGCTTAAAATCTCTTCAACTGCATCACAGACAAATGTGTGGCTCCCATTATTATTATTATTATTAATTATTTAATATTGACAAGTTTAAAAAATACAACCTGTGTCTCGAGGGCCCCTAAGTAATTAAGCATGCAAGGTAAGGTACTACTAGGAAGTATGCATATGAAGAACCAGTGGGCCAGGGTGTTTTAGCCCTGACCTTGTATACATCCAGTCTGGCTTCATAGACACATGTTGCAGAATGGCAAGGAAATAGCTGGAATAGCAAAGGGTTCAGCAAGAGGTCAAATAAGACGAGGGAAATAAAGAGTAAGATGACGATTGTGAGGAGGAATCCCTTACTTTCATAGATATTTCTAGAACCATTGTTGGCCCCAGTGACGGTTTACCAGTTTTCAGTTATAGCAATGCTGTTCCCTATGCATATGTATCTTAATCTTATTGATCATTTGTTTCAAGTATTTTTGACTTGATTAGTTTCCAATGCATTGTTTAGATATCTTTAGATTCAGAGAGAAGGCCCAAAACATAAAACAATTTATAACTAGAAGTCTGAAGCTATAAAAGTCACCTAACATTTGTGCATACTATTTTCAAAGATATTGAATTGTGTTACATACCTAAAACAGCATCTTTCTAAGTGTATTATAATGATCTGCTTTACTCAGAGTCCACTGATCTCTCAAAGACTCCTTGATCTCTCAATATGTTTTATATAATTCAAAGAGAAAACAAAGGAGGGTCCCTCGGTTATATATCTTCTGGAAATATTGGATTACAACTAATCATCTTTCTGTATTGTCTGACTTCTCCAAATTTTTAATATTCCACAGTGGGCTGTGAATGCACAAGTGTGAAACATAGTATGCAATATTCCCCTAACCTATTTGCACACAGAATGATTTGTTATTGGACCTTGCCTCCACAGACCAGACTTTAGAAAACACAGACCTAGAATTTAACCAGTAGATCAAATGAAACTTTAGTTTTACGTTTAATACAAAGTTAAAAAATATGCTTCTCTAATCACATGAGTGCTTTTCTCTTTGGATTGAGACTGTCCTGTACAAATTTGTATATAGCTTAGTGTATAACAGGGGAGGGTAGTGATTTCAACTACTCCTCGGAGCTGTCAAATACTGAATCCCACTCCTTGATTAGCAAGGAGTTTCTCTCAATGTCTGAACAGCTTCTTCCCCTGGAGTAATATGTCTCTGAGTCATAGGGAAACATTGCTTAGTAATAATTGATGTATAGCTAAATCTTCTAAGCACTTTTTAACTACACAAACGCTTCTTGCCCCCATGAACAATGAACAAGACCAGAAGCTTCCTTTTAACTTTAAATTAACTAGCATTTCAAAGAGTTCCAGAACATCTTTCAAACTCACTTCTCTGAGGACCTCTAAATAGGACCAGTTACTCCCCTGAAGGCGCCTTCTACCCCAGAGCTCTGTTTCCTTTAGATACTCAAGTACAATAAAGTTGCTTTATAGTCATAGAGGAAATAAACAGAGTGCTGTTCTCAAAGAATGTGAAGCCCCTACCTGGGCCTTGAAGATAGGAACATTTATGAGTACCAGGGGACAGGGACAGCCCCCGGATGTGAGTAATTTCCAGAGAAACAAGTTGCTCTGAAGTTTTTCCTGGAGAGTTGGAAAATCTGCCACACGTCATCCAGTGCTTATTTCTTTGGTGGGTTTTACACTGGTCGTCATTCAGCAGTTTTATGAGAGCAAGACAATGGATGGAGAAGCCATAAAAAAAATTCTTCTAGTTCTTTAAGGTATGAGTCATCTTTACCATTGAAACCTTTGGTCACAGCCTGAATAGAAGAGGCAACAGGCACTGCTTTTTTTTTTTTTTTTTTTTTTTTTTTTTTTTTGGCAGGGGTGGAGGGAGAAGAGTTTTCAAATGTGTTGCTTCCATTCAGGAGGGAAAGATTATTTAGGGATCTATTTATTTTTCATATGCGGTTTGATTGCATTTTCCCTCACTTGAGTTTCTGGATGTGCTCATAGATTGAACGTCAGTTATGTGGGAACTTTCAGTGTCAGTTTCTAAGAGTAGGAGGCACGGCAGCATTAATTTGACCTTCTCCATGATAAGGGATCCATTTTAGAAACAGTAATAACAGCTCACACTTGTTGAACACTTATTTGTTCTCAGGACCTGATCTAAACGTTTCATATGTCTTTACTTATTTAATGTGCATAGCAGCCACAATGCAGTAGTTGTGGTAGATTTTGCAAAAGTGGCTGCAATTCTCCACCCTTCCCTGTATCTGCATCCCTTTGCAGTGTAACTGCAACTCCTTGCATCAAGAGACGAAGTCAATATCCTCACCTTCTAAATCTGGGCTAACTCCCTCGTGGCTCTGTGGTTAGAGGTGCTGGCTGACCTTGGGTGGCCCCAGATGGATGGCTCCTCTGGCTTCCTCCACATGGTCTCTCACCCTTCAGCTAACTAGCCCAGGCTTGCTCACCTGGCTGATGGGCAGGGTCTAAGAGAAAAAAGACAAGGGCAAGGTCTTTTTGAGTTCTAGGCTCAGAAGTGCCACAATACTTCTCCTACATGCTATCAGACGAAGAAAGTCTTAGTGGCCAACCGAGATTTGAGAGGTGAACAATAATCTACCTATTGATGGGAGTTGCCACAAAGTCACATTACAAAGGGCATGAATACAGGAACAGCCATTTCCCCCATGGGTTTCAAAGGACTGTGAGAATCCACATTGCCATCATCTAGAACAGTAAGAAGCGAACTAATGATTAACACATTCAAACATCAGCTCTTCATTAAGTTGCTTTAGAAGTGAATACTGCACAATCTTGTCAATGATTAATCATGGTCTTTTCACATAAGTCAACCAATAGTTTGACATTGTCTTTCAATTTTCCCCTTTATATCACTAGTTCTTTTACTTTTAAGGCAGACTTGAACAAAATTCATTGTTTATTATATAATAAGTATAGTGAATATACCACTCCAAAGAGGACTGAGCAAAGCAAGAAGAGACAAACCTGATGCAGTGCTTTTCAGCAAGAAGGTACATATTAGAACTACCTGGGGAATGTTCTCAAACTTCCTTCCCTACCTCCATTCTGAGACATATGTTTATTTCCAGGGGGAAGGAAGATGAAGACAAGCACTTGTGTTTCAAAGAAACCCTTGGATAATTCTAGTATGCATTTCCCTCACTTCTCCTCAGTTAAGAATGTCTGCCTAACAGACTGATGGAGTTGTTTGAATCCCTTTGATAAGGCAAAAATATTGTGGTAGTATAATTAGAACAATGTGTTTTCATACAAGCTCTTCTATGTTATAGCTGAGAAACCTTGAGAAAGTCATTGGTCTTCTGGGAGCCTCAGTTCCTTCATCTCTAAAATGGGGATCATAATAACTTCCCATCTCAGAGGCTCAAATGAGATAATTAGGAGAAAAAAAGTGGTTTGCAAACTGTAAAATTCTAAAAAACTGAAAGGAATAGAAAAGTTTAGTAACTTCCCTTAATTATGCCAAAGCTCTGCAAGTTAGTCTAGAGTATTCTGTATGAAATATTTTAAAAGTGAATCCTGCCATTTCCTGACAGATGTCAGTCATTTATCTTTCCCATGATCTCTCTGAATGAGACTTTCCAAATCTAGTTAATTCCTATCTTTTAATATATACCACTGTAGTGTTGGAATCCTGCCACAGATTCGGAAAGAGGCTCAGAGATGAAGAAGTCATTTTGCTGTTACTGTGCCGCTGGGAACACAACATCATTTACCACAAAAATTTGGCTTTATGTTTATTTGGCAAAAAGGTGTAATAATTACTTGTGGTGACTGAATAGAGGCATGTTTGAAAAACAGAATTTTAGAGGAAGGAAGGTCAATAACTTACATGTGTGCTGTGAGGGGGGAAATAGAACTAGAAATAGTTTGGAGATGGTGGTTTTTCATAGAGGAGTGGAATCAGACAGATGGGGCAAGTTGAAGAGTAAGCTGACTGAAGGTTAACAGCTTCTCAGTCTTGTGGACACACACATACACACACACACACACACACACATCTGAAATCTGATCCAGAATATAATATATATGAAAAGCAAGTTGTGAGACAGTGTATATCCTTAGATTTCACAAGCCGCAGGTAGAAGAGGTCACCACCGTGTTGGAACCCAATATTCTTTCTCAGCAGTGGGAGCAGGACCACCATTCTAGGGGAGCCGTCTACACCACAGGCTAAGTGTCAGCCTTGAGTGGGAGAAACACTTATGTGTACATCATTTACATAAAACGATGGATAATTGCAGCATTTCAATTTACCTGTTGAATTTGAAGTTTTGAATGGTAAATGTTTTCACTTGTAAGAAAACTTCGCCCTTTTTTCTCATTTCAGAGGGAACAACACGGAAGACTCAGAAAAGATAATCCATTGTCTCTGGTCCCACAGCAGTTGAACCCAGGTAGATAATCAGATCTGAATTGTTCTGTTCTTTTGTCAACATGTTTCAGAAAGTTATGGTAGCCACCAACCGAGCTATTTCCTAATCCCCTTTTGCTAGAAGTGCCCCTGCGTTTGCTCATTACAGTGTTGACGGTTATTTCACTTCTATACTTAGGGGTCCTTCGGGGATTCTGCCGGCGACTTCTCAGAAGCCTATTTATGCACTACCCAAGAAGGAAAGGCCTGCAGTGTCTAAAATAGTTATAAAATGTCTGTGAGATTTGAGTGGGGTCTGCTTTTTTCTCCTTTCTTTTCTTTTTTTTCTCCCTCTGCCTTGTTTCATTTTATGACCACTCACTGGTAAACTGACGCTGGAATAGCAGGTTGAAATGCCTTTCAAGCGCTTTGATTGCCACCATGAAAACAAACTGCTTTTTGGCCTTCTGTAGACATGACGTCTGAGAATTATTATAGTCAGCCTTTGCTCATGATTCCACGAAGTTCTCCAATTCTGCAGCAAGCCCCATACTGCAGCTTTTCCAATTCACAGCCCAGCATACATGCAAGATTCCTTGGAGTATCTTTAAGATCTTGGGTTCTATAAAACAGCTCCTGCTCATAAAAGCACACACAAACTTACCATTGTTGAGTGTTTTTTAAATAGAATCAGGAACGAATCTGTGACCTTGTGGCCCCGAGGTGGGAACACTATCTATAAAGTTGCCCAGACATTCTGCCTGTCAGTAGGACATTTTCATTGAACATAAGTATAAAAAAAGAAGGAGCCAGAATAGGCCAAAATTTTTTACATGCCACAGCTCACTTTATACATTTTAAACCTTGTTAACATTTGCTAACAAGAAAGTTAAGAACTTTGAGCTATAAAAATAGGAATGTCTTGCTAACTAAATAAATATCTGTGTGAACTTTGGGTTCTGCTCCTTGCTCTGGACCGGCTCATGATCATGCAAAAGGAAAAAGAAAAAATTAAAAGGAGCCTAGTTTTGGCTTGTAAAATCTCTAACAAGTCCTTAGAGTTTTCTTTCCTTGCATGTTTCTCAGAGTTTCTGTTGATTGCATCCTTTGCAGAATCGAAATTCACATGAGTCATTCAGTTGCTGATGATCAGTAGGATTGTGAAGATTCCGAAGTGTTTAGATTTACCTTTTAAACATTAGCAAGATCACACTAAGAATGTAGAAACAACAGAGAGAACTTAAGTACTGACCAGATGGAAGTTTTAACTTTTGGAAGCAGAGTTGCCTGGGGCATCTTTCTCCATCATCACTGTTCATCAACTTCCATCTGTGTGTATTTTCCAGGGACTTGTAAACCATTTCCCCTTTTCAGTTTCCTGTTTCCCACTCTAACCATCTTCACTTCCTTGTGGTAAACAGCTTCCTTGCTGGGCAGTAAACAGTATTATTGCTTTCTTTCAATTACATCAATTCATGGGCTTTCCCTGAGAAACTGAAGATAGCTTGAGAGTCTGCTCTCTCTGTCTCTATCTTCATCTAATATGAAAGCTCAAAGAAATATAAAAAAAAAAATAACCTATTGACAGTAATAAGCTAGAGAATAAAAAATAAACATAAAGTTATAGTGAAACCCAAGACAATTTAGGTGGATGCATCTTTTTAGAAAATTCTGTGGTGGCTATGAATCGATTCACTAATAAAATTTAATTTTTTTCAGTGTAAAGTATGTCTCTAAGACCTCACTTCTCTGAGCTGGGAAAACAGTTCAAGCCAGAGCAGTGTCAGAGTTCTGGGAGCTTAAGCAGTGCAAAAGCCTTTAATTCACAGACGCTTCTATATACTTTATGTAGACAAAGCAGTTGACGCTTACCATTCTAGAAGGTAGGTACTATCATCTCTGTTCTACAGATGAGAAGACAGACTCAGAGATGTCAAAACTGACCTCCCCAAGGACATACAGATAAAAAATGTCTGAGCTAATATTTGAACCCAGGCCTTAGGCTCCAGAGTCCTTGCTTTAAGTCCTCCTCAGGCACTGTGAGAGAGATGGGGGGCTGTCTGGTCTTCATTCATCAGCCCACACAGGATGTGTCTCAGCAGCCCACCTTCTAAGCTTCTGTAATTCCCCTGGCCAGTGTCTCTGCTGTTTCTACGGTGTGCTTGGGGTTCCATCAACCCTTTGTGAGGCAGCCTACAATTCCTCCTTAGACACACTCTATGGTTGCTTTTCTCTCTGCAGATCTGCCACCTCCCCACACTGCTACCTATGTCATTTCACACACAGTCTCATCTCTGCCTCTATCTCCTCCTTCTCAAGCCAGGAAGAAAGCGGTTTCCAGGTGAGGTCCTTCTTCAGCACTCACTTATGCTTTATGCTCATGAATCCTCTCACCTTCCAGGCCTTAGGAAATATAATGCAGCCTCCCTCAAAGGCTCTTGCTGGTTTTCATCTGCCCTTCTTATGAAGAGACTTTCTTGCAGCAATGCAGGAGTAGAAAGAAGTAGATGGGGGTCTGATGTTTGGATTCCAGCTTCTAGTACTTTCCTCATGTAGATATCCTGGCTTTGTGGTTCCACAATCTACCACCAGTGACTCCTACCCTCAAGATGTCATCTCCAATGACGATTTAGTCTAATGATGGACTAGACCAGAGATTTATTATCTTAGGGCATTGCTCAGCCCTCATTTGCTTTGCCAGCCTGGAGTCTAGAGGGTTGCCACTTAGCATCCAAGTCCCATTTCCTGAATTTGTCACCACCGTTAAAGGGTTCCCACACATTTTTGAGGCAGTAGGTGGCTGCCTCCCTTTACTCCATGAAGCTTCCTCAATATGGAGAGGCTTAGAGAGTCATGAAGACGTTTAAACCCTGGGAATAGTCTCAGGCAGCAATGCTTGAATCCCAGGCAAGAGCTGTGTGGCTCTGGAATCTGAGCACAAGTTCCCTAGAAATAGATCCAGAGAAAGGAATTTGGGTGTATATGATTCCCTGAGGGAAGTCTCTTAGAGGACAGGAGAGAGAGAGAAGCAGAGGAATGGAAAGAGTTAGGCAGGGATGTGGCCTCAGCTGAAGTCAAGCCTCAGTTTGATCACATGGGAGGCTCTGGGCCATGGATTGTACCAAGTTTGTCTCAAATTGAGACAAGGTGCTGGCCTCTACTTCCCCTCATCATTAGCTATAGGATGCCCCAGGTTGTGGATAAACCTCTGGGAAACCTGGCACTTTTGATCAAGAACCATCCTTCAGGTAAGGATGGTGACAAGTGTAAGCAATTCAACACCCACAGTGGCTGGAGGAACCACGTACACTGGTTTGGCAAAGAGGATTACATCTATACCAAGAGTATTCACTACACAGTTCAAAAGACCAGAGCCATCCTTTCACATGAGAGATCTTTTCCAGAGAGGAGCTTTTGTTGGATTGACTTTATTTGTAGGAACCTCTAACTCTAGTTCTGATAAGCCTGAGTATTGTGATTTTTTTGGTCCTAGAGTGCCCATATTCCATATTGGAGTACTTAGAGAAAGTTAAGTGGTCTCAGTATCTTCCACAGAGTAGATATTTAATATGTAGATATCTAACTAAAATACTAGAATAGAGAATAAAATAAATTAGTGTCCTATGACTCTACCAACATTTTCACTTGAATTTGGATAGAAAGGGAAGAAATATGACATATTTACTATTATTTATAACTCTTGATTTTTAATCTTATTTAAGAAAAGAGATCACAGAACTTCAGAATAGGCAGAAAACTTAGTGTCATCTAGTCTAACCCTCTCATTTTACAGGTAAGGAAACCAGGACCCCAGGAAGTCAAGGTCTTACCGACTGTGGTTTTGTGTGTCTTCCTTTCTCTGTGATGGTAACTGTACTAATGACTAGGCCAAAGGGCTTTGTTTAGTTCGCTTACATGCGTTTGAAAGAGCCTCTGCATCTGGAAGGCCTATCGGATGGAATCAATTTCCCTAGGGTGGTAGCAACTTAACTAAATATCTTACTATGATCAAAGCACCTTTGGGAGCCATTAGCTCTACACAACGACATGCTGTTGAAATCTGCAGAAGAGTTGGATCAAATGGGTAGAAGATTCTTAATGGCTACCTAAGTCCCTATGTCACATTCCACTTTTATAAAATTCACCTTGGCCATGGCCTTTTCATTCTCATGTGTAAAATGAAGCCACAGCTCCCCACCTTCTCAGAATATCATGGTGGTTCTGAGGTTCCCATGAGCAACACAAATATATAGCCCTGTAAATCTAAGAAGAATAATCATGACTGACGTATTCAGTATCTCTAATTTACTTATTGGTAAATAAATTGAGAACAGTTGAGAGAATTCTCCAGGGTTATAATGTGGAATGAGGCAAAACCTTTATTGTAAACCAGGTCTCTTCACCCCTTGCCTTTTAAATTAAGCAAAGTTTCTTAAAATATAAGATAAAAGGGCAAAATTATATACAGTCAACATTTCCACAAGTCTTAAATTTATTGTCTTTCTAGTTCTGTGCATTCACTTTGAGAGACTCCACAGGAATATATTCCAACAAAGTCAACAACAGATATATCTACTTTGTTTATTCCAGAGACTGATGAAAATATTTTTTTTATTGTTCCTACCAGGCACTAGAATATTATTCTATCTTAGAGTCAAATGCTTGATGGCTTCAGGACTAACGGTAAGCTCCAAGCTTTAGCCCAAGTAACACCGCAGCAGGCTGGACTGGAAGATACAGGAAGCCCACGTTCCCAGCAGACATTATATGAATCCCTGTCATGTCATTTATATCTAGTCATTGCAGACCTGGCCGGCTACTCCCAACCCAAAAGTCACATTTATGTTTGGTTATTTCTTCAAGGAAAAAAAAAAATAAAGGCTAGATTGCGCCTTGCCTTCTCACAGTAAGTCACAATCATTAATTTTGTGTATTATTAAAGTGACTTATTTATATTACTCAATATAAGATGTGCTTTAAAAAATATATGTGGAATGAATGGATGAATGAATGTTTTAGAGAAGAGACACTGTATGTGATAACAGCTGATTATAAGTTGAAGGAATCTGCTAAGCATTAAATCATTGGCTGATGCAGTCCTAAGCTCATGGCCATGAGGACAGTTACTTTTGAAAATATTGGAGCAATTCTTTGTTATTTACAAATATTTTGTCTCCAAGGTTTGAATCTGATAACTTGCTTCTGCTGGGGAAAAAATAGAAGGTATTTACTCAACACGTCTTTAAACAAATTATTTGTATAAATTTATGAAGTTCAGGTGTAATTTTGTTGCATAGTGGTGAAGTCAGGGCTTTTAGAGTATTCATCACTGCATTCACATAGATAGCGCCCATTAAATAATTTATCATCTTCCACTCCCTTCCCACTCACCAATTTTCTAAGTATTCAATGTCTATCATTCCATACTCTACAATCATGTGTACACATTATTTAGCTTCCACTTATAATTTTTCAATGGTATTCATCTTTTGGTGTCTGAATTGCTTCATTTAAAATAATGGCCTCCAGTTCCATCTGTGTTGCTGCAAAATACATTATTTCATTCTTTTTATGGCTGAATAGTGTTCCATTGTGTATATAAACCACATCTTCTTTATCCAGTCATCCACTGATGAACACTTAGGTTGATTCCATATCTGTGCTATTGTGAATAGTGTTGAAATAAACATACAAATGCAAGTATGCTTGATATCACAATTTCTTTTCCTTCGGGTAGACAGCCAGTAGTGGGACTGCTGAATCAAACAGTAGTTCTATTTTTAGTCTTTTGAAAAATATTCATAATGTTTTCCATAAAGGTTGTATAATTTATTTTTCAACCAATGATATATCAATATTCCTTTTTCTCTGCAACCTCACCAATATCTCTTATATTTTTTGTCTTTTTAATTATAGCCATCCTGATTGGTACGATATCTGAGTGAGGTTTTAATTTGCATTTCTCTGATAAGTTTGTTATGATGAGCATTTTTTTCGTATGTTTTTTGACCATTGGTATGTCTTCTTTCAGAAAGTGTCTATTCATATCACTTGCCCACTCTTTAATAAGATTATTTGTCATTTTGTTATGTTGTTGAATTGTTTGAGTTCCTTCCAAATTCTGGATATTAATTCCCTGTCAGACATATAGTTTGCAAATATTTTCCTGTATTCTGCAGGCTGTCTGTTTACTCTGTCAGCTATTTCTTTTGCTGTGTAAAAGCTTTTTGAGTTTAATTAACACCCATTTGTCTCTTTTTGGTTTTGTTGTCTGAGCCATTAAGGTCTTAGTCATAAATTCTTTGCCTAGACCAATGTCTGGAAGAGTTTCCCTAGGTTTTCTTCTAAAAAGTTTATAGATTTATATCTTACATTTAAGTCTTAAATTCATCTTGAGTTTTTTTTTATATAGTGAGAAATAAGAGTCCAGTTTCATTCGTCTGCCTATGGCAATCCAATTTTCCCATCACCTTTTACTGAAAAGAGAGTTTTTCCCTAGAGTATGTTCTTGTCAATTTTGTCAAAGATCAGTTGTAATTGTGTGGCTTTATTTCTGGATTATCTATTCTGTTTCAGTTATCTATGTTTCTGTTTTTATACCAGTTTCATGCTGTTTTAATTACTACAGTCTCGTAGTATAATATGAAGTCAGGGAATGTCATGCCTCTAGATTTGTTCTTTTTACTCAGGATGGCTTTGACTATTCATTCTCTCCTTTGGTTCCATATGAATTTTAGAATATTTTTTGATAGTTATACAAAAATGACATTGGTATTTTGATAGAAATTGCATTAAATATCTAAATTGCTTTGGGCACCATCGTTATTTTAATGATATTAATTATTCTAACCTATGAACATGAGATATTTTCTCATTTTTTGTGTCACCTATAATTTCTTTCATCAGTGTTTTGTAGGTTTTTGTAATTGTAAATATCTCTCGCTCCTATGTTAAATATATTCCTATTATTTTATTGTTATTTGTAGCTATTTTAAATGGGATTACCTTCTTGATTTGGTTATCACCTACATGATTATTGGTGTACAGAAAGGCTATTGAGTTTTGTACATTGATTTTGTATCCTGAAACTTTACTGAATTCATTTAGCAAATCTAAAAGTTTTTTTTGGTGGAATCTTTAGGGTTTTCTAGATATAAGATCACATCATCGGTGAGTAGAAGTTTTTTTTTTTTTTCTTTTGAGACAGAGTCTCACTCTGTCGCCCAGGCTGGAGTACAGTGGTGCCATCTCAGCTCACTGCAAGCTCCGCCTCCCGAGTTCACCCCATTCTCCTGCCTCAGTCTCCAGAGTAGCTGGGACTACAGGCGCCTGCCACCACGTCCGGCCAATTTTTTGTATTTTTAGTAGAGACGGGGTTTCACCGTGTTTAGCCAGGATGGTCTCGATCTCCTGACCTTGTGATCCACCCACCTCGGCCTCCCAAAGTGCTGGGATTACAGGCGTGAGCCACCGTGTCCAGCCGAGTAGAAGTAATTTGACTTCTTATTTTCCAATTGGGATGCCTTTTATTTACTTTCTCTTGCCTGATTGCTCTGACTAGGACTTCCAGTACTATGTGGAATAGGAGAGGTGAAAGTGGGCATTCTTGTATTGTTTCAGTTTTTAGAGGGAACACAATTAACTTTTCCCGACTCAACATATTGGTTGTGAGTTTGTCATACAGAGCCATTAATATTTTGAGATATGTTCCTTCTGTGCCTAGTTTGTTGTGGGTTTTTACCATAAAGTGATGCTGAATTTTTTCAGATGCTTTTTCTGCATTTGTTTAGATAATCATATGGTTTTTGTCTTTGATTCTGTTTATGTAATACATCACATTTATTGATTTGTGTATGCTGAACTATTCTTGCATCTCTGGTATAAAAACCATTTCATCGTGGCATATTATCATTTTGATGTACTGTTGGATTCAATTTGCTAGTATTTTGTTGAGGATTGTTGCATCTATGTTCATCAGAAATATTGGTCTGTAACTTTCTTTTTTTTGGTGGCGTTTTTGTCTGGCTTTGGTGTCAGAGTGATACTGATCTCATAGAATGAGTTAGGGAAAATTTCTTCCCCTCAATTTTTTAGAACAGTTTTAGCAAACTTGGTATTAGTTTTTCATTGTATGTCTGGTAGAACTTGGCTGTGAATTCAACTGGTCCTGGGCTTTTGTTTGAGGTATAGGAATTTTGTATTACCAATTCAATCTTGCTACTTGTTATTAGTCTCCAGCATTTCTATTTCTTTCTGGTTCAATTTTGGGAGGTTTTTTTGCTTTCAGCAATTTATCCATTTCCTCTAGATTTTTTAGTGTGAGCGTATATCGTTCATAATAGTCTCTGATAATCTTTTGTATTTTTTGTGGTATCAATTGTAATGTCTCCTTTATTATTTCTGCTTTTATTTATTTGGATCTTCTCTCTTCTTGGTTAGTCTAGCTAGCAGTTTATCAAATTAATTTGTTGTTTTCAAATAATCAACATTTGCTTCACTGAGCCTTTGTGGGTTTTTGTTTTGTTTTGTTTTGTTTCTTGTCTCTAGTTAGCTCCGCTCTGATCTTTGTTATGTCTTCTGCTTTCTTTGGGTTTGGTTTGTGCTTTGTCTTCTAGTTCTTTGAGGTGTGATGTTAGGCTGTTGATTTGTGAGCTTTCTACTTTTTTATTGTAGGTATTTAATGCTATAAACTTCCTGTTAGCACTGCTTTTACTATATCCCAGAGATTTTGCTATGTGTTTCCATTTTCATTCATTTCAAAATTGTTTTTAGTTTCCATCTTAATTTTTTCTTCAGTGAGATCATTCCGAAGCATGTTAATTCCTATTTGTATAGTTTTGGAAGTCCCTCTTGGTATTGATTTCTAGTTTTATTCTGCTGTGACCTGAGAAGATTCTTGCTATGATTTCAATTTTTGAAAACTTGTTGAGGCTTATTTAGTGGTCTCACATATGGTCTGTCTCAAAGAATGTGTTATATGCTGAGAATAATGTATATTCTGCAGTTCTTGTGATGAATGTTCTGTAAATGTCTGATAAGTCCGTTGGGTCAACAGTACAAATTAAGCCCAGTATTTTTGTTGTTGTTGTTGATTTGCTGTCTCAATGATCTGTCTACTGCTGTGGGTAGGGTGTTGAAGTCCTCCACTATTATTGTGTTGTACTCTCTATCTTTCTTTATGTCTAATATTTGTTTTGTTAATCTGGGTGCTTTGGTGTTGGGTGCACATATATTTAGGATTGTTATATCCTCTTGCTCACATTATCCCTTTATCATTACATAATGACCTTCATTTCTCTAACTACTTTTAATTGAAAGTTTACTTTATCTAATATAAGTATAGCTACTCTTGCTCACTTTTGGGTTTCCATTTGCAAGAAATATCTTTTTCTGTCCCTTTACTTTAGTCTATATGTCTTTACAGGTAAGGTAAGTTTCTTGTAAGTAGTATATAGTTGAATCATTTTTTAAATCCATTCCTTCAATCCATGTCTTTTAGGTAAAGCATTTAATCTATTTATAGTCAAGGTTAATATTGATATATGAGGTTTTGTTCCTGTCATGTTGTTAATTGTTATCTAGTGGTTTTAAACTTTCTTTGTTTATTTTTCTGTTTGTCTTTGTGGTTTGGTGGAATTCTGCCATGTTGTCATTTGATTCCTTTGTCTTCCTTCTCTGTGTGATTGTTTCATAGGACCTCTGAGTTTTATACTTTTGTGTGTTTCTATTATGGTAAATATCATGCTTTCATTTCCATGTTTAGGACTCCTTTGAGCATTTCTTATAGGGCCAGTCTAGTGGTGAAAAATTTCCTCAAAATTCTCCTGTCTGGGAAAGACTTTATTTATTTTTCATTTATCTTATTATAGCTGGACAGAAAATTTTTGGCTGGCTATTTTTTGTTTTGTTTTGTTTTAATTTTAGTACTTTGCAAATACTATCCCATTCTCTTCTGGCTGGTAAGGTTCCTGCTGAGAAGTCCACTGTTAATCTGATGGTGTTTCCTTTCCAGTGACTAGATGCTTTTCTCTTGCTGATTTTAAAATTCTCTTTCAAATTGACTTTACACAATATGATGACAATATTTTAGGCTGAGTTTCTTGTTGCAATATATTTGCTGGGAGATCACTGGGCTTTCTGTCTTTGGATGTCTAAATGTCTTGCTAGAGTTAGGAAGTTTTTGTCAATTACTCTCTTAGATAGGTTTTCTAAACTTTTTGGTTTTCCTTCCCCGTCAGGAATACCAGTAATTCGTCAGTTTGGTTGCTGTATATAGTTCCATATGTCTCATAGGTTCTAGGCGTTGTTCATTCCTTTTTGCCTTTTTTTAATTTTTAATTTTTTTGGTCTGACTGGATTATTTCAAAAGACTTGTTTTCAAGTTCTGAGATTCTGTCTTCTGCTTGATCTAGTCTATTGTTGGGGCTTTTGACTTTATTCTGTAATTCATTTAATGAACTTTCAGTTCCAGAATTTCTTTTTACTTTTTTTTTTTTAGGATATCTATCTACTTGGTAAATTTCTTATGCTTATCCTGAATTAATTTTCTGATTTACTTGAATTGGTTTGAGATTTCTTTTGCGTCTCCTTGAGGTTCCTTAAAATCAGTATTTTTAATTTTATCTGGCATTTTAATGATTTCTTTTTGGTTAGGGCTTATTGGTAGAGAATTATTGTGATCATTTAAAGATGATGTTACCTTTTTTTCATCTTTTCTGTACCTTTGCACTGATTTCTTCATATCTTGAGTAATAGTCACTTCCTCTTATTTTTAAATTTACTTTTATAAATGTGAAGGGGGATCTTTTTTCACTTGAAGATGTAACTATGATGTATGCTAGGTAAAGCCATTTGGCTTTGTTTCTGGGTATATTCAGTGGCAAAGACTCGATATGGTTTCCTTGGCTACAAATAACCTAGTGTGGTGGCTTTATCAAATGGCAAGTGTAGTAGCAGTGTGCCAAGTGTGTGGGCAGGCTCACAATCTCCTCAGCAGCCATGATGGCAGTGGTGATAGGGATAGCAGTGGTCACTAGAAGCTATTCTCATTCCAGAGTGCTGTGCTATTGTGTTAGCAGTTATAACGGGCTGTGTGGACTGATATCCAGGACAGTAGGTGGCACTTTCAGGTAAGAGCCAGTTGTGGTGGTGGCAGCAGATTTTATGCCTACTCTCTGTTAGCCAGGAAAGATACCCAGGTGTCCCAGGTGGTGAGTTGGGTTGTGGAATGCCCAAGGGCCTGGGTCCCACACTCCATTTTGGAGTGCTTATGTGTGGAGTGGTGGGCATGAAGCTGGCAGAAATGGACTAGGGAAGACTACATTCAGGCCTCCCAGTGATAGGTGCAAGCACCATCAATGACACGGGTGGCAAGGCAGTCCTCAGACTTTTAGCAAAATGCTTGGGTCAGGGGTAACTGCAGCTGCACCAAGGTCTCAGCATGGGAGAGAGGGGCAGTCCCAGTGACAGAGCGTTGGCCAGTGGGAATGAATTCTATTCCCTCTCACACTCCAGACCTGGTTGAGCTTTCTCACGCATGCCAACTGTGGCAGGCACTTGGGATAGTCAGGTAGTCACTGCAATTTGCTTCTAGTCTGCCACAAGCCCTGGTCTTAGGAGTCACTGCCCAGGTCAATATTATACCTCCCCAACTACTCTCCTCCTGATCTAGTCCCAGGGGTTGGGGTAGCCCGATTCTGGTGCCAGTGGCAGGTGCCCACTCTGTACTCTTATTTCACTTCTGGCTATGGGAGCTCCTCCCCTGCTTGAGCTCCAGTTCTTCATGCCCCAGACTAAGTCTCTCTAATGCCAAAGACTTATGCTGCTGCAAGCTCCGAGAACCCTACACAGCTTACTAAGAGCTAGGATCAAGAATGAAGTTCTACTCTTGGTGCCCAGGTATGATGGCATTCATGGACTACTTCCCAGAACAGTTCCTTCTCACAATCTCCCAGACACTCCCCAAGTTAGTTTCAATGCTTAAGAGAGTCAAGCTGCTCTCCTATGGCCTGGATTGCACAATTCTCCAGTGGGAAAGTGAACCACAAAGAGACACTCACTCACCATCTCCCGTATTGAGGAGTCACATCCAGTCTTCAGTCAATCCCAACCATGTGGGTTGCATGCTCTTCTCTTTCACAGACTCTGTATTTTCATGTTACTTTTCTGTTTAACTCTCATGTTCTTTCTTGGATTAATGTTCAAAGTGTGATTGTTTACACATTATTTTGACTCTTCTAAGTGGATGAGGCACACCAGAAAAGCCTCTAGTCATGCATCTTGGAAAAAAACACTATATCTTAAAAGAAGCCAACATTATTCTGTTTACTTAGCCAAACTCTGATTCAATGCAATGTGCTTAAGTCCAGTGTGAATTTGAAATAGATATTAGATCTTTCTGTTTTCTACTTTCTTCTTAGTGTTGAAAAGGGGGATGTAATTGTTTGCCAGATCTACTTGATTTACCTCTATTCTGATTAAGATCTTGAGATTAGATGCAAACAGAATGTGATTCAATGAAATCAGACTCTTTAGAGTTTGTTGGTTTTTTAGTCTGTGCTACATTGACTCTAAAACTGGCCCCCATTCCCCACTCCACCCTGAATCCATGCCCTTGAAAATGTGACTTTGTAGCACTCCCAATGTCAACTCCTATAAACAGGTGAACTCTAATTCTCCTATCCTGGAATCTTGGCTGGCCTCATGACTTTCTCTAGCTAATAGAAAGTGGCAGAAGTGATAGTGTGACACCTTTGAGCTAGACCTACTGAGGTCATGCATGTTTTGATTTTTCAAAGAACTCTCTCCACCTCATAAACAAGCCTAAGCTAACCTGCTGGAGGGTGAAAGACCACGTAGAGGGGAGCCTAGTTGCCTCAGTCTAAGACCATCCTTGACCAGTCTACAGATAGTTGTATCCCAAATGTATTGGACAGTTCATTCAAGCTCAGCTGAGCTGCCTGCTTCATCTTCAACTGATCACAAATATATCAATTAGCTCAGTAAAGACCAGAAGAACTTCCCAGACAACTTTGTAAGCCATAATATGTGCTTACTGATTTTTAAGACATTAGGTTTTGCTTTTTTAAAAAAATAATGGATCAATAGTTACTGATATTGTTTATATATAGATAGTATAACTGAGGCAGGGAATGCAAAACTGGCTCATTATGTGAGGGAAGTTCTTGATGGCATTTGCTTTGGATACTGGAGATCTAACCTAAGAATGAGGCAAGTATTTTACTGCAGAAAAGACGCACGGGATACCTGATAGCTGAAAGAAGCATAAATGTTCTATGCAGCCATAAAGTATAAAACTGATACCAACACCAGAAAGTTCAAGGAAGACAGATATATAAAACTTCCTAAGAGCCCAAGCTATACAGAGATGGGCTAGGCTACCTAGGAATATGTGGAGCTCTTGTCTTTAGGGGAGACACCTGAAGGGTAAGCACTTCAAGGAGGATGTAATTACTCTGGAATGTGTTAATCACTATTTCTAACTGGTGAAGACATCAAACTAAGTGATTAAAAACATTTCTTGCTTAAGCAAAGAAGATCTAAGATAGAGCTCACTGTCTTCCTCACCCTCACCCTCTCTACTCACACCCTCTCCCTGCTTTATCTCTCAAACCTTATCTTTTTTCAGTATTGGCTAATGCTCAGGCAAGGTTTCTTCATGCATGACAGTCCTAGATTCCCAAATTTATATTTTACTTTATAAATTCTCATAGAAGTACAATTTTTATCAAATATTTTCCTAGAATTGAGTTCACATCATCCCAAACTACATCGCATAACCACCCCTGAACCCCAAATGCCCCACTTCCATGTTGGAGCCAAGGTTATGTTCCTGCCTCCAGAGATAATTGAGTTGCAGAAATCAGCCTCATCTGAACTACATGGAATAAGAACGGAGAGAGGTGCTTCTCCAAACTAAATGTGAGAGCTATTATCAGAAAAAAAGAAAAAAAAAAAAAAAAAAAAAGGATGAGTTCTTGCCAAACAAAAAAAGAATGTAGTCTCTACTAAGTGCAGTTTGACTTTCTAATATGTTATCTTCACAGAAAGAACAAGGTCAGCCTAAAAGAAATAAATTCGAGAATGCAGGGAAATAAATTCATCTTCTTGAGGCAATTCAATTCAATGCAGTTTAATTCAACAAATATTCATTGAGTGCTTAGTATGTGGTAGGCACTCTTGTAGGTGATGTGGCTCCATCAGTCAGCCAGCCCCCACATAGCTCTTTACATCCAACCAGGGCACTACCCAAAAAGGTTGTAATAGGTATCCAGAATTTCCTTTTCTACTTTCCTACTTGTTGTCTTCTCTCCCTCATGTCTTCTTTTCTTTTTTTATTTTGATCTCAGGGTTAGATGGTTGAGTTGATCATATTCTTAATTTCCTGGCATATTAACATCACCACCCCATATCTCTTATTATTTAATTATTTGTTATATTGATAGTCCCCCTTCTCCATCCTCATCCTTTTCACTCCCATAGGCAACCCAAGTGTCGTAAATAAATAACTTTTTTTTGTATATGTTTCTATAATAACTATTACAGTAAGTGTATTTTTACATGTTGCATCTTAATTTTTATAAATTATATAACATTTTCATGTAATATGCTTATATATTTGCTAATTATATTTTCTGTTACATATATAACCGTGTATGTATGTATTTCAATATCTTAACATACAAATAGTTTAGTTTTCTACTGCCCCTTCCTGTTCTAGTTTTTAAATCCACCCATGTCTCTTTTGTCATCTACAACAGTTTCTTCTAAATGTTGCAGGTGAAATATTTTACAGAAGGGACTCACAACTGTATGTAAATGACAGGCACTGGCCCTGAAAGAAGTCTTCCTAGGAGATCACACATTATGCAATGAGATGTGAAATGAGAGAAAACGTAGAGTCTCTTAAGTTTCTGTAGTCCATTGGATAATTTCTCTGAGATTCTAGGAAGAACTGGATCATCTAGAGACCCTGAATGTGAGCAGCAATAACAGCCTGATTTTTCAGAGGGAGGAAAACAAACTATAATCTGTCCAGAATGAGACCCAGAGCTCCAGATCCCAACCTGCCAAAACACACCAGGGAGAGCCCACTTCAATGAAACTGAAGCACCCCAACCAAATGCTTTCAAAAACCTTTCTTTGCCACCTCATCTTGAGCCTCATCAATATTTTTGGGGCTTTCCTATGAATGGCAAAATGAAGAAAAGGAAATACATTTTGAAAAAGAATAGTGTTTCAAAAATCTGTTTCTCAAGCCAAATACAAAATTTTTAATATCTCAGTAAGTGTGAGTTATTGAAATACTCACACATGAGAACCAGCAGTATGCCAAATCTTCAGAAAGAAGTCTCCCCCCTGGCACCCCTAGTTAGAAACAATTACATGAAATCTATTATAATTTAGTTTTACAAAGTCATTCACCATTGAAATCCAATTTTGAAAGAGATTAGATTACCTTGTTAGGATGGTCTTAAATGTTGATATACATTTTAAGGAAAGTATGCACTTATATATGTGTGTGACTATACTCCACTGCTAGGTAGGACTTTTTGTAGGTTTACTTAGGTTACACGCTGTATTCAATTGCATTTTTGGCCTCAGTTCTCTATCCCTCCCTGTACCCACACCGATTCTGTGACCTTGTTATGAGTGGAATGTTCCCCACTCCTGCTTTGGAACTTGGCCATATGACTTTTATTGACCAATGGAATGCAGGTAGAAGTAACAGTTGGACAATTCTCAGACTAGGCCTTATGAGGTACAGCTTGATTTTTAGCATCCCTGTACCATAAAAAGCTTCTCCCAGGCAGCCATTATCTCTCAATTCTGGACTCCAGAAGAAACATACATACAACAGAGTGGAGCACAGCCCTGAGAGGAACTCAGTTAAGCCAGACCTGTAACTTAAAGCAGAGCTGCTAACTAAGGCCACTGAAGCCCCACTGACCCCAGTCAACCTACAGATGCTGGTGAGAATAAATGATTGTAGTTTGAAATATGATGGTCTGTTTTCTGACATGTTAAAAATATCTCATCTGACTATAAGCTATAATCATTATCTACCAAAACGTTTATGTTGGAGCCAGGGATGTATCTTCCATTATGTTTATTTTCAAATATGCATTGTTGCCCCCAAAGAATGGCAGAACTGCTATCAAGAAATTTTATAAGACAGAACACTTTCCAAACCATTTCTTCTTTAGGTCTTGTAACTATAAGAATGTAAAACACCAGTATGTCTAGGGTAACTCTGAAAAGTAGAGAACATAAACTATTTTTCAACCTTTCCCTTAGATGCAATTTACTGTAGCATGGAAAGAAATAAAGTAGAATACATGGATCTAGTGAATCCCAGCTTGTTTGGGGATGTTTTTACTTCCTTATGGAGAAGAGTAAGAACAGGCTGAAAAGACACCTGGTTTCAGGCCTTAGAGGTAATGTAAGATCTCGTAAAATTGCATAAAAGTCATTTCTGATGGAACCATGCCTTTCTTCTGATGATGTACATCTGATGTTTTCTCCCTGAACTTCTCTCAATTGCTTGGGACTCCTCTGCATCTTTTAGGGAATTTCTTTTTCTTTTTTTTTCTTTCTTTTCTTTCTTTTTTTCTTTTTTTATTTTTTTGAGATGGAGTCTCGCTCTGTCACCAGACTGGAGTGCAGTGGCATGATCTCAGCTCACTGCAGTCTCTACCTCCGGGGTTCAAGCAATTCTTCTGCCTCAGCCTCCTGAGTAGATGAGATTTCAGGCGCATGCTACCACACCCAGCTAATTTTTGTACTTTTAGTAGAGACGGGGTTTCACCATGTTGGCCAGGAAGGTCTTGATCTCCTGACCTCATGATCCACCTCCCTAAACCTCCCAAAGTTCTGGGATTACAGGCGTCAGCCACCACACCCAGCCCCCTTAGGGAATTTCTAGACTGTAAACTGCGTTTTGCATCACAGAAAAGCAGTTTTTCAAAGTAAGTACTTGCTGGTGACAGCACTCTTGTAGATGCTGTGGACACACTGTATATCTGAGATTAACACAGATAAGTGTGTTTGTTTTTATGAAGCTTTGATATAGGCGTTAAGAAGAAATTACTTAGACAAAGAGTGAGGATACTGGAATCCTCAGTAAGGTTTTCCTTTTTAATGAAAAGCAGCCCCAAATCACTTTCCTTTCTAACAAAGAGCAGCCTGTAAAATCAAGTGGCGGACATAGATGCCAGCAGTTGTGCCAATTGTGTTCCAAATGGCGACTCTATCTTCCCTTTTCTTTGCCAGTCACATGTCCTGTAAGGAGCAGACAAGATGGCACCAGCCAAGGTGAAAGCCCATCTGCATAATAAGATTAGTGTGGGTGGCCAGCCTTCCCCATGTGCTATGTAAACGTCACACCTATTCCAACCAATCTGTGGACCCTATGCAAATCCCACAATGCCTCTTCAAGCCTGCGTATAAAATTTGGTGGACTCTGGCCAGGTTCAGTGGCTCACACCTGTAATCCCAGCACTTTGGGAGGTCAGGGTGGGTGGATTGTCAGAGGTTAGGAGTTCAAGACCAGCCTGACCAACATGGTGAAACCCTGTCTCTACTAGAAATACAAAAATTAGCCAGGCGTGATGGTGGGCACCTGTAATCCCAGCTACTTGGGAGGCTGAGGAAGGAGAATTGCTTGAATCTGGCAGGGTTCACTAGAGAGAGGGGCTTTCTTCTGTTAAACCTCCACTCCTAAACTCCTCGTGTGTTTCTGTGTCCTAAATTTTCTTGATGTGAGATGATGAACCCTGAGTAATTACCCCAGACAATGTAGTCACTTCAGCTTCATTCTAGTTGAGGAAGAGAAACTATAAATAAGTAGAATTTTGTGCAATAGATTCAAAAAGTGCTAAGTGTAATAAAGTAAATAGAAGAGGGTAATGAAATAAAGAGTTACTGTGTTAGGGGAAGCAAAGCAAAATGGCCAAATAGAACCCTCTAGCAATCATCCCCACTTCCCACAAGAACACTAAATTGAACAAGTACCCACACAAGAAAGCACATTCATAAGAAACAAAATCAAGTGAGTAATCACAATTTGTGATTTAGCATTATATCCAGGAAAGGGACACTGAAGAGGGAAAGAAAGTCTTGAAATGCCAACACTACCCCTCCCCAGTCTCCTGGCAGTAGTCACATGGTGCTGAGGAGAGAGATCTATGTTACTGGGGGAGGGAGAGCACAGTGATGTGGGACTCAGTACTGCCTGGTCATAGTAGAAAGCAACACAGACCAGAAATTGGCCAGTACCCACAGAGGGAGCATTTAGACCAGCCGTAGCCAGAGGCAAATTTCCCATCCCTGTGGTCAGAAATTAGCTCCCAGACCATATTTCTGGACACGCCCTGTGCCAGAAGGGAACCCCCTGCCTTGAATGGAAAGACCCTGGAAGGATTAATTGCCCACTGATTAAAGAGTCTGTGGTCCCTAAATAAGCATTGGCAGCACCCAGGCAGTACTCACCATGAACCTTAGGTGAGACCCAGGGCCATGCTGACTTCCGATATAACCCAGCGCATTCCCAGCTGTGGCGGCCACAGGAAAAGACTTCTTCTCCTTGAGGAAAAGAGAGGGAAGAGTAGAGGGGACTTTGTCTTGTAGCTTGGGTACCAACTTGACCACAGTGAGGTAGAACACCAAGAGGGCTCCTGAGACCCCTAATTCCGGGCCTTGGCTCCTGGGTGGCACTTTTGGACCTTCCCTGGGCCACAGCAGAGCCCACTGCCCTGAAGGGAGAGTTTCAGGCCTGGCAACATTCACCACAGCTGATTGAAGAGCCCTTTGTCCTTGAGTGAACATTAGCAGTAGCTAGGCAGTACTTGCTGTGGGCCGGGGGAAATGGTGGTCAAGCAGACAGGTTTCTTCTGCTTGAGTAAAGGAGAAGAAAGAGTGATAAGAACTTTGTCTTGCATCTTGGGTGCCAGCTCAGGTGCAATAGAATAGAATGTGAAGTAAAATCCTAAGGTTCGCAACTCCAGGCCCTGGCTCCCAGATGGCATTTCTGGAGCTGCTCTGGACCAGGGTATAGTTTACTGCCCTAAAGGGAAGGCCACAAGCCTGGTTGAATGTCTTGCTTACTGATTGAAGAATTTCTCCCTTTGGCCTTGAGAGAACATCAGCAGTAATCAGGCAGTGGTTCCCATGGGCTTTGGGCAAGACCCAGTGCTGTGCTGGCTTCAACCCAGTGCAGTCCTAGAGGTGGTATCCTCTAGAGAGATACTTGTGTCACCTCTTCCTCAGTTCTAGACAATTCAGCACAGACAGAAAGACTCTGCTTGCTTGGGGGAAAGTAAGGGGAAAGAACAAGAGAATCTGCCAGGTAATACAAGGAATTCTCTCAGATCTTAACTAAGACCACCAAGGTGGCACTTCTATTAGTCTGCAAGAGTCACAGAGTTACTGGTCTTAAGATGCCCCCTAATGCAGATACGGCTGCAGTGACTAAAGACTTAAATCACAACACTCAATTCCCTTTGAGTAAATGTGGAAAGCCTCTCTGAGGATCTCTGAGGATAAGTACAACAAGGCCAGACTGTGAAGACTACAATAAATATCTAACTCTTTAATGCCCATACATTGATGAACATTCACAATCATTAAGACCATTCAAGGAAACATTACCTCACCAAATGAACTAAATAAAGCACTAGTGACCTACCCCGGAATGAGAGAGATATGAGACCTTTCAGACAGGGCATTCGAAATAGCTGTTTTGAGGAAACTTGATGAAATTAAAGATAACACAGAGAAGAAATTCAGAAACCTATCAGATAAAGAGATTTATCAAAGAGATTTACATAATTAAAAAGAATCAAGCAGAAATTCTGGACCTGAAAAATTCAATTGACATACTGAGGAATGCAGCAGAGTCTCTCAACAGCAGAAATGATCAAGCAAAAGAAATAACTAGTGAGCTTGAATACAGACTATTTGAAAATATACTGTCAGAGGAGAAAAAAGAATAAACAATGAAGAACAACTACCAGATCTAGAAAATAGCCTCCAAAGGGCAAATCTAAGAGTTACTGGCCTTAAAGAGAAAAGACTGAAAGAGATTTGGGTAGAAAGTTCATCCAAAGGTATAATAAAAGAGAACTTCCAAACCTAGAGGAACATATCAATATTCAAGTACAAGAAGACTGTAGAACACCAAGCAGATTTAACCCGAATAAGACTATATCAAGACATTTAGTAATCAGACCCCCAAAGGTCAAGAATAAAGAAAACTCTTAAAATCAGCAGATGAAAAGAAACAAATAACATAAAATGGAGCTCCAATAGAGCTGGCAGCAGACTTCTCAGCAGAAACTTCACAGGCCAGAAAAGAGTGGCATGACATATTTAAAGTGCTGAAAGGAAAAACTTTTCTCCTAGAGTAGTATATCCAGTGAAAATATACTTCAAACATGTAGGAGAAAATAAGGACTTTCTCAGACAAACAAAAGCTGTGAGACTTCATCAACACCAGACCTGTCCTATAAGAAATGCTAAAAGGAATAGTACTTCAGTCTGAAAGAAAAGGATATTAATGAGTAATAAAAAAAATTATATGAATGCAAAAACCTCACTGCCAGTTGTAAGTATACAGACAAACACAGAATATTATAACACTGTAATTGTGGTATGTAAACTACTCGTATGTTGAATAGAAAGACTGAAAGATGAACCTATCAAAAATAATAGTTACAACTTTTGAAAGCACAGTATGATAAGGTATAAATAGAAATAATGAAAAGTTAAAAAGCAGGTGTGATTAAGTTAAAGTGTAGAGTTTTTTTTCATTTTATTTTTACTTGTTTGTTTTTGTAGTCAGTGTTGTTATCAGTTTAAAATAATGGATTATAAACATTATTTTCAAGTCTCATGGTAACCTCAAATAAAAAAAACCTACAACAGATATGAAAAAAAATCAAAATGTATCACCAGAAAAAATAATTGCATTTTGATATCTTTTTCTTTTTGGAAAGTTCTCTGTTATCTCTTTGAATAAAATTTCTACCAGAATCTCTCACCCTCTAGCTCTTCTTTAAGGCCAATCACAGCAGAAATAAATGAATTTGAAATTAAAAAACACAAAAGTTTCAAGAAAATGAAAAATTGTTTGCAGAGATAAACAAAAATGGCAAACCTTTAGCCAGATTAACTAAGAAAAAAGAGAGAAAATCCGAATAAATAAAATCAGAGAGAATATTATCATTACAAAATGGAAGACAGGAAGGAAGGAAAAGAAGACTACAAAACAACCAGAAAAGAAATAACGAAGTGGCAACAGTAAGTCCTTACTTATCAAGGATAACATTCAATGTAAATGGACTAAACTCTTCAATCAAAAGAAATAGAGTGGGTGAATGGATTAAAAAATAAAACCCAATGGTCTGCTGCCTGCAAGAAACACACTTCACCTATAAAAGCATGCATAAACTGAAAATAAATAAATGGGTAAAGGTATTCCATACAAAGGGAAACCACAAAAAGGCAGTATTAACTGTATTTACCTCATACAAAATAAATTTTAAGACAAAAACTATAAAAAGAGACAAATATGGTCATTACATAATGATAAAGGGGTCAATTCAGCAAGAGAATATAACAATTATAAATATGTATGTTCACAACGGTGTAGCACCTATATAAATAAAGGAAATAGTATTAGAGATAAGGAGAGAAAGAGGCCTAGATAAAAGAAAAGCTGGAAACTTCAAAACCCCTCTTTCAGCATTGGATAGATCACCAGCTAGAAAATCACCAAAGAAACATCAGATTTAATCTGTAGTATAGACCAAAAGTACCTGATAGTTATTTACAGAAAATTTCATCCAGTGGCTGCAGAATACACATTCTTCTCCTCAGTGCATGAATCACTCTAAAGGACAGACCATATGTTAGGCCAAGCAATGTTTTTAAAACATTCAAAAAAAAAAAAAAGAAAGAAAGAAAATCATACTGAGTATCTTCTCTGACCACAGTGGAATAAAATCAGATAATAAGAGGAACTTTGGAAACAATACAAACATGTGGACATTAAACAATATGCTCCTGAAAAACCAGTAGATCAATGAAGAAATTAGAAAGAAAATTGATTCCTTGAAACAAATGAAAATGGAAATGAAACATATCAAAACCTACAGGATACATTAAAAGCAGCACTAAGAAGAAAGTTTATAGCAATATGAACCTATAGCAAAAAAGCAGAGAAACTTCACATGAACAATCTAACAATGAATCTTGAAGAACTAGCAAACGAGAGCAAATCAAACCCAAAATTAGTAGAAGAAAAAAAAAAAAAAGGAACAGAAGAAATAAGTGAAATTGAAATTTTTAAAAAGTTCAAAAAACAACAAAATGAATAACCTTTTTGCAAAGATAGAAATACAAACCTTTAACCAGATTAACTAAGAAAAAAGAGAGAATATCCAAATAAATAAAATCAGAGATGAAAAAGGAGACATTACAACTGATACCAAAGAAATTCAAAGGATTATTAGAGAGTACTATGAGCAACTATATGCAATAAATAGGAAAAACCAGAAGAAATGGATAAATTTCTAGACACATACAAGAATGAACAATAAAGAAATTCAAAGGCTGAATAGTCCAAGAACAAATAATGAGATGGAAGCTGAAACAAAAATTATCCCAGTAAAGAAAAGCTCAGACATGATGGTTTCATTGCTGAATTCTATCAAACATTTAAAGAAGAATTAATACCACTTCTACTCAAGCTATATCAAGACATAGAGGAAGAGAAAATATTTACAAGCTCATTCTATGAGGTCAGTATTATCCTGATACCAAAACCAGACAAAGATGTATCAAAAAAGAAACCTACTGGCCAATATCATTGATGTAAAAATTCCTCAAAAAAATACTAGTAAACTGAAGTCAACAACACATTAAAAAAACCATTCATTATGACCAATTTGGATTTATCCCAGAGATGCAAGGATGGTTCAACATATGCAAATCAATCAGTGTGATACATCATATCAACAGTGCAGGACAATGATCATTTAAATTGATGCTCTATAAGCATTTGATTTTCAACAACCCTTCATGATTAAAAAAAAAAAAAAACTAAAAAAACTTGGTATAGAAGGAACATTATCTCAACACAATAAAAGCTATATATGACAGACCCACAGCTAGTATCATACTGAACTGGAAAAAATTGAAAGCCTTTCCTCTAGATGTAAAACAAAATAAGGATGCCCACTTTCACCACTGTTATTCAAAATAGTGCTGGAGGTCCTAGTTAGAGCAATCAAACAAGAGAAAGAAATAGAGGGTGTCCAATTAGAAAGCAAGAAGTCAAATTTCCCTTGTTTGCAGATGAAATAATCTTATACTTGGAAAGACCTAAAGACTCTACTAAAATCCATTAGAACTGATAAACAAATTCAGTGAAGTTACAGGATATAAAGTCTGTAAAAATCAGTCGCATTTCTATATGCCAACAGTGAGCAATCTAAAAAGAAATCAAGACAGTAATCACAATTACAATAGCTACCAATACAATAAAATACCTAGTAATAAACTTAACCAAAGAAATAAAATATTTCTACAATAAAGAGTATAAAACATTGATGCAAGTAATTTAAGAGGACACAAAAAAATGAAGTTAGCTCATGTTCATGAATTGGAAGAATCAATATTATTATCCAAAGTAATTTACAGATTCAGTGCTGGAGTGCAGTGGTGTAATCATGGCTCACTGCAGCCTTGACCTCCTGGGTTCTAATAACTCTTCCATCTCAGCCACCCAAAGTGTTGGGATTATAGACATGAGCCAGCATGCCAGGCCAGATCTATTATTTGATAGCACTACAGGGTAATTACAGTCAACAAAAATTTGTTGTAAAATTTTAAATGACTAAAACAGTATAATTGAAATGTTTGTTAAACAAATAAGTGATAAATGCTCAAGGTGACCAATGCCCCATTTACCTGATGTGAATATTATGCACTGTATGCCTGTATCAAAATATCTCTTATACCTCATAAATATGTACAACTACTATGTACCTATTAACATTAAAAAAATTATAAAAAGAGTTACTGGAATATGAAGTATAGGTGGTCAGAGGAGGACTTTTGGAGGAAGTCCAGATCTGAAAGGTAAGATGGAGCCAGGAATAGTATGAGGGCAGGGGGGGTCCCATGCAGCAAATAAACAAACATGAAGTATCTGAATCAGAAATACAGTTGGAAATTTTGAGAAATAAAATTATCAGTGTGTATTGAGCATGGAAAACAAAGGTAAAGAAGTATCAGATGAGCTCAGAGTTAGACAGGTACCACATTATCTAATATCTTATAGGCTGGAGTAAGAAACTGGAATTTTATTATAATGTCAATGGGTAGCATTGGCAGATTTCAAGTAGGGAAGTGACATCTCATTTGCATGTTTTATATAAAATCACTTTAGCAACAGCATAGAAAATGGGTTATGAGGATGTGATATGTACTAGTAAGAAGAACAAATATAAAACTATTGCAGGTGTCTAGGGACAGATGGTGGCAGCTGAGATGAGATTAGTAGTAGGAACTATGGTATGAAGTAGTCATATCAAAATTTTGGAGGGATAGCCAACAGGACGTTTGTAGACTGGAAACAGATGGATAAGTAAAGAGTGGAATGTTAGAGGAATCACAGAGTTTACGGCCTGGGACACACGTAAATCATGATTTTGTAACTGATGAGATAGAGGCAGGACAGTGGAGAAAGTTCTGTGGGAAAATCAGTTTGTCTTTTGTGTATGTGTTATTTTTGAAATGCCAATTTGATATCCAAAACTCAACTGTGACAATTATAGGGAAACTTGGATTCAGGAGTTTAATGTGGGAAAACAAATTATTTGCATTTTCAGTGCTAAGAGCTTTTCTCAGAACTATAATTACAATTTTAGTCATTTTCTTTTAAATTCTAGTAGATTATTTGCCACAATCAATGTATTCATTTAATAAGACTCTAAAAAGCATGTCATGCATCCAGTCACAACATGTAATATGACCATAGGTTATTTTTTAGTACAGGCCCTACTAACTTTGTCCTAAACTACTAGCTTTGGTAACTGAAAAATGTTTGTCCCATGAAGTGATCTCATGAGTAAATGATGGAGTAGAGATGGAGAAATAGTAGTGAAGGCTTTGGTCCCTAATGCCCTAGCCATCTCGCCCACGGTCATCCCCGCTAAACACTCAGCACAGATTTTCAACTCAAGACTTCTTCCTGTGACTTTATTTAAATATAAGGTCATATGACATTTTAAAAATTTGTGTTTTTTACCCCTAAAGTCTTGCCTTTGTCTGGAATGCTTTATTCTACTGCAATACTTGGCCTTGAGTAAATTTATTTATGCCTTTTTATTTCGTATCTTTAGTTCTGTCTTGAGGCAAGATGATTTCACAGATTATAAGAAATGAAATAGCCCTAAGTTCAGAGGTCTCAGACCAGCCTGCAGCTGAAGGAGAGTTAATAAAGAAATCCTGTTATTAAATGGAAGTGCGGTGGCAAGCATATCTGCCACATTTCCCAATCAATATAGAAACCATGAGAATGAGCTGCCATTTCATACATTTTATGTTATAGGGCTGAAGATCTCTCTAGCATTCCTTTCAGGACAGTGGGATAAGAGCATGTAGTGGCAAAAAAAGAACTGTTTCTCTGCAGAAACACCATAAGCCCTGAGCAGTATTTCCAGAAGCATGTCCTTAAACCTTCTATTAATTTATAAATATTTTGAAGTGACCCTGGATTTCATGTATGTGTACATTACATTGAGCCAGAGTTTTGATTACTTTCCAAGGAAACTAGTAAGTATAATACTTTTTATGTAGCAAAACTACTAGTCATTTCTGCTACACAAAAATCCCCTGGTCACTTTTTGTTACTTGTGTGACTAGGGAATTTTTATGTAGCAGAAATAGGTAGTATTACACACACAAAAAAACATACTATTGTTTCCTAAACATTAGGAAAATGGCCAGTAGGAAGTAGCTACATGGTTAGGGACTATGTTTCCCAGAACCCCCTTGCAGTTAGGTAGGGCCATGTGACTCTGTTTTGCTCAATGAAATATTACACAGCAGACGTGATGGGCACTCTTACAAAACCAACCCATAAACAAATCATATGTATACTTCTCCATGATCTTTTCCCCTTCCGACTGACTGAAATGGGACTATTTTGCAGAAAAATCTTGGAAGCCATGTGTTGAACATGCCAGAACCTCTGTTAGCCTAGCTCTTTGAATTCCCAAAGGAGAAGAGTTGAAGAGGGATACAACCTCTAATATCTCCAAAATTAAACTAAACAATTTTTACTTACTGTTTTTTTCCTTACAACTTTTAATGGCATCACATTTTTTAAGATATATGGAATCTGAAAAATACCCTACAGAGGAATATGACTGATCCTCACAAGGTTGGATGAACTCTGCTGTTACCAAGCCCTTGGCAATTTCCGAAACTATCACGCTATTGGGAGATGACATGTTTTTTGTTTGTTTGCTTGTTTGTTTTTTGCCTGTTCAGCATCCTTAACTTCTTATTCGGTAATAACATCTTGGATTTCATCTGGGGAATTACGACTCCCCCATTGCATACGTTCTTAGTGAAGTACTAATCATGGTACTCCATTACTCCATTCTTTCTTGGTCAAGGGTTGAGCAAAAAACAAATCTAAGTCAATCAGACCCTCTGTACCTGAAATCTCTAGTGGTGCATCAGGCAGAATGTAAGAGGAACTGAAAATGGTTGTCACAAATTCATTTTGACAGCTGCACTCTGAAAATCATTATGTCCTACATCTTTTTTTTTTTTTTTTTTTTTTTTTGGTATTTTCTTCAATTATCTGAACTTTCTCATTTCCTTTCAATAAATACCTTTGTATTTTTATTGCTTTATGTTAGTATAATATATTTGTTATCTAATTCGGAAAAACACATTACTCTAAAACTTAGTGTCTTAAAAACAACAGTAAATATTTATTTCTCACATTCTGTGGTTAAGGGTTTGGGAGTGTCTTTAGCTGGGTGACTCTGGCTCAGGGTCTCTCATGGGACTGCAGTCAGATGTCAGCTAAACCTGTAATTATATGGTGGTTTGATCAGGAATGGAGGGTCCACTTCAAAGTGGCTCAGTCAAATGTTTGACAAGTTAGTGCTGGCTCTTGACAGGAGGCCTTAGGTTTGTTCTTCATGGGCTCCCTTCTTCTCTCTTTTTTTAAAATTTCCAATTTCTTTTATGTTAGGTTCAAGAGGTGCATGTGCAAGTTTGTTACACAGATAAATTCCATGTTGTAGGGGTTTGGTGTACAGATAATTCTGTTACCCAGATAATCACCGTAATAACTCACAGGTCTTATTTCAATCCTCACTCTCCTTCCAACCTCTACCCTCAAATAAGCCCCAGTGTCTATTGTTCCTTTCTGTGTGTCCATATGTTCTCATCTTTTAACGCCCACTTACAAGTGAGAATATGCAGTATTTGGTTTTCTGTTCCTGCATTAATTCACTTAGGATAGTGACCTCCAGCTTCATCCATGTTGCTGAAAAGTCCATGTTGTCATTTTTTAATAGCTCCATTCTTTCTTGCTCAAGGGTTGAGCAAAAAACAAGTCTAAGTCATGGTGTATATACGGTGTTTACATATCACATTTTCTTTATCCAGTGCACCATTGATGTGCATCCTGATTGACTCCATGTCTTTGCTATTATAAATGGTGCTGCCATGAACATATGTGTACATGTATCTTTGTGGTAGAAGGATAATTATTCTTTTGGGTATATAACCAGTACTGAAATTGAGGTATCGAAAGGTAGTTCTATTTTAAGTTATTTGGGCAATCTTAGGACTGCTTTCCACAGTGGCTGAATTAATTTACATTCTCTCATGGGCTTTCTTGGGAATCCTCATAGTGTAATGGCAGGAGACCCCAGAGCAAGTATCTAGGAGACTGAAGTGGATGATTTTTATGGCTTAGCCTCAGAAATTATAGATAAAGGAAACAGAGATATGAGGAGGCTATTTTAAATTTTCTAATTAAAAATAGAAGAAAAAACTGTAATGAGATGTTTTCATTTATATGTCATTTATGTCACATTCTATTGGTCAGCCAGTGTTAGTCTTGATTCAATGAGGGAGGGTCTAAACAAGGGTGTGATTATTAGGAAGCAAAGATTATTGGAGGTCATCTTGGAGCCTGATGACCACATAGGGTTAATTTCTTGCAGCCACAGAAACCTAGCTGGTGCATCAGATTAAGCTGAAAAAGTGCAGGCTGCTTTCACATATTCTTAATAATTTTAATAGGTCCTCTAGAAAAATTCAACTTCTGAGAGAAAAGGTTCCAATAATTTGGCAGTATTCCTCAGAAAATATGTATTTCTCTTAGTTCTGTGTTCCTGGCACTGGATTTGGATTATGGTGATTATAAAATTTTCAACTGTAAATGTGTCCCCAAACCATGGGAACTTTTAAATAACAATACTGTACAAATCTTGATGATGCTGAGACTAGGCCCAAGACCACTTTCTTAACCATGGCATATGTCCATAGTAACTAATCTCTCACATTTCCAAAAGATTAACCATTTATCTGAGCATTTGCAGTAATACTTAAAGAGATATCAATGCAGATGGTCCCTGACTTACAATTACTCAGTTTGTGATTTTTCATCTTTTCCATGGTGTGAAAGCCACATGCATGTAGTACTTCCAGTACCCATACAACCATTCTGCTTTTCATTTTCAGTAGAGTGTTCAGTAAATTACATGAAATATGGAACACTTTATTGTAAGTAGGCTTTGTATTAGATGATTTTCCCAATCGTAGACAAATGTAAGTGTTCTGAGCATGTTGAAGGCAGGCTAGGCTCAGCTATGATGTTTCACAAGTTAGAGGTATTCAAAACATTTCCAATTTATGATGAGTTTATCAGAATGTAACGCATCAATACAGATGAGCATCTGTAAACCAACACAAGTAGTTTTTTTTTTTTTTCCCCCTGTTAGTCATAGTATAAGATTAAAATAACTTCCTTTAGTAAATTAGAACCAAAAAGAGTTGGGTCCCGTAATACAAATTTCTTGTTTTACAGATGAAGAGACTGAAGCCTATAGAAATTATGCAATGTTCCCATAGCCACCCAGTTGATTGGAGAGCCAGAACTTGAACCAAAGTATCCCAAATTCCATACCAATATTTTTTTTTCTATTATATGAGTCTAAACTGTGCTATTTGACTAGTAGCTTACAAGTCAGTCCAGTTGCTCCATTTGGTACTTGATTGACAAATAAGAGCATGTCATACCTCCTTCTGGACTTTATCAAAAATAATAGTACAATAAGTATATGAAGAAATTGTACCATATAACTACTTATTCCCTCTTTAAGTAGGATTTGGAAATCTGATCAGGCAATTATTTAAGTTTCCAATTAAAACCAAAGAGAAAAAGCATAATGAGATGTTTAAAAGACAATTTATAGTGTGTACAGACTTGTTGTACAGTCCCTAAGTGAATTACAAAAGCACTTGACTTCTACTTGTGATGTGATCTTTATCTCACAGGGAGTGCCTAGTGGTTTTCTGATTTTGTAACTGATATACTTGAAGAATACTTGGGAGGCTGTCATTGAGAGTGGGGGAAGATTCTTAAGAGGCAAAGAACCAAGAGAGTGAGATGGAAAAATAAGTTTTGCTTCTTACTGGCAAGTTCAGCAAATGGTCTTGAAGATTGCATTTTCTCTAGAGTTCTTGGATAAGCCAAGTTATTTATAACTGCTTTCCCTGGAACTCTTAAATTGGTAGTAATATTTGGGAGCATAAGGATTCTTTGCCATATACGCTCACCTAAAATTCTAGATCTGAGAATTTCAAGTCTAGCTCCAGTTGAAGGAAAACTAAAGTAGGCCTTCTCAATTCAGCATATTGACATTTGAGTCATACAATTTTTTGTTGTGGGTGTTGTCCTGTGCATTGTAAGATGTTCAGCAACATCCCTGGCTTTCACCCGCAAGATATCAGTAGCAGCCCTCCCCGATTGTGACAAAAATAACTTCAGACATTATCAAATATCCCCTGGGGGACAAATCTACCAAAGTTGGAAATCACTATCTTAAAGGAAGATTCTGAATCATTCACTGAGACCTGAGACAGACTGGACAAGCATTTTAAATAGCAATACTGTGCAAATCTTGATGATGGTGAGACTAGGCCCAAGACTACTTTCTTAACCATGGCATGTGCCCATAGTAACTAATCTGTCACATTTCCAAAAGATTAACCACTTATCTGAGCATTTAATAAAACACAGATTTATTTTCCTGGATGCATAACACTCTTCAGGATCACTGAAGTCACTTTCATCAAATGATTATTTGGTACCCGTTATGCCCCAGGCATTGTGTTAGCCACAATGCCCAATCTTTACAGTCCTTGTCCCTGAAGAGATTCTGACTACTTAATGGTCTTACTGTCACTCAGGCTATAGTCAGACATATTTACTTCTAGAATTTTTCAGTAATGTTTTTGTCAAACTTCCAATCCTCTAAGTTTGGAGCCAAGTCAAAAAAACAGAAGTATATCAAGACAATGTCAATCAGTTCATTGGTTCAGTGACAACACTACCAGAAGATGTTTTTGGCTAAAAATTAGCACTCAAACTCATAAACAAATGGAAACAGTCTACACCCATTCCAATTTTCTCCTAGATTTCTTGAGAGTTTTGTGAAGAGAGACTTTTCTAAAACTGGAATATGATTTTTGCTCAGATAAATTATATTGTTCACTTTGCAAGCCTGAGTAGCTTTAAGGGTAGAAGCAGTGACACACGAAGCTCCCTCAAAATTGCTTTCAGGGAGATGAGAGAGATAATAAAAACAGGGATGGAACTGTTAAATTTTTGGATCTGTTGAGCTGGAGTCACGAATTTGCTAACAAGTGAAATGAAGGCATTTGTAAAAGTTTCATCTTCCAGGGAATCCCATGGCAATTTTTTAAGGCAGATTCCCCATCAAGACCGTATGATGTCGATTTATGAAAATTGAACTGGATTCCTGAATCACTCTATAAATCTTAACTAAAACAATACCCCCATTTCAAGTATTTATGGCCTCTGTCTCTCTTGGCTTTAGATCATCAGAAGTACATATTTAGAGGCATTCAGAAACTTACAAAAACAAAAGCATGCACTTAAAACTTCTTTTTTAAATCACTGACTCACCCTCTAGCTAGAGAAGAAAAAGCCCAACAAATCAACTTGAGACTCAGCAAGAAAAGAAGTGCTTAAGGAGATTTTAAAAGGCAGCAGGAAAACATAGGTGAAAATAGCTTCTAAGTTGTCAAAATAGATCTTTCTGCATGCAGTGAAAGAATTTAGATGCAACACATATCCTCAAAACTTTGAAAAAAAATGTATTAATGGGAAAAGTGGTTTAGTTCAAAGAATGTGGATTTTGCAAACACAGTAACATTCACATTTCAAGTCGGCCATTTATTAGCTAAGTAACCTTGGGCAAATTACTCAATCCTTTAAGTCTTGGTTCTTCCGATTACAAAGTGAAGTTCTAATCCACTACTTAAGGGTGTTTTAAGGACTAAATGTGATAATATATTTAAAATGTGTTTTGCATGACCTGTGCCTCTTACACTGTAGCCACAAATTTAATTATTGGTTTGCTTGTTTGCTTGTTTTTTCCATCTGGACTAAGTATGAGGATAAATTGTGGTAGAAAACAGTAAAACTGAAATGTAGAGAGGACTGAAACTTCAAAATAAATATTAGATATACATACATAATAAATATATATATCATATATACACATGTATACTTATATACATATATACAATATACATACATTGTATATATATATGATGGTATGAATACACATATGTAAAGCAACAATGCTGTGTAATCTCAGGAATATGAGCACCAGAATTAGATCATTTCTATTTGAGCTTTGAATCTACCACTAACTGTGTTACCTTGGTTAGGTTATATCACATCTCCATGTCTCAGTTTCCTGGTCTTTAAACTAGTGAAATTATATTTGCTACCACATAAAATTGTGATAAGGGCTCTCAAAGATAATGAAAGTCAAGTAGTTAGCATCTAGAAAACACTGAGTAAACAATATATATTATTTTGGAGACAACGATGTCCACAGCTCATGATGGCAGTACAAGTATAATATTTTGTTTCTGGGTATACAGGTGTACATCATGTTTTTAGGTATCATCCTAATAAATTAAAAAGTATCTTTATCAAATTATAATAAAATGTGATATGATCATTTTTCCAGTCTGTTATCAAAGTCAAAATTTGTCTTTATGCTGTATTGTTCAGACTGTAGCTTTAAGAAAAGCTAAGACATCAAGCCCAAAGGGATTCCTCTCCAGCGTTAGCCCTTAAATGTATCATTTCTGTAGCTGGCTGCTGTTTTATTGTTTCTTACTATACATTATCTAGCCTCACGACAAAGCTTAATTAACATGTTTTGTTCTATTAAAGTGCTTTGTCTTGCAAATACACAGAGAGGGATTTTTGTCTTTTACATAAAGAAGAACTCACATTTATTGTGTATTCTTCCCCCCACAATACACACCCTAAAATTTGAATAAGAAACAAGAAAAACAAGGAGAAAGGCAACTGCCAGAGACATTTTATGCAAGCAGAACTGGTTTTGTGTCTGACTTGTTGAGTAAAGAAAAGCAAGTAACAGTGGGGGACAGTATCATTAGAGATATGTTTATAGCTTGGGGATGGGGTGGAGAAAGGTCAAGGGGTTTAGATAATCCAGGACTGGAAGAAAGGAATATACTATTACATGATCAAAAAAATGAGGAGGACTATTTATCAGACCAGACCTTGAATTCTGTATGCTTTATTTCATTTAATCTCAAATCAATTTTGTAAGGTAGGAATTATTACTATGACCAATTTATAGCTCAGGAAACTAGTTCGTGAAAAAATGAAATACTTGACCAAGGTCACAGAACTGATTCAATGCAGAATTAGGACTGAAAACATCACCCACTAAGGTTAGACTCAGCTCCTCTTCTTAATTTGTTTTGACAATGGCGCTGCAAAGTTAATGTCATGTTGTCCATTTTCCTGAGAAGAAAACAAGGTTTACACAGCATAAGTGATTTTCCCCACACTGACAACTGAGAAAAGCCAAATTTTTGATCCAAATGTGTATCTGGGTTCATACTGAGTCATAGAAAACTATTTTTCTAGTTATGGAGTATCAATATGGTGTGTTCAATTTCCCTTCAAAGGAGTACACTCAGTGAATTGCATTCAACTTGGGGGAAAAAAAAAAGAATAATAGCCAGAACTGAGCGAAAAAAAGTGACACGAGGAAGTTTGTGATAAGACTGCTTTTCTCACAGGTGCATGACTTCCCTTCAGTTGACTGGTCTCCATCTGTCTATATCAGTTAGCGATTGCCAGGTAATAAAATACCATAAAATTCAGTGGGTTTAAGTTGATAACCTTTTAGTGTTGCTCAAGACTCAAGGAGTCATCTGGTCACGTCTTCTGGTCTTGATTGAGCTGGCTCACACATCTGTGGTCAGCTGTGGGTCAGGCACAGTGGGGCTGGTGCACACTGTGTGTTCCCTGTGCTTGGGAAAGTCAGCTGTTGGCTGGGATACTTTGTTCCACCTCCAACTGACCTCTATCTACCAGCTATCCTGAGCTTGTACATAATGGTGGCAGAGTTCAGAGAAAGCAAGCAGATACACAAAAACTCGTGAGGCCTACATTCGGACATAGCACACTATGCTTTATCTGCATTTTGTTGGCCAAAGCAAGTTGTGAGGACATCCCAGATTCAAAACTATGACAAAAGGAATCCACTGCTGCATATGAGGAGCTGTAATGTCACATTGCAAAGGAGTAGAAAATTTTCCCTTCTTCAAAGTTAACCTACCACACCGCTGACATAAAAATGATCAGCCAAATGTGTTCTCACTAAGGTGTAAATGGATTATGGCACTTGTTGCATGACCACCTTGTGAATGTTTACATTTTACGATGTAAAAATATTATAGAAAGACTTCTACCATTACTTGATCACTTCTAGCAGCCCCAAAAGACATTTTTGAGATAAACAGATAACTCTTTTTAAAAATATATGCCTAACAAGTTTCTATAGATAAATCTCAAAATCTGAGAATGAGGCATACTTTCTTCTCTCTCAGGGCCTACAATTAAATGAGAAAAACACAACATTTATAAAAGGGTTAAATAACCTGGTAGGTTTTTCTACAAATGAGGTAAATATATTTTTACCCTTTCTATCCTTTTAATTGTACCACCTTACTGAGAACAGTACAGAATAAGCAACTCTGGGAAATCCAAAAATAACACTTGAAAAGGAGGCAACAGAGATGAAAAATGGCGACCCAATTTCTTATTTATGTCTTAAAGAATAAAAAGCATGTGAAGGATGGGTCTGCTTATTGAAAGGAAGCATCTTGTGGTGTCAGAGGAAAAAAAGCCAAACTGAGAGGAGAGGGCTGTGTTGATTAGGGCTGCCTCAGAATACATGTTAGACTGAGTAAGTCTAGAAAGAGCTGGGAGTTTGTGCTAGGAGTTCCCACTTCCCTTTCCCTTAAGAAAAAAAAAAAAAGCATATATATATATATATATATATATATATATATATATATATATATATATGCTAGTTTTATATATCAAAAGCTAGATATCACTTTATATATATAAAAAGAATATCTACGTAGATATAGATATCTTTTTATTCAAAGGATAACCATGTTACAAGGAAAAAGACTGGTAATACCAAAACTTGGAAGATATATGGAGCCATTGCAAGTCATACACTGCTAATGGAAGTATAAATTGGTACAACCACTTTGGAAAACTGCTTAATCGTATCTACTAAAATTGAGCATATACCTTCCTCTTGACACCAAAACTTTTCTTCTGAAAATATGCCTAATAGAAATATGCACATATGTTCACCAGTAGACATGCACTAGTGTGCATATAGCAGCACTATTTGTAATAGCCCTAAGTAGGAACCAGACCACACCTGTGCAGGTAGAAATCAGGATAATGGTTACCTTTGGTGAGGAATGTCTGGGAAGGAACCTGTGGGGGATTCTTGGTGTTGACAATACTCTATTTCTTGATTTTGGAAAAGGTGTGTTCGTTTTATGAAAATACGTCCAGTTATTCAATTATGGTATGTGTGCTTTTCTGTATGTATGTTATATTGCATTTTTTAAAAATAGCCATGTTGTAAAGAAGTTAAAAGTCAAATTGAATAAAAGTAAAATGAAAACCCACAGTGCTAAATAAAGCAGAGGCTATCACATTGCCCACCTTCAATATCAGAAGCAGGCAGAGGCATCCAAGAGTTGAATTTCTGTGGGTCAACTGGGACCAAAAGGACTGCATAAGTAGCAGAGTACCACTGTTAGGCTCACCAACTGAACTTCATAAAACTGGAGAGGGCTGGGTGGGATTTCACTGTTCATGAGGGGAGGCTGAAGAAGGCTGAAATTCCTGCCTGAAATGGTGACTGTGGATAGTTGACTGGTTAACAGAGTGACATATAGCAGCCATGCACAGAACTTGTGGGAGCCTAAGACTGGCTCACTGATGGAATCACTACTCCCCTAATCGCTATGGAGCACAAGTTCTGAGACCCAATATAAGTTCTGCTTCTGGACTGAGAATCCATGGGAACTCAGGCTGGGCAACTGCAAAACCACCAGGGAGAAATGAGCAAGAGAAAGACAGAGGGAAATTTTAAAAGACTTTTAAGATAAACATATAAAATAAAATTTCAAAACCAAGGACAAAAATTAATGAAAGAAAGTGAATAACAGAGAAAATGAAATGGTAGCCTTTTCAACATAATTTTTAAAAGGACCTTTATGTCTCTGAGAGATAGAATAAGAAACATCTGTAAAATATATTAAAAGTTTTAAAACAAATATATTAAGAGTGAATATGAAGGAAGATAAGAACTGAGAACAGATGAATATAAAACATGACAAAGGACTAGCTGATAAAACGTACAAAATACATGCAACACTTTATGATATCCCTAAACTGGAAAATAAATCTAAGTATTTATCAGTCAACTGATTGATATGTTGCTTATCCATCAAAGGGAATTTGAGCAATAAAAGTGAAGACATTGCTGTTATGAAAATGTAATTACTACAACATGAATAGCCCTTAAAGCTATTATGCTAAGTGAAAGGAGCAAGACATGAAAGCCTACCTATCATATGATTCTATTTGCTATGGTTTGACTGTTGCATTCCCTGAAAATTCATGTATTGAAACCTAGTCAAAAATATGATGATGTTAGGAGGTGGTGGCTTTGGGGGGTGATTGAAGAATAAGGATAGAGCCCTCATGAATGGAATTGTTACCCATGTGAAAAAGGCCCAAGAGAAACCTCTCACCACTTCCATAATGGGAGGGCTCAGTGAGAAGGTGCCATCTGTGAACCAGGAAACAGGTCCTCACCAGATACTGCATCTGACAGTACCTTAATCTTGGAGGTACTGTCCTGGCTTCCATAACTATGAGAAATAAATTTTCGTTGTTTATATGCTACCCAGTTTATGCTATTTTGTTATAGTTGTTATATGTGTGTGTGTGTGTGTGTGTGTGTGTGTATACACATATATATATGGTTTTACATAAATGGTGCCTAAGTCTATTTATATATATACACTGCTGTTTCTATATACACTGTTTATACATATATGTACATACTGTGTGTATATGTGTGTATATATACTGTGTATATATGCATATATATACTGTATATATGTATATATACTGTGTATATATGCATATATATACTGTATATATGTATATATACTGTGTATATATCCATATGCATACTGTATATATGTATATATACCATATATGTGTGTATATACTGTATATATGTGTGTATATATACTGTATATATGTGTGTGTATATAATGTGTATATGTGTGTATATATATACATATATATGGACATAGACACCATTCATGTACAATATCTAGATAAAGGCAAATTTATAGAGACAGAAACCCTTTCACCAGGATTTCTGATTCTCTTATTCTCTCTTTGTAAGTACTTTTGAAAGTCTTCTAAAAGTCTTTTTAGAACATTTTGATATATAAATAAGCAAGAACAAAAGTTGGTGTGTATGTATGATTTGTGAGTGATAGAGAGACACAGACAAATAGAGGGTGAGAGAGAGAGGGAGATATTTGTTATTATTTATCTAATAATATTCAATAGGAACTCTGTTGTTCAAAACGCCTCCCATTTAGATACATGGGAGAAAATGTGGTTTAGCCTAATCCCTATTAAGACCCACATGAGCAGGCTTTACTGCCTTCGCTAATGCCAATAGTTGGCATTATTGGAAAAGTGGAAGTTTTATCTGAAAGAGGCCAATAGTTTGCCTGCCTGCATTTTTCCTTTATCTGTTTTTGTATAGACAACAACTTAAAATGTTAGATTTGCTCCATTTGGAATAGTTTCATCTGGAACAAATATATAGTCCCTTGGCTGAAAGAATGGGACATTCAGAGCTGATCACACCCCTGGATTCAATAATCAAAACAGCCAAATTTAATCTGAATATAATTAGAGACATTGTGTGTTTGCATCCCACATAAGTCTATCAAGGACTGAGCTTAAGGCATACCACCTAGAGGTCTCTTCCAGTGATTTTCAGTCTTGGAGTTTAGGAGTTGAACCAAATAGATTTCTATGCAATGTCCATAGATGGAGAATTCACTTTCTGACCAAGTCTAAATAAGTCCACTATGTTGATATCTGGGACTAGAACCAGAATTTTGCATGTACCTAATAGTTGAAAACAGAACTCCCTATTTAACAAAAAGAGAGAGAGAGAGAGAGAGAGAGAGAGAGACCAAGGAAAAGGCTTTTCTTTGAAGTATTGTGTAAAACCTCATGGGATGGTTATAAGGATTTGTAAAATATTAAATATCTTTGAGTTTGGAGAATTGGCATTGTAGCAGTACAAAACTGTGCTCCTTTTTTGCTCCTTTTCTTAATAACCCCATTACATGACCTTCTAAAGTCTTTGTTCCCTGAGGAAACATTAGATGATTTGCAATATTCTGTAATAAAACTTGGAAAAGATAGTCATAGCACTGCTTCAATAATTATGAACATTGCCTTTAGCTGCAATTTTCCAACAAACCATTCATATAGTAATTGTGAATCCTGGAATACTGCTTGGCCTGGAGTACAAATGTCCCCTCATATTGTTTGTGGTATGGGCGCAGCATTCCTGCTGCTTGGGTATCCTGAAGCTTTGTCGTTTGGCACATGAATGATCTGAATCTCTAAACTGGCTCATGAATACAGACAAGCATTACGGCCTTATTCCTGGAATTACAGATCTCTTCCTGGCTAGGGCTTCACCTTCAGCTCCAAGAATCATCCCACCATCTCCCAACCGGCACACGATCAGCTTGTTTGCTCACTGAGGACTCATGCTTCTGTGAATACTGTGGTTGAAGTTCCCTGTTGGCGCAGTCAACATTCCAGTGTTCTGTGATGATTGTGAGCCAGCATCTGTCTGCTGATGGCAACCTCTCTGTGGCTTTCTCACAGCCCCACCTTCCCCCTCCACTCATATACATTCCCCCAACACCAGAGCTCCAAGAGATGTGTTTCTCCAAGGTGACCTATGCACCTACCTTTCATAGAGATACCTTGTTTTCTTGTTAAGAGATGGTCACCTGGATCAGTCCTCAGATTTCTGGAAGGAAGAATATTTCTCCTCCTTTTTGCTGAGCCAAAAGACTTCTAATTAAGATTTTTTTCTTCTTTTGAGTTTTCATTGTCCTCTTGGCAATCAGGCAGAACATTGCCTGCCCACTTAGGTACCTTTACAGAGAATAAATGAAAGCTGGACAGTTTATGAAAAACCAAGAAAAGCTGAGCTGCTTGAAGTATTTCTAAAGCAAGAACTGCTTTCATGAAGCAGGAAAAAAAGTATAGACATTTGTAATGAAACCAGGAACTTTAGGGCCATTCAGCCAGAGGCTACAGACTCCCATGACAGTACTCATTTTGGAGACAGCACAACTAATTTCAATTCTACAAATACCGCATAGAGAAACAAAGAGTGAAAAGAGCAAGCTAATGAGGGTAAGAGAGAGAAAGAAGGGAGAGAAGGAGGAGGAAAAAAGAATGAAAATAAGAAAAGGGGGGTAAAGGAAGATGAGGATTTCTTTTCCCCAATTTGCTTATAGCAGGTGTTAAAAACAGTCCAGAGAATCTAAAGAGGTTCAACAAAATTGTATTCAGGATGCTGAGATGGGAGGACCATTTGAGCCTGGGAGGTCAAAGCTGCAGTGAGCAGTGATAGTGCCGCTGAATTCCAGCTTGGGAAACAGAGGGAGACCCTGTCTCAAAGGGAAAAAAAAAAAAAAAGAAAAAAGAAACACCTCAAAAACTTACTAAGATGAGATTTGGTGCATGCTTGGCGCAAGAAGTGTTCCTGTTTATTAATCTATGCTCAGGGACTTGCAAATTTCAAGGACAGCATCTATACAACCATGAGGGTTTGCACTCTGGGCAAATAGCGGACATGTCACCCTAGTCTTCTGCCGCTTTTGGCCAGGCTGATGACTGAAATGTCATTTTACTTTGGTCTTAGTCCTGATCTGGGTGAAAGCCACAAGGACCCTCTTTCTGATGATGTCAGCACAATTTCCAAATATTTTCCCAGCTTAACTCTGGCATTTTTGTCTATCTTTTTGATGGGCTTTATGAGTTAAGAAAATGAAGAAGCTTTTAATGATTCTGTTCTCCTTGGATTGGACTGGGTTGCCATTGTGATTCCTCCACACTTAGTGGCAGCTCTGATGAACAAAAACAATGGGCTTTTTTTCCAGGCTTCTTTCAGAACGCCTTAATAGGAAACACATTCTGCATTCCCCATGTGCATGTTTTCAGTGAAAATCTTTATTTAATTTTAGTAGAGAATTCAGTCCAAGGGTTCTCCCATGTAACAAAGGGAAGTACTGATGGGAACACATCCCTGGAGGAAGTTTTAGGTGTAGATTCCTCAGGGGGCATCTAGGAAAAGAACAATGCTTAGGTCCCCAAATCATGTTGGCATTTCTGAAAAGTGTTCTGCTCCCCTTGGATATGGATTTTTTTTCTAGCCAAAACAGATAAAGAAGAAAGCAAAGAAAGAAGACAGGAAGGAAGAGGGACAGAGAAGACAGGAAGGAAGAAAGGGAAGGAGGAAAAGGGAGACGGAGGAAGGACAGAAGGGAGGGAAGGAGGGGAAAGGGATAGAGGGAGGGAAGAAGAGAATGAAATTCTTTAATCGTTAATCTTTAGGAATTCATTTGCATTCTTACCTTCACTTCCAGATAATAAGTTCCATTCTGTTCCAATTGATAATCTGAAGGGAAGGCTCTGCCAGCTGAGTGAAAACAAAAGTTAGGGGGTGTTGAATAAAACTTAAATGTTTTGTTGCAGCCAGCACTGGTGCCTTCTGGATACTAGGGATACCAGGGTCATTCAGGGATATCTTACTTTCTGTTCATTTCTGAGAAACAAACTTCCCCTGGATTCCTTCTTTCTCTTTGACTTCACCTAATTCTCCTCACCTGTTTTCAGCAGTGAGGAAGCTCTTTATTTTACCCAGAGTCACTGTTTCCCCCAGCCCTCTTTGTAACAGAGAATCTGGATACCTCCACCTGCAGCCTGCCACCCTGCATACTCTGATGCTATGTGTCTTGGAAGCTTTACCCTGAGGAACCATCACAGCCTAAAAAGAACTCAGACATTTTTATCAACATTGCAAGGCAAAGATTCATTGGATAGAGTATTTTTTTTTTTCCAATGTAATCCAGATCTCCCTTTAGAAGATACTGGGAATTTACATGAGAAATGGGGCAGGCCATGAGCAAAACAAAAAAATATCTGATGTTCTTCTTCAGCTTTCACGCATTTTTCTTTTAGCTTTGGCCCCCACCCCTACTGCTGATAAAAATTCCAGGGCTTATAAAGTGCTGGTGCTCAGCTAGGATAAGGATTAGGTTAGGATAACAGAAAGTTGAGTCACTACAGGAACACGTTGAAGTTGGCTTAGAGGCTTAATTATCTCCACCCAGACCTACATTTATGAATAAAAAGCTATCAAGCTTGGTAAATCTTTAACAGTAGCATGGCAGACTGTGCCAGACAAAGAATCCTAAGTCATGTAAATCAAATTATAAATAAGGTTTCTGCCTTCATATTTCCAGAAGACCAGTCTTGATCAAAATCTCATGTCCAGCTTTGGAGCTTCCCATGTGGTGAAATATTTGACAACCAGTTTTGAGGGCTCATTGCTTCTCTTTGAAAACACCACAGACCTGTGGGATTTGAAGAACTATTATTTGAGTCTTAGAGATGGGGGTGACATCCTTTTCCCACTATTAGCCCAATCTCTTAACAATTGGCTCCATATAGACTGAATAATTTCTTAACCATACTTCTCTTTCAGGTTCCTGTTTCATTTCATCTTGAAATCAGAGTATTAGAAAAATCCAAAGTTACCCAGTGTTTCCTAAGGAAACCTCACAATTTCAAAAAGCCAAAAAAGTTCAAATATTCCCCCTATCAACAAGCACATTTGCCAGTGGTATTTCAAAATTAAAAGGAAAAACAGTAATGACAGAGTGCTGCAATCTCACTCCTGGCATGAACAAAATGCTAACAAAATCTCTTCTTTCTGCTTATCTTCAGACGGAGGGTACATGTTAATGTGTATTTCAGGGCAACCTAATGACAAGGGAGGGAAGGCAGTTCCTGCCTTTTTGTTATTTTTTTTAAGCAATCCTGTCCAATAGGGCTGCTTCTGAAAATAAGTTTCTAATTAAACTTCCCATACTATATCGCAGTTAAGTAGGATAAAATTTGCTGTTTAATGTATTGAGAAAGCATGCAAACATTAGAAGGCAATGTGGAGTTGCTAGAAGCAATGTGTAACCACAATTTCCTAGGCATTACAGGTAATTATTAGCAGGCAAGTTGTTGAGTTCAACCAGAAAATGCTTTAATTATATCTTGTTGCATATCAGGAACAGCCTAGGTTTGCATTCCATGTGAAAGGAGAAGAGACCACTGTTCCAGTTGGTTTTCCAAATAGAAGTGAAGAAACCATGAAGATGTCACTACATCCAGTCCCTTAGCCGGGACTGGTTCAACTGGAGTATGGGCAGTCAAGGAGGCTGGAGTTCTCCCAGTGAAAGGATGGTGTAAGGTTTGGACAGTGTGCTCTTTTGCTAATTTTAGCAAGAACATCTTCCAGCAACAGAAAATATATTATACATATGGTAAGTACATGGTTAAAATCCAGTCCTGACTCTGTCTTTTCCTTTTTTGAGTAGGTCAATGTGTCAATTATTCCCTTCTAATGCCTTCTGGGTTTGGGAAGTGTTCAAACTACCTTTCCTTCCTGCTGTAATTAGATTTTTATAATGAACACATGTAAAGGCCTGCCTGATGATTCAAAGATACTCTATTTTCTCTTGGCCTCCCCTGACTCACACGTCCTAATGATACCCCTGCCCTGGTATCTCTTTAGCCTTGATTCCCCATGTGTTTCCTTTTCTGGAGATGACAGGAAGTCTCCTCATTCTGCTTCCAAACCTTAAGCCTGGAAGAAATTCTCCCAGGTCAAATCTCTGAGGAAGAACTACCCTACTACTCTAAGGAACACAGTCACTTTTCTTCCAGCTCTTCCTAAAGTTTCCTTTAAAAAAAAAATCCTCTATATCTATGACTGTCAGGCAAACGACTTATATAAATGGAATTTATATACTAACACTCTTGCTCCTTAAGCCCAACGTAACCATGCATTTTGGCCTTAAAAGTATTAAAAGCTGGCCGGGCCTCGGTGGCTCATGCCTGTAATCCCAGCACTTTGGGATGCCGAGGTGGGCGGATCACGAGGTCAGGAAATCGAGACCATCCTGGCTAACACGGTGAAGCCCTGTCTGTACTAAAAACACAAAAAATTAGCCGGCGTGGTGGCAGGCACCTGTAGTCCTAGCTACTCGGGAGGCTGAGGCAGGAAAATGAACCTGGGAGGTGGAGCTTGCAGTGAGCCGAGATGGCACCACTGCACTCCAGCCTGGGTGACAGAGCAAGACTCCATCTCAAAAAAAGAAAAAGGGGGAATTAAAAGGTAATGTTCTGTTCCTTGACTCTGGGATACAGATCTACTTTAATAATGATGCATGCCTTCTTATCCTTTATTCCAGCTTTTTTGTTTTTCCTTAAATATTATTGTTATTAAACATACTATTAATTCCACTTTTTTATTTTGTTTCTGTCTCCCTCCACTAAGTTGTAAACTCTGTGAAGGTGAGGATTTGTATATGTTTTATTCACAGCTGTATATTTAGGACTTAGAACACGGCCGTGGTATATAGTATGCCCTGAATACATGTTTGTTGAATAAGTGAATTCCATAATGTTAAGTATTAGATGTGATATCAAGTAACCAGCAATCTTCCACTATATTTACACCACCAGGTCGAGTGCTCAGATACACCAAAGGAATGTGTGACTCCCAGTGTAAGCCTAAGGCACCTACTTTTCAGAGATAAGAATGAAACCAATTCTTACTCCTTGCTTAAAGGAGGCCCATCATCATTTCTCCTAGATCCTAGGGAGAAGGAGGATCTCTTCTCATGGTTGCCTCTCACTCTGAACATCTGCTTCTCCCTTGGTCTTGGGTCATCTTGCCATATCCCCATTCTGAACCAGAAGGATCCAGATTTTGCACTCATCTATAGGGACCCACAGGGTGTTAATGGAAGATTAAGGAGATAATTGAGGACACACACACAATCCTAAGTTAAATTTTAGAGATAATTACTCTGAACAAATTCCTTGGCAAATTTGCCCTATTGTCAGACAATCCTTCTGTTTTTCCCATTTTGCTCTCTGGTCCCTGATCCCAGTTGCAGCTTGATGATAGAACTGGAACAATCTGAGGAGTCAAGTAAAATGCATCTCAAAAATGTCCATCTCAAGAACAGAAAATGGGAGCATATAGGCACTGGATTCCATTGCTTTGTTGGTCAAGTATTACCCCATGGGATATTAAACTCCCTTCCATTCCAGGTTTGCACAGGCTGAGCAGATTGCCACTGGCCTGCCATGCGTAAAAAAGCCCCAGGGCAGAGAGCAAGAGAGACCGATCTGTAGCTATAGGATAGTTCTGCCAAGTTACACCTGTGCAAAGTATTTAGCCATGGCAGTGGCTAAAATAAAATATGGGCTAGGGAACTAAGAGGGAAGGTATAAGAGGTATCCTTTACAATGGGAAACTGTAATGGCACTCCCACACCAGAAGAATTAAATAAAATTAGAGAAGCAGGACAAACTAAACCCAAAGCAGAAGAAAAGGAATAACAAATAACAGAGCAGAACTGAATGAAATTGAAAAACAAACAAACAAAAAATACAAAAGACAAATGAAACAGAAAGGGGGTTCTTTAAAAAGAAACAAAATGAATAGACTATTAGTGAGATTAACCAAGATAAGGAGAGATAAGATCCAAATTAGCTCAATTAGAAATGAAACTGGGGACATTAGAACCAATATCACAGAAATACAAAAGGTCATTCTAGATTACTATGAACACCTTTATGTGCACAAACTAGAAAACCTAGAGGAAATGAGTAAACTTCTAAAAACATACAACCCTCCTAGATTAAATCAGGAAGATATAGCAACTCTGAATAGACCGATAAAAAAGCAATAAAATTGAGTCAGTAATTTAAAAATTGCCAAAAGAAAAAAAAAATTCTGTAACCTGACAGATTCACAGGTGAATTCTACCAGACAGTCAAAGAAGAACTGGTACCAATCCTACTGAAACTATTCCAAATGTTAGAGAAAGAGGGAATCCTCCCTAAATCATTCTCTAAAGCTGATATCACCCTAATACCAAAACCAAGAAAGGATATAATGACAAAAAAGAAAACTACAGACCAATATCCCTGATGAACATAGATGCAAAAGTGTTCAACAAAATACTAGCTAACCAAATCTAATAGCACATCAAAAAGATGATACATCATGATCAAGTGGTTTCATCCCAGGGATGCAGGGATGGTTTATCATATACAAGTCAATAAATATGATACCTTACACAAACAGAATTAAAAACAAAAACCATATGATTGTCTCAATAGATGCAGAAAAAGTATTTGATAAAATCCAGTATTCCTTTATGATAAAAAAAACCCTCAATAAAATAGGCATAGAAGAAACTTACCTCAAAATAATAAAAGCCATATATGACAACCCCACAGCCAATATTCCACTGAATGGGGAAATGATGAAAGCATTCCCCCTGAGAACTGGAAAAAGGCAAGGATACCCACTTTCACCACTTCTGTTTAACATAGTACTGGAAGTCCTAGACAGAGCAATTAGGCAAGAGAAAGAAATAAAGGGCATTCAATTTGGAAAAGAAGAAGTCAAGCTATTGCTGTTCACCGATGATATGATTGTGTACCTAGAAAACCTTGAAAACTTATCCAAAAGGTTCCTATATCTGATTTTTAAAAATTCAGTAGTCTCAGGTTACAAAATCAATGTACACAAATTAGCAGCACTGCTATACACCAACAAGGACCAAGCTGAGAATAAAATCAAGAACTCAATCTATTTTACAACAGCTACGCTTTCTCTCTCTCTCTCTCTCTCTCTCTCTCTCTCTCTCTCTCTCTATATATATATATATATATATATATATATATGAATATACTTAACCAAGAAGGTAAAAGATCTCTACAAGGAAAATTTAAAAATACTGCTGAAAGAAATTGTAGATGACACAAATAAATGGAAACACATCCCATGCTCATAGATAGGAAGAACCAATACTTTGAAAATTACTATACCACCCAAAGAAACCTACAGATTCAATGCAGTTTCCATCAAAATACCATCATCATTTTTCACAGAACTAGAAAAAATAGTCCTAAATTTCACATGGAACCAAAAAAGATCCCTAATATCCAAAGAAGTTGCTATTGTTTGGCTCTGTGTCCCCACCCAAATGTCATCTAGAATTGTAATCACCACATGTTAGGGGAGGGGCTTGGTGGGAAGTGATTGGATCATGGGGACAGTTTCCCCATGCTGCTCAAGTGATAATGAGTGAGTTCTCATGAGATCTGAGATCTGATAGTTTAAAAGTGTGGCAGTTCCCCCCTCACCTTCTCTCTGTCTCCTGCCACCATGTAAGAAGTGCCTTGCTTCCCCTTCACCTTCTGCCATAATTGTAAGTTTCCTGAGGTCTCCCCAGCCATGTGGAACTGTGAGTCAATTAAACCTCTTTTCGTTATAAACTACTGAGTCTCAGGTAGTTCTTCATAGAAGTGTGAAAACAGACTAATACAGCACTACTAAGCAAAAAGAACAAATCTGAAGGCATCACATTACTGGACTTCAAATTATACTACAAGGTTATAGTTACAAAAACAGCAAGCAGTACTGGTATAAAAATAGGTACTTAGACCAATGGAACAGAAGAGAGAACACAGCAATAAAGGTAAATATTTACAGTCAACTGATTGTCAAGAAAGCATACAGAAATATAAACCAGGGAAAGGACACCCTCCCTAGTCAATAAGTGGTGCTGGGACATGTAGAAGAATGAAACTGGATCCGCATCTCACATTATACAAAAATCGACTCAAGATGGATCACAGATTTAAATCTAAAACCTGAAACCATAACATTTCTCAAAAATAAGATTGACAAATTCTTCTGAACATTGGCCCAGATAAAGAATTCATGATTAAGACCCCAAGAGCAAATGCATCAAAAACAAAAATAAATAAATGAGACTACATTAAACTCAGAAGCTTCTGCACAGCAAAATAATAATAATAATAATAATAATAATAATAATAATAATAACAATAATAAGCAGAGTTAACAGACAACCCACAGAATGGGAGGAAATATTTGCAAACTATGTTTCTGACAAAAAACTAGCATCCAGAATCTACAAGGAACTCAAAAAAATCAGCAAGAAAAAGAAAATAATACCATCAAAAAGTGGGCAAAGGACATAGACATTTCTCAAAAGATATACAAAGACAAACAAACACATGAAAAAATGCTCTGCATCACTAATCATCAGGGAAATGCACATTAAAACCACAATGTGATACCACCTTATTCTTGCAAGAATGACTATAATTAAAAAGTCAAAAAACAATAGATGTTGGTGTGGATGTGGTGAATAGGAAACATGTTTACACTGCTGGTGGGAATATCAATTAGTAAAACCTCTATGGAAAACAGTATAGAGACTCCTTAAAGAACTAAATGTAGATCTACTATTTGATCCAGCAATTCCACTACAGGGTATCTACCCAAAGGAAAAGAAGTCATTATATGAGAAAGACACATACATATGCATATTTATAGTACTACAATTCATAATTGCATATATATGTGAAAAATATATAAACCTAAGTGTCCATTGACAAGTAAGTGGATAAAGAAAATGTGATATATATATATACACACACATACACATACACACACACACACCATGGAATACTACTCAGCAATAGAAAGGAACAAAATATATTTTGCAGGAGCTTGAATGGAGCCGGAGGCCATTATTCTAAGTGAAGTAACTCAAGAATGAAAAACCAACTACCATATGTTCTAACTTATAATATGGGAACTAAGCTATGAGAACACAAAGACTTACAAAGTGATATAATAGACTTGGGGACTCAGGGAGAGAAGAATGGGAAAGCAGTGAATGATAAAAGACTACATATTGGGTACAGTGCACAGTGCTCGAATGACAGGTGCACTAAAATCTCAGAATTCACTACTATAGAATTCATCCATATAACCAAAAACCACTTGTACCCCAAATGCTATATAAATTTTTTAAAAAGCAAAAAAGGAGACATCACAACTGATATAGAAACTCAAAGGATCATTAATTGCTGCTCTGAGCAACTATATACCAAGAAGTTTGAAAATACAGAAGAAGTGGATAAATTCCTAGATACATACAAGCTGCCAAGACTGAACCATGAAGAAATCAGAAACCTGAACAGATCAATAACAAGTAAGGAGTTCAAAGTCCTAACAGTAAGTTTTCCAGTAAAGAAAAGCCTGGGACCTGATGACTTCACTGCTGAATTCTGCGCTACATTTAAAGAACTAATATTTATCCTACTCAAACTATTCTGCAAAATAGAGGAGGAGGGAATACTTCCAAACTCATTCCACAAGGCCAATATTACCCTGATACGAAAACCAAACAAAGACACATCAAAAACAGCAACTACAGGCCAATATCCATGATAGATACTGATGCAAAAATCCTCAACAAAATAGCAACAAAGTGAATTCAACAATACATTAGAAAGATTATTCTTCATGACTAAGTGGGACTTATCCGAGGGATGCAAGGATCGTTGAACATATGCCTCAATGTGATGTATCGTATTAACAGAATGAAGGACAAAAGCATATGATCATTTCAATTGATGTTGAAAAAGCACTTAAGAAAACTCAACATCCCTTTATGATGAAAACATTTTAAAAACTGGGTATAGAAGAAATATCCCTTAACATAATAAAAGCCACATGTAACAGACCCACAACTAGTATCATGCTGAGTAGAGAAAGACTGAAAGCCTTTCCTCTAGGATCTGGAACATGACAAGGATGCTCACTCCATGAAAAAAAAAAAAAAAAGTATTAGAACTGATTTTAAAAATTCAGTAAAGTTGCAAGATATAAAATCAACACACAAAAATTAGTAGCATTTATATAATATATACCAATAATTAATCTGAAAAAGAAATTTAAAAGGTGATCCCTTTCCCAAGAGCCACAAATATAATTAAGTACCAAGTAATAAACTTAACCAATGAAGTAAAAGAACTCTACAATGAAAACTATGAAATGCTGATGAAAGAAATTAAAGAGACACAGAAAAATAGAAATATACTTCATGTTCATGGGTTGGAAGAATCAATATTGTTAAAATGTCCATACTACCCAAAGCAATCTACAGATTCAATGCAATCCCTATCAAAATATCAATGACCTTCTTCACAGAAACAGAAAAAATAATTTTAAAATTTACATGGAATCACAAAAGACCCAGAGTTGCTAAACTTCTCTTGAGCAAGAAGAACAAAACTGGAGGAATCACATTACATGACTTGAAATTATGTTATAGAGCTATAGAACCAAAACAGAATGGCAATGCCATGAAGAGAGAACCCAGAAACAAATCCACACACCTATAGTGAGCTTATTTTTGACAACGGTGCTGAGAACATACACTGGAAAAAAGATAGTCCCTTAAATAAATGGTGCTAGGAAAACTGGATACCCAAATGCAGAAGAATGAAACTTGATCCCCATCTCTTGTTATATATAAAAGTCAAAGCAAAATAGATTAAAGACTGAAATTTAAGACCTCAAATTATAAAACTACTCAAAGAAAACATTGGGGAAACACTCCAGGACATTGCTCTGGAAAAAATTTCTTGAGCAATACCCTACAAGCCGAGGCAACAAAAGCAATGGACAAACGAAATCATAGCAAGTTAATATGCTTCTGCACAGCAAAGGAAACAATCCACAAAGTGAAAAGACAACCCACAGAATGGGAGAGAATATTTGCAAACTAACCATCTGACAAGGGATTAACAATCAGAATATATAAGGAGCTCAAACAACTTTATAGGAAAAAATATAATACTCTGATTTAAAAATTAGCAAAAGATTTGAATAGACATTTCTCAAAAGAAGACAAACAAATGGCCAACAGGCACACCAGAAGGTGCTCAACATCATTGATCATCAGAGAAATGCAAATCAAAAACTACAATGAGACGTCAACTCACCCCAGTTAAAATGGCTTTTATCCAAAAGACAAGCAATACCAAATGTGGGTGAAGATGTTGAGAAAAGGGAGTCCTTATACACGGTTGGTAGGAATGTAAATTAGTAAACTACTCTGTAGAACAGTTTAGAGTTTCCTCAAAAAAAAAAAAAAAAAAAAAAAAAAAAAAAAAAAAAAAAAAAAAAAAAAACACTAAAAATAGAGCTACCATACAATCCAGCAATCCCACTGCTGGGTATATACCCAAAACAAAAGGAAATCAATACATTGAAGAGATATCTGCACTTCCATGTTTGTTGCAGCTCTGTTCACAATAGCAAAATCTGGGAGCAAACTAAATGTTCATCAACAAATGAATGTATAAAGAAAATGTGGTACATTGTGTACTGTATATACAATGCAGTAGTATTCAGACATAGGAAAAAATAAGATTCTGTCATCTGCAACAAGGATGAAACTGGAGGTTATAATGTTAAGTGAAATAAGCCAGACACAGAAAGACAAATATCGCATGCTCTCACTTATTTGTGGGATCTAAAAATCAAAACAATTGAACTCATAGAGATAGATAGGTAGAAGGATGGTTACTAGAGCCTGGGAAGGGTAGCAGGAGTATGTGGGAGAAATGGGGATGGTTAATGGGCACTGAAAATAAATAGTAAGAATGAATAAAACCCAGCAATAGCACAACAGAGTGACTGTAGTCAATAATTATTTAATTGTATATTCAAAAATAACTAAAAGAGCGTAATTGGATTGCTTGTAATGCAAAAGGTAAATGCTTGTGGGGATGGAAACACCATTTTCCATGATGTGATTGTTACACATTGCATAGCTCTATCAAAAAAAAGTCATGTATTCCTTATATATATACACCTACTGTGTATCCATAAAAACTTAAAAATTAAAGAAGAAAATGTGTAATGTATTTTTATAACTTAAAATATAAAAAAAATTTGGTTTATATTTCCATTGTTGATTTCTATTTTAATTACATCATGATTAAATATGGGGATCAGTATAAAGCAAAGTCTTTGAAATTTGTTACTTGAATTATGACCAAGGACATGGTCATTTTTTAAAAATATTTATTTCCTAATCTTTTAGCACAAAATTACATATTTACATATATATGTGAAGAAATCTCCAGTTAATTTTAGTGCTCAGTTCTTTGATTTGCATTGTTAATTGTGTTTGCTTGATTAGTATAGATCTATTTGTGATCAATTATCTTTTTCTTCCTATCTCTCTCAATCTAAAAGTGTTTTTATTTTGTGTTTCTTACTTAAAGATCTTGTTTTCTATGTTGAAGTTATTTTCTCTGAGCAGTTTGGAGATATTATTACATCTTCTGGTTTTCAGGGCTGTTAAAGTATAATAGTCATTATCAATATAATTTGTATTCCTTTGTTGGTGACTTTTCTGTCTAGCTGCTTTTTAAAGCATTCAATTCCTGTATTGGTATATGTTTGCGTTTCATTGATTCTGAAAATTTTCAGCATCATATTTTCCAGTTTTACCCTTTCCCCTATTCTTTATTTTTGTTCTTGTATGACAGATCAGACTTACTCATTAACATCAGGTGTTTTTATTTCATCAACCATTGGTGACTAATGAAACTTTGAATCACCTGGGAAGCACATTAGACTATAGATGCTCAACCCCAGCTACTGCGATTCAGAGTTTTCAGGAGGCAGGGCCCTGGCCACCAGCACATAAATGAGTCTCCAGGTGACTCTAATGAACCACAGAGTTTGAGGACCACTGTAACTAGGCAACTGGGAACGTAGGAACCAAGATAAGATTGTGCCTTGTGTAGTGAAAGAATGAAAATGTTGGGGGAAGAAGTTTGGCACACAGGACAGAGTACACAGGCAGAGAGAATCATAAGAATGCTAAAGCAAGGGCTGCTTGTTCCATTTGCAATCTCAAAGCCAACACTACCCCACTTCATCCTAGTGTGACTTCGTCATATGGGGGTTTCAGCTGTAGCCTTTCACTTTACTGTGAAGTTTTCTCAGAAATTGACTTGGAAGAAGCGCATGCCTGTGTCCCTGAGACATGTCTTATGTTATATATATATATATATATTTATATATATGCATATATATATGTATATAGAGAGAGAGAGTGAGAGAGAGAGAGAGAGAGAGAGAGATTTCAATTCACAAATCATAGTTGAAGGGTTCCACAAAAGTACAAGGTGCTATTCTTTTTCCCAAAGCACCACTCAGATAATACGCAGGAGGCTGAGTCCACTAAAGGATCCAGCAAAAACTCCATTGTTTTACAGGTACTCTTGGCCTAAGGCTTTAAAAGATTCAGGAAAATAAATAAAAATTTTCTCACACAAATTATCGCTTTGGTTTTTGTGATTCGTCAATAGGCTATTAAGTGATTTTTCAAATCAGCTAAAAAATGAACCATCACTTATACACACCCACACACACACACACCATTTTAAATTCTGAATCAACACAGCCACTTCTGCTATATTTAGCTTTTTTTCTTTTTCTTTAGGCAGCTGGTTCTATTGTTGTATGGATTTGTTTCATAAGAGATGTCGTTGGGGCAACCCAAAAAGAGATTAAGAAACTAGAGCTGCCTGTCATTAGTTCCTGACATCTTAGACCTTAGTGATCTTATCTCTGGGACAGAAAAGAGCAGAGTAGACATAAGGATTACACAGAAATCATTAAGTGTAGTATTAGTGAAACAATCACCTGGGAAGAGAACGTACCCCCTCTGCCACAGTGTGATTCCATAGGAAATCAACACACTAAAAGGAACACACACATCAGGCAACATCAGTATTGAAGGAAAAACTTCCAAAACTGAGTTTGTCATGTCAGATGTAGAAGTCTGCATGGAGATTTTCAGTTGCTTATCTGGATGTGGTCATATTGAGCTGGGAAAAAGCTCAGCCCAGGCTCACTGAACTGGAGTGTAACAGCCCCTTCATGCCTATTGCACCTGGTAGGTGTGGGGCTGCCTGATGACCACGAAAGGTCAGCCTGACTGGCCCTGTGCCTTTGTCCTGCTTGCAGGCGAATTTGCTTCTACCTTGCAGATATCAGCATTTATAACCATTCCCTGCTTGACCCATGTTCAGGATGTGTGGATACTGCGACATTTTAGAAACTATTTTTCTGAATTGCTGTCCTGGATCTAAGATATTTGTACACAATCTGTTTGGCAAGCTAACTACTGCTACTGTTACTTCCACACTTGAATGACTAAGCAGAGCACATGATGTACATTAATTTTATGAGCTCTGGACTGATACTTCTTAAACTTCATTTTAATCTGCATTAGCTCATTGTTTGCTTCCGAAACATGTATTCTCCTGAGAAGCAACTCTTGCCCACAGCCTTAATAATGTGTAGATTGGGTTTTGTGAGATTTCCGCCTTTCTTCTCTGTCACTACCTCTGCTCTCTCTATGTGATTATTTCCCCTTTTACTGTAAAATAACTTTGGTTTTTCTTAATTCTGAATTTTTAATAAAGGAAATTTCTATAAACTACATAGAAGCATGACAAAGAAAAATTGACTCCAGATCTTTGCAGAAATACTGACCTTATATTTTAACTAAAATGCATAAACCAAATGTTTTTAGGCTATCTTGGTAGCATAGATGATGGAAAATTGTTTCAATATCAGCCATTAGATGGCAGAAAAAAGAAAGCGAATATACTATTACTCTAGGGTTGCCGGGGAAGATTCATTTAATATTTGAGACATACTTATATTTAAAAATATATTTATTGTATATGTGGAATTCCAATTGCACTTGGTGTCCAGTATTTTTATTTGCTAGATCTGGCAACCCTATATTACTAGGATGTGCTGCATTTGATATTAAAACCATTTTCAAGGCTTACTTTGTTATCACTCACAACAAAATATCAAGAGCTTTTTTCTTTCTGTTTTTGCATATTTCCACATATGCAAAAATGTCTAATGCCTGTGTTACTCCTTCCTGGGTTCCCTAGGTTTCTCCACCGCCTAAGACCAGCAACCTCAAATGTTGGAGACCTTTTAAATCAGTTATTTTCCAATGAAAAATATTTCAGATTCAAATTGCCATTCAAGTGCTTCCTGTATCTCTGTACTGAAACTTAATGGTTTCTAGCTCTAGGTTTTTAGAAGCAGAAAGCATGGTTTTGCTAAATGCAGAAAAGAGTTGCTGAGGACACTGGGAATTCTAGACCTGCAGAAATGTAGTATCTTCATTGACCAGTGTGCAGGGGAGCCGCAGAAATGGCAGGATCCCAGACTTTAATGTCAGATGAGCCTTGCTGGGTTCTTGGCAATGGCAACAATTAATCAAGGGAACTTTGGCAATTTGTTTATGTGTCATAGAGTTCTTCATTCATTAAAAATTAGAGATAGATGGATACATGTTAGTATGTGCTTTCAATAAGGCAACAAATGAAAAGTAGTTGTTGTGGGATAAGATTTTGGGGTATTATCCAATATGTTGTTTGTTGCCAGTCAAGTTAACTATCTTGGCCACGACAGCTGAGGCAGGCAGCCATTGTCTTAGGAAGAAGGCAGATCCCCAGCAGAAACAAAAACAGTATTCCCTCCATTGCTCAGGTCTGAGTTTCAAAATAGACAACAGTATGCTGTGTTAATAAGTGTTTAGCTAACAAGCAACTCTTTAAAAAGAAAAAAAGGCTGTGATTTGCAGCACTTACGATTTCTGTGTTGTAAATATTCCCATCATGTCTGATTTCAGCCTACCAACGTGACATCACTGAACTCAAAGTTGACAGGACATGCACACAGGCCACTGGGCTTGGAGAGTGTTATTTTGAAACTCCCAGAGTTGGATTATATTTTTTAGGCTTGGAAGAAGAAAGATTCAGGATATAATGTGATACAGTTTCCTGCTACCCAGAAAGTGCACACAAATTTTTCATATGCCGATAGGAGAATCGTGGAGTGATTCAGAGGGGATCAAACTAATAAATGGCCCAGGCTATATGCCCTTGTGGTCTGGGTGTGGTGAGATAATGGAAACCTAAGTAGAAAGAAAACTCCAAACGTCTTACTGTGTTTCCTCTTTGAAATTCCTTAGATTAGAATAACTGTGTGCCATTGTTAGGCAGAGAAAGGGCCTAAGGTAAGACTTCTGACTCTCCAAGATTGTCTGGTAGCATGGAGAGAATCTACAAAAATTTAAGCCTCCACAGTTAAAGGTGCAATATTGACTGGCATGTGGATACAACTCTGGAAGGCCCAGAGACCTCTCTTTTTGTATCTCTTTCTAAGGATCTTGCTTATTTTTTCAGTCCTCTCCTCTGTGTCATGGGAGCTAGAGTCCTGAAAACAGCACTTCCTAGCCTGCTGTGCCTGCAGAATTACCACTTGTATTCCACCAGTGAGAAGTGCTTGGTGAGGTTTGATAGGTGGAATAGAAGAATATTTCATTATGGTCCTGTGCCTTTGGGCAGAGTGTAGACCTCAGCAGACAGCAGACATGAGACAGCCCCTTGAGAATCAACCATCTCAGTGCTGCAGTGGATCCCACCTATGACCAGATTCTACTTTCAGACCCTCTGATAGAAACCCTTGTCCGGTGACTGCCTATATACTTCCAGTGATCAGAAAGTCAATAGAACTAGAGACATCCTCTTCTACACTGGACAAATCTAACTGTTTTTGAAAGAAAATGAAACTTTTGAAAGTATTTAATTATTTCTAAATATGTCTTTAAAAGTCGCTTTATACCCACATTCTCTGTGCACTCCTTGTATTTAGTTCTGGGTAAGTTGGAAAGGCCTATTGTGATTTATTCATTGTCATTGAGTTATAGCATAAGTTATTATCAAGGTTTAAGAGGAGTCATCCTTAGATTCAGAATTGAAGCGGCGTTGCTGTCTAGGATAAATGCCTGAGTTTCATCATCTCACACTAGGAAAACAGAGGACGCAGACACACAGGAAGTGAGTTTAAGAGTAGAGGCTTAACAGGCAAAAGAACGAAAAAGGAGAATAGCTTCCTCTCCTGCAGAGTGAGACATACGATGGGGACATGAAGTGGGGGTCTTCTGGTTCTGTGGTGAAATGCCTGGGGTTTTATAGATGAGCTTGAAGAGGCAGTGTCTGACTTACACAGGACCCAAAGATTGGTTGGACTAGGTGTGCCATTTACATAATGTGCAAAGCTGGTCACCCCACCCTAATCTTTTATTATGTAGATGGGGTCTCTACCTGGCCGATGCCATGTTGTCTGTTCCTTACTGTACATGTGGTTGTCAAGAAAAAGGAAAGATGGAGCCACCATATTAAACATGCCTAGTCCTCAGATAGCCTTTTCGTATTGGCACAGCTGCTGGCTTTCACCCGTGCAAGGCTTGTCTATGTCTGCAGGGTCGATTTCACAGGCTGATTTTTGTTAGAAAAGAAATGATTTGGGAGCTGCTTTTTATTAAAAGGGAAACCTTACCAACGACTCTCTTACCCTCACTATCTGCCTAAATAATTTCTCTTTAGCTCCTAGATCAGAATCACCCTCCAATCTTTTACACTAATACCATCATTTACTCCTTTCCTATATTTAGTTATGCAGTGTTTATTAAGGCGTTGTGCTTACACTGGGAACCAGTAGTCTCAGGCTTTCATACAACTTACAGTCTAACAAGGAGATATACAGGTCAACTAGGACCTAAAATACAGAGAACTAAGTGTTACTACAAAGCTAACACAGGTGTATTGGTAACACATAGAAAAGGCTCTCAACTTAGACTTAAGGGAACATAGGAAGCTTCCTTCTATGGTTTTCCAGAAGTATGGAATACAAGAGAAGTGAGTAGAAGTTGAATGCAGTGTGGGATGACGGAGCTCTCGCAGTTGAAAGCACTTGTCAGAAAAGGGTATGAGCCAAAAAGAGTGTAGAACGCTGAGTGAAGAACAGCGTACCCAGTGTGGAAAGTCCCTCAGCACCTGAAGGGGCCAGAGGAGCCACTCCACCAGTTCATAACTCATCACCCAAGGCCCAGCTGACTGAGCAAGGAAAACAAGCCAGCAGGAAACACAAGATAGGCCTTGGCCTACACAGAGTAGTTAGAGGAGAAGTGAAATGTGTTGCAGAGCTGAAAAACTACAAGTGACTAGAAAAAGAGCACATAGACTACCAGTGGATATAAATTGTGGGTTGACACAGAGTGAGGTAAAGTAGCAGAAAACAATTCCAGGTAATCTGAGAGGAGAATTTTTTTCTCAAGGTCTCCTGGGTGTTAAAGAGGTCAAATTTTATTAGAGGTACAGATATTTTATGTTGATTAATTATAAATGAATTGAGTACAAAAAAATTGTTGTTTTTTCAGCCATATCCTGTAATATTTTAAATCAATGACCCTACAATAAAGGATACCATTTTTCTTCAGCTTTTTTTGACTACCAAGAAACTCAGATTTGGGCAATTCATTAGGAAAGAAAAGAAAGGAAAAGGAAAAGGAAAGGAAAGGAAAGGAAAGGAAAGGAAAGGAAAGGAAAGGAAAGGAAAGGAAAGGAAAGGAAAGGAAAGGAAAGGAAAGGAAAGGAAAGAAAGGAAAGGAAAGAAAGGAAAAGAAATATGCATATATATATATATTTCTGAAGTTCCTATTAAGTCATTTGTTTATATACTTGGTTAGCCAGAGCTGTACCTCTTTCTTTATAGAGCCTGGGCCAGCAAGGAAGGCGCCAACTTTCCAACATAAAGGGAAGAGAACTGTAATTCCTGGGTAACAATCCAGCTGATTAGTTCGAGAAGATTACTGGAATTCTAAGGACTGAAGAAATGTAGGTTTTCTGACCATAAAATTATTTTCAGCACCACCCTAATACACCCTGTAAAGGGCATTCGTCCATGGCTAGACAAACTGACCAAGCAAGGGAAGGATGTAGTATGAGACGCTTTCATCTATGTTAACATAGAGTGAGTGTATCACATGCATTTGGCTTGCTCACAAACTGAAAAATATATATATATGCATTTACATATATGTATATTATATAGGTATATTATATATATGTATATTATATATATACACACACATACATACAAATCTCTGTAGTGTTCACATTGTAAAAAGACATCCAAAAAGGGAGTTTATCATGGCAAAATCGAAATTATGAACTTATGACACACGGTGTAACAAGAAACTCAAGAGCTTTAAGTGTAAAAATATCACCCTGAAGCCATTTGTTCCAAAGATAACTTGGAGAAAGTTTGATTTAGCAGACAGGACAACCAAAAGGGGCACACTGGAGAGGTAGGAGAAGAGTATCCCCTCTACACTGCTGAACCCACAGCCTGATAGATGGGAAGAGCAATGAAGCGCTCTGAAAAGCACAAGGTGATTTTGGTGGATTAGGCTTATGTGCCCAAAGTGCAAATAAATATAAGAGTTTTCCATTTTCTCAGAAGAGTCTGCTATACACAGGACTAAACAAATGAGATGCTCTATGTAGACTGACCTGAAGACCTTCCTTTCCAACAACACCTCCTTCAACTTTCTTCCACAGACCTTCCGAGGTCACCCCTCTATATTAACACATTTCCCCATGAATTTTCTTCTTTAACATGCTGACATGTCTTGTGAACATTATTTTTTTCTATATGAACAAAAATATATAGGATACCTGATTTATGTTCCATTTTTAAAATAACATTCTCTTGAGAGTTGGAAGTTCATTCAAAGCATTATCAGCAAGATTTTCTTATATAATATATATGGAAAATATATGGATGAGTATCTGACATTACTTGATGGACTCATTGCATTCTTTGGCCAGAAGCTCTCCAGTGGAGCACCTGTGCTGGGACTCTCTTTGGTGCTGTCCAATTCAGAAGTGAGGCCAGATGAAGTAGAAGTAAGATCTGCAGGCTGGAGTTTCATCCAGAGAAATCTTCTTGGCTGTGAATCAGCACAGGAGCATAAGGTGGGGACAGTGAGGGATAGCAGTAAAAACAGCAACAGAAACAGAAAGAGGAGAAAGGGTAGCTTCTAGGAATTGCTTAAAGAGTACAAGAGTGCAGAAGTCAATAAAAGGAAACTATTGGTGGTGACAGAAACCAACGATGTTGGAGACTCTTGTTAATGGAAAGCTACCTTGAGAATTGAGTATAAGTCCTAAGCTTTGCATTTTTAAAAAATGGAAAGCAGCCATTTCATATTTCAAGAGTGTTCTCCCTTAAGAAAATGAGTGGTATACGATCTATTTCTATTGTGGTCTGTGAGCCACAGCTTCCTAACTGTGTAAAAACAACACTTGGCTGAACAGTGACTACAAGAAGAAAAAAAAATCTATCACTTTTACAGCACAATGGAAAGAACGAAAAAAAAATTGAAAATTTCCTTTGCCATGGAATTTCCTGCTGGATAGAATTATTCCTGCATCCTTTTCTTCCAGCTGTCATGACTAGTTAGGGTATAGAACAGGGACCACCTCTCTTTGGTATAATGCCACACTGAATTAATCCAACTTGGAGTCATGGATCATGGGAGCCTAGAAACTTTAAGCCTGATCAGTCTGCAAACATCCAAAACAAGTAGTTTTTCTTCTCTTGTTTCCGGTAATACACAGAGTATTTTAAGACATTATGCCCACATTTCTCTGATATGCTTGACTTTTGAAGAGAAAGCAAAAGGAGTCCCCTCCTCAAATACTATCTTAAAGCTGCTAATTCATTAGCCATCCAGATGTTGGCAAAAGGAATGTCCACTTACTGTTTTTAAACCTGTAGACCATACTGAAAGCAGCGGCCAGCATAAGTAACAAATGTCATGAAAATAGTTAGTGAAACGTTAAGTGAAAGTAGCAATTTTATGCAATTACTTTAAGTAGCTTCAAAATCTTTATTTTCCTGGCATCACATAGAGAGTTTTTCTAATTTGATATCCAAACACTCGTATACAATATCTAAAGAAAAGAAATGTTTAAAAACTCCCACTAACAGAACCCAACCAGATATTGCTTAAATCTTAATATTTTGACTAGGGGAATATGTTTAAATCCCGAAGAATGGAAAATAGCATGCCTCAGTCTGAGGAATGCTAGTGTTCTTTCCACGGCAGGCTCACTTGGGTCAAGTGAGTGTAATTACTTCTATGGAGCCAGTCTTTGTTCAAAGGGTTGATACTTCTCCATTGCCGTTTGGAATTGCTGAAAGTTACAATGATTCACTTGGGTACAATTATAAGCATTGCTTTTCAGAAAATCTTACATAAATACTGCTTGGAAGAAAGAAGGAAGCTGAAAGGATACATCAGTAATCAGAAAAACTTTCAGAGTTTTTTTTTCATCATTTGTAATTACTTGGTTACGGAATTATAGGTAAAAAGTCATGTGCTTCTGTCACCATTGTCCATAGCAAAAAACACACAAAAATATAATGATCCTAGAGAAATACTTGCACATGCAAACACACACACACACACACACACACACACACACACACACACACACACACATATACATACATATGACCATATGTTTGCAAGAAAAAGGGAAGTGAGACACACATGATCATTCCCTTGGCTGGATCTGATCCCATGTAGGAACACAGATATTTTGCCACATGCAGATTTTTAGGAAGGATGTTGGAGGGACTCCCTTTGCTCACCACAGCAAGGTGGCATCCTGATTTGTGTTATTTCCATGTGCCCTGATGATAATCATTCTGACTCATGAAAGACTACTCTTGGAAGATTATCAGGGCCACACAAGTCAGGTTCTGTGGCCAGCAGTCAATTGTTGGCTGGGAAAGAGCCAGGTTTTGAGAAAAAGAGAAATTTATTCTGGATTTTCCTACTTTTCTCTGCCGCCAGAATCTATTGTTGGAGGAAAAATCAAGCAAATACTTCAGCCTACTCTCTGTAGTTCTTAAAACAAATCTCCACCCCTTTCTCCTTTATTCTAATATGCTGTGTGGCAAAGCAAAATTCCACTGGTGCCGTTTAAACATAAAAGGAAAGCCACAAAAATTTGCTGCCTCAATTTGAATTCCAGAGCATAAAAGAGATTCTCAGGTTGCCTTCAGACTGTGCTGTATGTGAACTTTGTGTTATTCAATTGCTAGTTATGGCCAGGCCCTAGGACTCTCTTTTCCACAGCTGAGATGTTTCCTGCTGTCCCCACCTTCTTTTCTCTAGTCAGTGTTCCTGGTTAGGTGCAGTTAGAAGCTCAGCTGAGCTAGAAGTATTCCACTGGACTCGCTAAGAGTAAACTGGAGGGATCCTCTAGAGAAGTGGTTCTCAAACTTTAGTGTGCATTAGAATGACCTGGAGGGCTTATTAAAACACACTTTCTTGTGAGCCTCACTACTAGAGATTCTTGTTGACTGGAGGCAGGTTGGGGGAGGTGGGGAGCTGGGAATTAGAATTTTTTAAAAGTTCCCAGGTGCTTATGCTGCTCAGAAGGCAACACTTTGAGCAGCATCTGTCTAGTGCTATTCATAGACACAAATCTAGACAATAGGAGAACTCACTGGCTTATGTATTCATTCATCGAACATTAGTGACATGTCCCAAGCCCTCTGCCAGGCTCTGTGATACACACCTGAATAAAGCCCAGAGCAGTAGGGACGGCGCATATGCTTAATAATATGTTATGGGAAGTATACATAGAAATATGCACAAAGAAGAGTGGGGTGCAAAAGAGGGGAGGCTCAAATCTCTCTGGATGTGTGAGTGGGGTCAGGAGCTAGCATGAAAAGTTTGAAGAGAAGATCAATGCTGGGCCACATCTTGAAAGGGAAGTCCAGAGCCATAGCAGGGTAGCACCATAAAGAGTGGTCTGAGATTGTAGTAGAGAATATTACATGGAGATCTGCAGAGGAATAGAGCCTTGGAAAGAGGAAGAGAGGAATGGAAAGCAGGTATAAGACTTGAATAGTCTTTGATAGTCAAGGCTTGGTTAAAACATGAATCCTAAAAGAAGCAATAGAATAGAAGATAGAAAGAATACAATAGTGCTAATAGGATTAAAAACAGTTTGAACAAGGGGAATGAAGGAAGGGAGATGATCAAGGATGAAGATCAGGATTAGCGGGGGAAGAAAATGAGTTTGTTTCTGAACACATAAAATTTAGGTGCCTATGGAGCATGAAGTTAGACCTCTCTATTGCCTAATTCCGTCTTTCTAGATGGACATGCAAGCTCTGGACCCCAGGAGAGAGATTTGGACTGGGATTACTCAACTTTGACCTATGAGCATTTGAATTCTCAGAAGTGAATGAAGCTGCCCATTTTTTAATCCATTCATTAAATGTTTACTGAGCACTTAGTACACGTCAGGCACATGTGAGGAGTATGTTAGTTTTCTGTGGTAACAAATTATGACAAATTTAGTGACTTAAACCAACACAGATTGAGCATCTCCCCACTGTCCAAGTGAGAAATCCAGATTGGCTGGACTGGTTTACCTCCTGTAGAGTTAACAAGGCTGACCTCAAAGTGTTGGCAGGGCTGCATTCCTTCCTGGAGTCTCTAGGATGTGTCTGTTTCCAAGCTCATTTAGGTTTTGGTAGAATTCAGTTCCTTGAGTTTGTAGGACTGAAGGTTCCATTTCCTTGGCTGTCAGCCAAGCTGTAGTTTCCACCTAGAGGCTGCCTGCACTCTTTCTTACTCCTTCCTGAAGATTCCCTTCAGCAAACATGAATCTTCAGGAAGGATGATTCCCTGTGGGCTGGGTCACTCTCACCCTTCTAGTCTCCCTGACTTCCTTTCTGCTATACCTCTCTGCCGCTTCCTCCTCTGAGACACCACTCAGTGAATTTTCTCTGCTTTTAAAGAGTTATGTGATTAGATTTAGCTTGCTTAGGTAATTGAGGATAACCTCTCCATCTTAGGCCCATAATTTTAATCAAATCTGCAGAGTCTCTTTTGCTACATAAAGTAGCATATTCAAAGATCCATCAATTAAGGCACAGGCATCTTTGAAGGTCATTCTTCCTATCAAGATGAACTGGAAATTCTGCATTTAACAAAACAGACACAATCCTTGTCTTCATTTTTATTTTATTTTATTTTGTTTCTATTTTGCTAACTTTCATTTTACTTTCAGGGGCTACATGTGTTGGGTTGTTACATGGATAAATTGCCTATTGCTGAGGTTTGATGTATGAATGATTCCTCACCCAGGTACCCAATAGGTAGTTTTTCAACCCTTGCCCTCCTCCCAGCCTCCCCCTCTAGTAGTCCCGAGGGCCCAGTGTTTATTGTTCCCATAAAATTTACAGAGTAGGAAGTTGTTTACAAAGATATGAAATGATAACCTAAAGAATTATATAATTATTAAATACGTTGAAATCTCTAAAGATTGCACCAGACTGTAAAAGGTACAGTGAATAAAAATGGCAGCTGATCTGCTCTGTAGAGAGGAGTGCTTCCACAAGAACATGAAAATTATTTGAGCTCTGAATGATGAATCAGCACCACATCCATAAAGAGGATTGAGAGAAGAGTATTTCAGAAGGAAGAAACAGCATGTATGAATGCCTTAAGGCAAACGTGGGACAAATAGCTGAAAGAAGGCAAGACAGCTGGAGCAGAGGGAATAAAGGATGTGGGACAGGAGAGAGGGGTTGGCCATGCAGGACAACATGGGGACACAGGCTTCAGCAAGGAAATGCCATGTTCAGATTTTAATTTTTAGATGACTATTTTGAGTGGAGTATGAATAAGGTATTGTAGGTGTCAAAAGAGCTACAGTGTTAGGGGTGTAGTTCTGTGTTCCCAGAATGAAATGATAAGAGTTTTAGGCTAAGCATATAGTGAAAAGGGAGGAAAGTGAATACATTTAAGAGCTGTTTAAGTGGTCTATTTTGTCAGGATTTCTTGGTTACATGTAACTCGAACTTTCAAATGAGTGAAATGTGAGGTGAGAACAATATTACCAGCTCACAATTTCCAACCACAGAAAAATCAGGCATGACAGTGACAAGTCAGGTACACAAGGGCCCAGAGCCCTCTCACCGTCTCTCTGTGCAGTGGGTTCCTTGCCTCTGAATGCAGTAGACCAGTCCAGTGTGACAACTGGGGCAGGGGTGGAGAGCATGTCCTGCCAGCAATCCCAGAGTCCCATCTTTACAGCCAGAGGAGAAAGAATCTTTTAAATTTTAACTCCATCTAGCCATAAGCAAGTGATCGTCTGACTAATTCCCTGATTAGTCTAATTAGTCACATTTGACTAATTCCCTGGATGACCGGATGACTTGTTTATTCCTAGAAAAACATTGGGTTAGAGGTAAGGTCCTAATTTGGGAGGTATAGATATTTTTTAAGGATATTTTTCAGAAAAAAAGAAAAAATATTCTTCGAAAACAGAACTATAAATACTCAGTACAAAAAGCAAAGGCATAGGTAAGATATGGTACATTATAGGCAGGGGGCTGTCCAAAATACTTTTTATGGCTTGATCATCTAAATCAGTGATTACCAAATTATGCTTGTTTTCTGTTTTCATAAATAAAGTTTTATTGGGACACAATCATGCCTATTTGTTTATGTATTGTCTATGACTGCTTTCACACTGTGATAGAATAGATGAGGGCTGGGCACGGTGGCTCACTCCTGTAATCCCAGCACTTTGGGAGATCAAGGTGGGTGAATCACCTGAAGTTAGGAGTTCGAGACTAGCCTGGCCAACATGGCTAAACCCCATCTCTACTAAAAATACAAAAAATTGGGCCAGATGCGGTAGCTCATGCCTGTAATCCCAGCACTTTGGGAAGCCGAGGCAGGAGGATCACGAGGTCAGGAGATCGAGACCATCCTGGCTAACACGGTGAAACCGTGTCTCTACTAAAAATACAAAAAAATTAGCAGGACATGGTGGTGGGCGCCTGTAGTCCCAGCTACTCGGGAGGCTGAGGCAGGAGAATGGTGTGAACCCGGGAGGTGGTTTGCAGTGAGCCGAGATCACACCACTGCGCTCCAGCCTGGGCAATAGAGCGAGACTCTGTCCCAAACAAACAAACAAACAAAAAACAACACAAAAACTTAGCCAGGCATGGTGTCACACACCTGTACTCCCAGCAACTCGGGAGGCTGTGGCACGAGAACCACTTGAACCCAGGAGGCGGAGGCTGCAGTGAGCTGAGATCATGCCACTGCACTCCATCCTGAGTGACAGAAGAGATGAGCAGTCTCAACAGAGATCGTGCATTCCACGAAGCCTGAAATTTTTATCTCCTCTTCTACAAAAAAATTTGCCAGTTCCTGATCTAGATGAATAGTTGTGTCTTTCAAGAGAAGGATCAAGTTTGAACAGGAAAGCATACATTTGGTTTTGGACGTGTTGAGTTCAAGTGCTTTTGAGATAATCCAAGTTGAAACAGTGAATACATGGTTGGATATTTGAAGGTGAATTTATTTTATAAAGAAACAGCTTTATGAGGACTTTAACAATTTCTCATATTCCTCAGAAACAACTGATTGTTTTGCAGCCACAGTTACAGTTACCATTACAACTAGATTTAAACTCACTTAGTCAGTTCATGATAACTTGCTCAGAGCAAGTTTTGGAAAGCTAACCAATGAGTAATAGTGTTTCTCTTTGAAAGGACAACCAGTTGGCAAGAGCTTGACTCCAGTGAACATACTGGAAAGGCAACCAATCCACAACAGTCTTCTCCCAAGAAATCATGGTTCTACAGCTGACATCAACCCATTCTCTGAACTATTTATATTCTAAAATTTCCATGTACAATCAGTAGTCTACTTTGTTTGGAAAGAGGGTCTAAAAATCATAACTCTCCCTTACTTCAGTAATAAATTTAACTTTGTATTTCAGTTAATAAGTGGTGGTTTCTTCCTTAACCTTAGCCTGAGATTTTTTTTTTTAAGTACCTTAACTTGGCCAGGTTTGGCGACTCACGCCTGTAATCCCAGCACTTTGGGAGTACAAGGCAGGCAGATCACCTGAGCTCAGGAGTTCGAGACCAGCCTGGCTAACGTGGTTAAACCCCATTTCTACTAAAAATACAAAACATTAGCCAGGCGTGGTGGCATGCACCTGTAATCCCAGCTACTTGGGAAGCTGAGGCAGGAGAATCACGTGAACCCGGGGCGGAGGTTGCAGTGAGCCAAGATGGTGCCATTGTACTCTAGCTTGGGCAACAAGAGCAAAACTCCATCAAAAACAAAAACAAAAAAATGTACCTTAAGTGCATAGGCAGTTGTGGTCTTGAGAAAAGTGAGTTCTAAGGGAAAGCATACCGAGAAGTCAAGAGGGGCTAGAGTGTAGTCATGCGAATGCTGACATTTAATGACTATGTAGAGAAGGATAAGACTACAAAGGAAAGAGTGAAGGAGGGGAGACAGAGATAGAAAGAAAATGAAGAATATATGTTGGCATAGAAACTGAGGTCAGAAACTCAGTTAAGGAACAGTCAACATAGTAAAATGTCACTGAGACCCTACTTGGGATAGGAAATTAAATATGTCTACTGCATTTGGTGAACAGGTAGAGATTTGTGATTTTTGTGAGATCTGTTTGTATGCACCAATGAGAATGAAATTAAGGTCAGAAGTTGAGATGTGAGTGGAGATGAGAAAATGGGAACAAAATGTATAAACAGTTCTTTTGCAGATAAACAGATGGCTTAGTGTCAATTTGATATTTTTAAGATAAAAAAGAAGATGGAAGAGGTTCAGTAAAAAAGAGATTGAAAATACAAGAGAGAAAAGATATAATCAACAGTATGGTGCATACGTAGACAGTGAGTGGAAGAGAACAGAGTGGGCTGTGAAGAAGTTTGGTTCAGATAAAAGCACATGTGCCTATAAAACAAAACATAACAAAAACATGGAGCAAGAATGGGTGGAAATGTAGAATGAGTTATACGTTGGGTAGCATAACATTGGAGGAGGGCAAATTTTCTTGTTTCTTTCATCTCTTTGGAGGAAGAAAGCAAAATTATCTCCTGAAGGAGAAAAACCCAATGAATGAGGTTGGTTGAAGTCTGAGAAAAATTAGGACATTTAGAGAGAGAAAAGAGGGAGAGTCAAAAATATAACATTGAGAAAAGAGTTGGGGAACAGAAGAAGAAGAAAGCTAGCTGAAAATGATTAAAGAAAAAGGAAAGAGAAAAATTAAGAGAGTGGTATAATAAAAGCCAAGGAACATTGTAAAAAAAAAGTTAGATGCTAGTTGCAGAGGACAAGAAAGATAAAAATTAAAAGTAGTCTTATTTGACTTAAGAAATATGAAATTGTTGGATTTTCCATAGAGCGAAACTATAATCTACTTATAATGGGTTAAGAGGTGAATTAGAAGATTTCGAATTAAACATTGTCATTTGAAAATATTTGTTTCTGCCCTTTTAACAATTAATTTATTAAAATTAATAGTAAATAATTTAATATCTACATTACACTTAATATAATGACAGTAAAGAAGTTAAAAATAATCTACTTATCTACCAGAAGAGCAAATAACAGAAAAGACACAAGAGATAACAGTCGCTGAGAAATTTTAGGAAGATGGAAAGCAATGAAGGAGTAAGCAGAGATAAGCACAGTAAATAGAAACTGCCTGTAAGTGGACAAGAGAAAAAGCCATTTCAATATAGAACCACAAATATACTCAGAATTTAGAATCAACAAGTCAAGAGCTGGGCAAAAAGCCCATATATGGAGCAGGTGGATGACACAAAAGTCATTATACTAAGTGATGAAGTCTCCAAACCCTTTGGACCACTTGGTTCCTAGAATAATAGGGCCTAGACATTTATACAGATTGACGAATGAGAGATTTTCTTTCAATAAAATATCAGATACTGATATCTCAAATTACTCTTCACTCCAAAGGGGCAGGTCCCTTTCCAATCAATTACCAGCAAACACAAGTCTGGCCATGCCACAGAGTTGAGCTGATTGGTGACTCATTTCTTTCTTTCTTTTTTTTTTTTTTTCTTTTGAGATGGAGTCTCTCTCGGTCGCCAGGCTGGAGTGCAGTGGCACGATCTCAGATCACTGCAACCTCTGCCTCCCGGGTTCAAACGATTCTCCTGCCTCAGCCTCCTGAGCAGCTGGGATTACAGGCACCTGCCACGACGTCTGGCTAACTTTTGTATTTTTTAGTAAAAACGGGGTTTCACCATGTTGGCCAGGATGGTTTCGATTTCTTGACCTCATGATCCACCTGCCTAGGCCTCCCAAAGTGCTGAGATTACAGGCATGAGCCACTGTGTCCGGCTTGGTGACTCATTTCTAAATGTAAGTGAATGACACAAGACCACCAGTCATTTGAGGAAACACTAACACAGCAGAAAGAGGCCAAAACAAAGAGAAAAAGAACACACAAAAACTAGAAGCAGAAATTCTTCCCATCACCACAAACAACATCACTAGAATTAATATTCCCAGAGAGTTAAAAAAATTAAATTGATAGATATAGATACGCATTATGCCCAGAAAGAACAACAGAATTAGGAAGGGAGTGCTGATGAAGCACAGTTTTGGAACTGAGTACCTGAACAAATAGAAGTATTTGAGAACAGAGTCTCAAGGATGGGAAAATGAGAATTAAGAGAATCTTATTTTACATGATTAAGCATGTATTACTATTTGACTTTTAAATGTCTGTACATTCATTAACTTTTTATGAATGGGAAATAATAATAATAACTGCATTAGACATGAGATATGTGAACAAAAATTATAAATAATCTTTCCAAGATCTTTGTTCTGGTCTCAAAACCGCATAACTATATAGAAACTAAACAACTTACTCCTGAATGACTTTTTGGTAAGCAAAACAACTAAGGCAGAAATCAAAAAAATTGTTTGAAACAAATGAAACTAAAGAAAGAATGTATTACAACCTCTAGGATGGGGCAAAAGCAGTGTTAAGAGGAAAGTTTACAATGCTAAATGCCTATTTCAAAACGTTAGAAAGATCTTAAATTAATAAGCTAATGTTGCATCTAAAGAAACTAGAAATAAAGAGCAAATGAATCCCAAAGCTAACAAAGAAAATAAAAAACTAAAATCAGAGCAGAACTAAATGAAATTGTGACCCAGAAACATATAAAGGGTCAATAAAATGAAAACTTTGTTTTTTTAAAGATAAATAAGAATAATAGACCAGACCACTTGCTAGATTAACAAAGAAAAAAAGAGAGATGATCCAAATGAGTATAATCAGAAGAAACAAAGGTGACATTACAACCAATCTTACAAAAATATAAAATATCCTCAGAGACTACTATGGACATCTCTATGCACACAAGCTATGAAATCTAGAAAAAAGGGATAAATTCCTAGAAACACACAACCTCCCAATATTGAACCAGGAAGAAATAGAAACTCTGAAAACACTATTAATAAATTACCAAATTGAATTAATAATAAAAAATATATGAACCATAAAAAGCCCTAAACCAGCTAGGTTCACATCAGAATTCTATCAAATGTAAAAAGAAGAGCTGGTACAAATTCTACTAAAAATATTCCAAAAACTTGAGGAGGAAGGATTCCTCCCTAACTAATTCTGCAAAACCAGTATCATCTTGATACCATAATCTGGCAAAGACATAGCTAAAAATAAAACTACAGGCCAATATCCCTGAAGAACATAGACACAAAAATCTTCTACAAAATATTAGCAAATCAAATTCAGCTGCATATCAAAAAGATAATCCACTGTGATAAAGTAAGCTTTATTCTGGCATGCAAGGATGGTTCAACATATGCAAATCAATAACTGTGATTCACCTCATAAGTAAAATTAAAAACAAAAATTATATGATCATCTCAGTAGATGCAGAAAAATAATTCAATAAAATCCAACATCTCTTCATGTTAAAAACCCTCAACAAAGTATGAATCAAAGGAAATTCTCTTAAAATAGTAAGAGTCATCCATGACAAACCAACAGGCAGTATCGTAGTGAATAGGCACAATGTGAAGCATTCCTCTTAAGAATTGGAATAAGACAAGGATATCCACTCTCGTCACTCCTGTTCAGCATAGTACTGGAAGTCTAGCCAGAGCAATCAGTCAAGAGAAAGAAATAAAAGGCATCCAAATAAGAAAAACAGGAAATCAAATCATCTCACTTTGCTGAGGGTATGATTCTCTATCTAGAAAACCCTAAAGATTCTGCCAAAAGACTCTTAGACTTGATAAACTTTAGTAAAGTTTCAGGATACAAAATCAACATACAAAGCCATACACCAAATAACATTCAAGCTGGTAACCAAATCAGTAATACAATAAAATTTACAATAGCCACAAAAAATAAAATACATGGAAATACATCTAACCAAGGAGATGAAAGGCCTCTATAAAAGAACTACAAAACAATACTGAAAGAAATCATAGATGACACAAACAAGTAGAAAAATATTTCCCACTAATAAATTGGAAGAATAAAAAATTATTAAAATGTCTACCTTGTTCAAAAGTGATCTATAGACTCAATGCAATTCTATCAAATTACCAACATCTTTCTTCACAGAATTAGAAAAAACTATTCTAAAATCTGTATGAGGCCAGGAGCAGTGGCTCATGCCTGTAATCCCAGCACTTTGGGAGGCTGAGATGGGCAGATCACGAGGTCAGGAGATCGAGACCATCCTGGCTAACATAGTGAAACCTCATCTCTACTAAAAATACAAGAAATTAGCCAGGTGTGGTGGCAGGTGCCTATAGTCCCAGCTGCTCGGGAGACTGAGCCAGGAGAATGGCGTGAACTCAGGAGGCAGAGCTTGCAGTGAGCCGAGATCGTGCCACTGCACTCCAGCCTGGGCAACAGAGCGAGACTCTGTCTCAAAAAAAAAAAAAAAAAAAAAAATCTGTATGAAACGGAAAGGAGCCCAAATAGCCAAAACAAACCTAAGCAAAACGAACAAAGTCAGAGACACCACATTACCTGATTGCAAGTTATACTATAAGGCTACAGTAACCAAAACAGCATAGTACTTGTATAAAAATAAACACGGCCGGGCGCGGTGGCTCAAGCCTGTAATCCCAGCACTTTGGGAGGCCGAGACGGGTGGATCACGAGGTCAGGAGATCGAGACCATCCTGGCTAACACAGTGAAACCCCGTCTCTACTAAAAAATACAAAAAACTAGCCAGGCGAGGTGGCGGGCGTCTGTAGTCCCAGCTACTCGGGAGGCTGAGGCAAGAGAATGGCGAGACTCTGTCTCAAAAAAAAAAAAAGAAAAAACAAAACAAAAAACAAACAAACAAACAAACAAACAAAAACACACACACACACACAAAGACCAATGAAACAGAAGAGAGAACCCAGAAATAAAGCCACAGATTTACAACCAACTGACTTTTGACAAAGTCAACAAAAGTAAACAATGGGAAATGATGCCCTATTCAAAAAATGGTGCTGCTAAACCTGGATAACCACATGCAGAAGAATGAAACTCTATCCCTACCTCTTGTCGTATACACATATTAACTCAAGATAGATTAAAGACTTAAATCTAAGACCTGAAACAAACTTCTCAGAGAAAAACTAGAAAACATTCTTCTGGACATTGGTCTAGGCAAATAATTCATTACTAAGTCTTTAAAAGCAAATGCAACAAAAGCAAAAATTGGCAATTGAGACCTAATTAAACTAAAGAGCTTCTGCACAGCAAAATAAACTATCAATAGAGTAGACAGACAACCTACAGAATGGGAGAAAACATTTCCAGCCTATGAATCTGACAAAGGACTAATATCCAGAATCTGCAAGAAACTTAAACAAATCAACAAGAGAAAAAAATGCATTAAAAAGTGGGCAAAGGACATGAACAGACACTTCTTAAAAAAAAGACATACAAGCAGCCAACAAACATAAAATAATGCTTATCGTCACTAATCATCAGAAAAAATGCAAATCACAGCCACAATGAGATATCATCTTACAACAGTCAGAATGGTTATTACTGAAAAGTCAAAAAATAACAGATATTAACAAGGTAGCAAAGAAAACGTAATGCTTAATACACTATTAGTAGGAATGTAAATTAGTTGAGCCACTGTAGAAAGCAGTTGGAGATTTCACAAAGAGCTAAAAATAGATTTATCATTCAACTCAGAATCCTATTACTGGACACATACCCAAAGGAAAATAAATCATTCTACCTGCAAAACACCTGCAGTCATATATTTATCACAGCACTATTCACAATAGCAAAGACATGGGAACCAACTTAGTGGCTGTCAGTGATGGATTGGATAAATAAAAGGTGGTGCATATACATCATGGAATACTATGCAGCCATAAGAAGAATGAAATCATATACTTTACAGCAACATGGATGCAGTTTGTGGCCATTATCCTAAATAAATTTACGAAAAAACAGAAAATCAAATACTGCATGTTCTCACTTATAAGTGAAAGCTAAACGTTAGTACATACAGACATAAACATAGAAACAATAGATACTGGGGACTCCAAAAATAGGGGAGGAAGGGAATTCTTGGTTGAAGAACTATTTATTGAGTGCTATATTCCTTATTTGGGCAATGGGATCAACAGAAGCCCAAACTTCAGCACCATGAAATATATCCAGATAACAAACCTGCACATGTACCCCTGAGTCTAAATGTTTGTTTTTAGAAAAGTTGAACATATACTAACGATATAGCCGACAAACTTCACTCCTCAGTAGCTTCCCAAGAGAAGCAATGACTCATCCTCATTCAAAGACTAAAATGTAAAGACATTAATCAAAGATTAAAAGGAAAAGACACCAATGTTTGTAGCAATTTTATTCATATTTGTTAAAAACGAGGGAAGTCCATCAACTGGGGATTGGATAAACACTTTATGGCAAACCCTTCAATGGAATACTACACAGCAATTTAAAGGAAAAGACTACTGAGGCATGCATAACATAGATGAATCTCCAGGTTCTTATGCCAAGTGGAACATTTAGGCACAAAAGTCACGTGTGATTAATGCCCAGAACTGGCAAAACTATAGAGACCTAAAACAGATCAGTGGTGGCCTAGGGCTGGGAATGGGTGATAATATTGACTGCTAAGGAGCAGGAAGAATGTTTTAGGGTGAGGGAAGGAACTGAAAACCAGATTGCAGGGATGGTGGCTGTGTAACTGAAACTCATGGGACTGCATGCTTAAAATGAAAAACAAAAATTATGCTATGTAAATTATCCCTCAAAAAAGATGTTTTACAAAGTTTAAAAAAAAGATCTTTTTTCTAAAGGAAAAAAGAGAACATGATTCTGGTAATAAGAAAAATGCACGATCATGGAAGCTTTTCTATTTTACTATTTTTAATAGGGTATATTTGAGTGTACTTATAGGTTAGGAAGAAGAAGAAGAAAGAGGATCAAAACTCAGACAACAGAGCAAATAATGGAGAAGACATGGGGTGGGAACAGGACCCACAAGGCAAATTATAGAGATGGAGCTTTAGCACAAGATGCTCCCTCCTCTACACTGAAAGGGATAACATTGATGAAGTTTTTGTTCTCGCCTTTTCAGTAAAAAAGAAGCAAGGCCACCTACTGCAAGTGACATCATAGAAGAGCAGGTGGATAGGTGAGGATGATGTTTGAAATATCCTTGTGGGTTATTGAGAAATCAAGCAGGCTAGTTGTGTAAAATAACTTTCAAACCAAAATGAAGACTCATTGGGGACTGGAAAGCACAATTTATAACAACAAAGGTTTACAGAGTTAAATGATTTTCTCCAGGGGCATTTATCAGCTACTTTTTTTGGTAAGGGTATGATGAATGGCTAGATTGATACTAATTTGCAAGGCCATGAGGATGTTGAAGCAACCAAAAACAGAACATAAATGCTGCACTCCAGAGAGGTGGGCTATCAAAGGAAGGAAAGAGTGTACTGAAGAAAAAGAGACGGGTTGAGCAATTGAATTATCAGGGTAACCAGAAAACCTATGTGTAGGGAGCAGGGAAAACCAACAAACAAAAAACAAAAACAAACAAAAAAAATGCAGGGATAGTTACGGTCAGAAATGGAAAATTTAGAGTTTAAGATTTTCCAACAAGTGCCCAGTCTGGAGTATGATCCTGAGAGAGAGTGGCTCAAGGGGTTGGATGGAGATTGTTGGAGCATTATAAGTCAGGAAGCTTTCCACATGGATAACAAAGACAACCAGGATGATTGTTTAGCCTAGAAGGAGTGAAAAGAAAGACAGTAAGTCAGGCACCAATGCTTGAGCAACAATGGAGTACAACAGCTACATGGAGGACCTCAAGGGAGAAATGCTTCCTAAAGGTAGAAGCAAAAGGATCTATAGGTAATAAAAGGCATCAAGACCTTTGTAAATATTTCTCAACCTCCCCTTGTCTCTTGACTCTGTTAGTTGTGGTTACCTGGCCAGATCAGCAAAAGAATCCAGTGTCACTAAAAAGCAAGTTAAACAAGATTAAGAATTGCTGCCAAAGGAAATTACCATGAGAAATACACTGGAGATTATGCAATAAAAGAGAATTCAAGTCAGCCATAAAAATGTACCTGCCCAAATGCCTAGGGCCAAGACAAAAATCAGGATGGGCACAACAGAAAGCAATCAAGATACCAGGGCCAAAACAAAAAGAGTAGCTCCTTTTAATTCCAATTTTTATGTACATGTTTACTTAGGGGAGCTCCCTATTGAATTGGCTGTGTACTACAAGCTTAATGGCGTGATAAACTGAAAGATGCAAAGAGGCAAGAGTGGATGAGCAGGGGTCATTCTACGCAATGTAAAGGGACCAGTTCAAAGCCTGTTCCAGAATGACTTGGCCCACTAATCTTGGTAGAGAAGACCATTGGGAGTGGTCAAAGCACTGGCCATTGAGTGCTCTGCTTTACGTTTGCCTGTGAGCACAGCATAGAAGTCTTTGCAATAGGTGGCTCATTCTCATTCTCAGAATGTTTCCTGCCTAACTTTCTTCTCTAATACCAAATGTTTAATGTTTTCCAGCCCCTGTTGTGTGTTACATTAGGGCACAATGAAGACACCTCTTGTTTATTATCTCCCTCCTCTATCTTCCTGCTCCTTATTCCCCTTTCTTTAAAGGCAGGCTCTTTCTTGGCAATTTTTTACCTCCAAGCTTGGAGCCCCTCCCTATTTCCTCTGCCTCTTTACTCCCCATATGTACTTTAAAAAAATTTATAGGGTGCCTTCAAACTAAGACACTTTAAAAAATAATTGCTACAGTCCTCTAATTTTCCTGAGCACAAATTCTAGGCAACAGCCTATCTATTCACAGAAAGTTATTTTAGGGTGCAAATTTGGGACCATTGTGAAATTCCAGTGGCTATAGACAGGTTTCCTCACAATTTTCTGATATTTAAGTTTTTTTAGGCAGAATTGTCTGAAGCTGTGTAGCTTAAGGGCCTTTGAGTAATAATTACTGTTTGGAAGAAGGGAGGCAAGATGGTGCACTTCCGGGTCCTTCATCACCAACTTTTCCGGCAGGCGCGAAAATGCCGCCAGCGCCAGGGAAGGTGCAGACCAACCGGGCATGAGCCAGGTGACGTCAATCCGAAGAGACTAAGATTTACCTGGTCGCACCTGCGGAACGCCCCCCGACACACCCGTGCCCCGCCTATTGCCCTCCCACTCCTAGAAAAGCCACTCCAGACGGATGCCACGCGAGGACTTCCCAGCCCCACTCCTGTCGGGATGTGGGGACTGCATCAGGAACTCCGCCCCAGAGCCCCACCGGGGGACTGTGTCGGCCTCCTTTGCCGGAGGCCGACAGACCTCTCCCCCCCACACCTTAAGTGACCAAAAATAAATTTGCAGTTTTGCTCCTACCCTTGCCTGCTCGCTGGTTCTTTTGTGCCCGCTCTGTTGGTCTTTAGAAAAACAAATCAATTATCATCATGGCTTTACCTCTAATGCCTAGTGTAAGAGCAAGATTCTGAATCTTTCTTTCTATAGTATAGAGAGCACAAAAATAAGCAAACTTGAAGAGCTGTGATTGTAAAAGCTATCTAAATACTGCCGTGAAACAGCTAGGATTTGGATGCAGAAACAGAGTGCCAGAGAAACACTAAACAAAATGACATACCATAGTTAGGATCTCAGGAATTGAGAACATGGAGCTGTCTGGCATTTGAAAACATTGATGTCCATCATTAATGCAGAGTCAGGACTTCCCAGAGATGAAAATCTTCTGTAGGAAAAAGGGTACAACCATGAGCCTCCGCCCTCCCTCCATGTGAGATCTCTTTCTCAGTCTCCAGGGAAGCAATGTCCTTTTGCTTCCTACTAAACACCTGGACCTCTCCATCCCTATATTACCCACTCCAGAGCAATTTGCACAGTGCTCCACACTTCCCCCTAATTCCTTCTCTTCAAATTCTATCTGTTCTACATGCAAACTTCCAGGATTTAGCTGTCTGCTGGATGAGGACAGATAGTGAGTGGATTAATAAAAGCTATAATCCTAGCAAAAATGTTTTGTTAGATCTAAGTAGCAATGCCTCAACTATACAAATGTGCAGACTTTTATAAATTGCCCTTAAGAGTTCACTAATCCTGGAAATTTCAAGCAAAGTAGCTCTCTCTCTCTGTGGAGAAAAGATGTGAAGTTATTTGAGGTTTTCGGCATGCTGAAGTTTACATTATAAAAGAAATTGCTAATTCCACTACACCCTTGAAGGAGGGCCATTCATTAACAAGAGAAAGCAATACCTTAGGGCAAAGTTTCTACCTATCTGCAAGGGAATATACCAATTACTAAAACAACTTTATCCCCTACATCCAACTGAGCCATTTTTTATCTTGATCCAACTACTTAATATTTCAGGTAATGCAGATAAAGTCAATTTTCAACTATCCCTGGGTGGATTATCTGCAAATCTGGTTTTTACCTTCTTGTGTTGATCTTGTCATCTGTTTTGTTTATCTAAGCCCTTTAAAAGCATTACTGTTGCTTCTGTTTACTCCTATTTCCTATATGCAGTAATGATAATTCCCTACATTTGTTTGGCATTTTATGGTTTGAGAAATATTTCCACATGCATTCTATCATTTTGATGTAGCCTCCGTTAATCCAAAGTAGGAAGGAGAGTCTTCGAAATCATAACATTTTGTCATCAAATTATTTTCTTGGGAAAGTATATGCTAACACGTTGGAAGTTGATTAAGAAACAAAACAAAACAAAACCATATCTGAGATCATGTTGGTCATTTGCACAGGCCTGGGTTGTGCCAGTGATTATACCAACATCAAATGGGGTAAAAGGAGGAGATAACAAGATAGAAGATCACCAGCTGCCAGTTGCTCATAGTTGTTCTGCTCTACGGCTCAAATTCTAGAACATCAGCCACATTCAAAGGCAAGGCCAAACTCACATTTAAGAGTGGGTTTATACCTCTATCTTGATGATCAACTGATTTTTAACACAAATAACTAAGCAAGTCAATCAGAACAGCATATTTTTTTTCCACACGTATGGTGCTGAGACCTCTGGATATTCACATACCCAAACATGAACTTAGACCCTTACCTCCTATTGCAAACAAAAATTACCTCAGTGTAGATCAGAGACCTAAATGTATGAGCTAAATCTATAAAACTTTTAAAAGAAAACATAGAATAAAGTATTTAAGACCTTGAGTTAGATAAAAATTTCTTAGATATGATGTCAAAAGCATAATACATAAAGAATTTGATAAATTGTATTTCACTGAAATTCAAAACTGTAGTGGTTTAAAAGACATTGTTAAGAAAACAAAAACATAAGCCATAGGCTGAGAAAAAAAGTTATATATCATATATCTGATACAAATTTGTCTTCAGAATATAAAATGAACTCTTATAGCCCAGTATATAAGGTAAACAACCAATTATGAAATGGGCAGATTTTAATAAACATTTTACCAAAGAAGATATACAAATGACTAATAGCACCTGAAAAGGTGCTCAACATTATTAATTATTAGGGAGATGCACATTAAGACCATTATGAGATGCCATTTCACCTCCATTAGAATGGTTATGTTTTTTTAAAAGATAAATAATAACAAATGTTACTGAGGATGTAGAGAAACAAGAGCTTTATATATTACTGATGTTATATAAAATAAAATGGAACAGACACTTTGAAAAACTATTTAGCAGCTGCTTTTTTTTTTTTTTTTTTTTTTTTTTTTTTTTTTTTTTTTTTTTTTTTTTTTGACAAAGTCTCACTCAGTTGCCCAGGCTGGAGTGCAGTGGTGCAAGCTCCAGCTCACTGCAACCTCCACCTCTCGGGTTCAAGTGATTCTTCCATCTCAGCCTCCGGAGTAACTGGAATCATGAGCATGTGCCACCACATCAGGCTAATTCTTGTATTTTCAGTAGAGACAGAGTTTCACCATATTGGCCAGGCTGGTTTCGAACTCCTGGCTTCAAGTGATCCACCCGCCTCATCCTCCCAAAGGGCTGGGATTATAGGTATGAACCACCACACCTGGCCCAGCAGCTTCTTAATGCGTTAAATTTTAATGTACCGACCATATGGCCCAGCAATTCCATTTCTAGGTATCTACCTAAGAGTAAAAGATACGTCCACACGAAAAGATATGTATGTGAATTGTTCATAATAGGATTATCATAACACACAAAGAGTGGAATCAAAGCAAATGTCCACCAACTGGGGAACTGACTGAACAAAGTGTGGTATATCCAGAGGATGGAATATTATTCAACAATGAAAGAAACTGAGTTCTAAATTCTACAATATGGAAAACATCAAAAACATTACACTAAGTGAAAAAAGACAGATACAAAAGACTGCATGTTCTATGGTTCCATTGACATGAAATGTTGAGAACAGGAAAATCTATAAAAACAGAACGTGGATTTGTGGGTGCCTAGGGCTGAGGTAGGGGAGGAAATGCAGAAGTGGATTGGGAATTAACTGCAAATTCATATGAAGCATCTTAATGGAGTGATTAAAAAAAAGTTTTAAAAGTGAGTTAGGTGATGGTTGTGGAACTCAAGAAATTTACTGAAAATCACAACATAGATGAATTTTATGGTAATAAAAATTATATCTTAATTATTCTTAATTTTTTTAATTTCTAATTTCTGTTGGTACATAGTAAGCATATATGTCTATGGGGTACATGAGATATTTTAACGCAGACATGCAATATGTAACAATAACATCAGGTTAAAAGGGGTGTCCACCATCTCAAGCATTTGTCCCTTTTTTGTGTTACAAAGAATCCAATTACACTCCTTAAATTATTTTAAAATGCACAATTAAATTATTGACTACAGTCACCCTGTTGTGCTATCAAACACTAGATCTTATTCAACTTTTCTATTTTTATACATATTAACCATCCTCTTAATTATATCTTAATTTATTATATCTCCTAAATTCATCTACAAACATTGGGAAGGTTGATAAATACAGTTAGGATTTATAATCAGTCTCTATTGGTAGCAGGACAAGCCGCAGACAAAACTCCTCAGACACCGAGTGAAAGAAGGAAGGGGTTTGTTCAGCTGGGGGCATTGGCAAGACTCCCGTCTCAAGAGCCGAGCTCTCCAAGTGAGCAATTCCTGTCTCTTTTAAGGGCTCACAACTCTAAGGGGGTGCGTGTGAGAGGGTCGTGATTGACTGAGCAAGCAGGGGGTACGTGACTGGGGGCTGCATGCACCAATAATTAGATCGGAACAAAACAGGATAGGGATTTTCACAGTGCATTTCTATACAATGTCTGTAATCTATAGGTAACATAACCGATTAAGTCAGGGGTCGATCTTTAACTACCAGGCCCAGGATGTGGCGCCAGGCTGTGTGCTTGTGGATTTCATTTCTGCTTTTTAGTTTTTACTTTTTCTTTCTTTTGAGGCAGAAATTGGGCATAAGACAATATGAAGGGTGGTCTCCTCCCTTATATTGTCCATCTTAATTTAAGAGAACAGCCATATGCAAAATCCCAAACTCTAAATTATCTTAAGGGATTTATCATTGCATTTGTTATTAAGCATGGTTTCTGACTTATTACTGAATGTGAATGTTTTCTAGATTCAGTTAATTCACTTCTAACCAAATTGCTATGAAAGAAAGGCCTTATTCAAGAGGATTTAGAATTAACCCAGTTTCTTTTTCTTTTTCTGTTTTGCCCACTCAATTGTTCTTTTCTCCTACCAGTGGTTCAAATGTAAGCAGTGTGACTGTCCAAAGATCTTTATTCTACTTTCAGTTCTTCCACGAACTTTGGGGGTATGATATAACTCACCTATCTAGTTTTCCTTACATTTTTATTTCATGATCCATGCCTCATCTGTAAACTAGAGAAGATCAACTTATATTTTCTAGGCAGGTATAAATTTATTGTTTGAGATATAAAAAGTTGTTGTAAGAACTTTATATAACAAGATATATAAAGTGTTATAAGAACTGTTAATGGAGGAAACAAATTATATACACAGACACACATACACTACTATTAAATGTCTATGGATTTTATTAATAAATATGAGATAGCTATAATGTTATTGAATTATTAATAAATATATACTTTTCAATAAATAGACATTTATGAGTGTGAATGATTATCTACATAATTGGGATTATCATAATACCTATAGTATATATATGTAACAAATATATAATAAGTACATTAAATATATTCTGATACTCCCAAATTTGGAACCACTAAACTAAATATTTCTAAAGCCATCTTCATCTCTAATTCATTCCTTTAGACTTCTCTGCAATATACAAGTTAAATTGACTAAAGGTGATGTGGTATTTTAGATACTTGCAATTAAGCCTAGAGTTACAATTATTCTCAATGAATGTGAGGTTATTCCAATTCAGATCATTATAGTTTGAGGTACTTATAGTTTGAATTTCTTTAATTGTTGGGGAGAGAGTGAAAAGTTTACAATGTCTGGTTAGGATAGCCAAACCAAAATGATAATCAGCTGGTTAGAACATTACAATTTTAATTGGAAGTAAAGGAAATGTTCTTAGAGTAGCAGGCAGAATTCTTCCAAGATCCCACTCTGGGGTACATTCTTTGCACAATCCCCTCCCCTGGAGTATGCACCTGTGAATGTGAGGGGAAATCATACTATGATTAATTATGTTATGTGGGAAAAGTGAAGGAATGTTGTAGATGTAATCAAGGTTCCTAATTAGTTGACTCTAAATTAATCTTAGGGGAGATTATCTTTAATGATCCTGACCTAATCAGGTAAACCCTTTAAAAGAGGATCTATAGGTCAGACAAGGAAAAAGTCAAGAGACCACTCCCCTCTTGGCTTTAAGTAAACTGCTTTTTTGTGAAGAGGGCTACCTGGCAGGAGCTGAGGGCTTCAGTCCTCCAACCTCAAGGACCTGAATTCTGCCAACAACCAATGAACTTGAAAAAGAACCTAGGATGAGATGCAAAACGCAGCCTTGGCTACATTTTGATTTCATCCTCATGAGATTCTAAGCAGAGAACCTAGCTAATCTGCACCTGGATTCCTGACTAACAGAAACTGAGATAATGAATTTGAGATTTTTAAGCTACCAAATGTATGATAATTTGTTATGCAGTGATACAAAAGGATCACAATCCGATTGAAGTAGGATAGATAATAGTGTTCCTGAAGAAGGCCCAGGTCAGTTCCACTTCCCTCAAATCCACTGTTTATAGTTCAAGGTTGACCAAGGCATACTGCAGTGTCCTCAAAGGCCAACCAGAAGTTGAATGATTAAGGTCTTAGCCCTCTATGTTACAGCTCTTACTGACACATGATAGAAAGCTGGAGGTAGAGAGGAGAGATTGGAAATAAAAGGTATCCTGTCCTCCCTGTGACAGAGGCTATGAGAGGGATGATAGGACTCATCTGTCTATGCTCACTTGGAATTCTCCCAATAAACTCCCTTTACACAACCACCTAGAGAAATGGGTACCCTTTAGTCTTATATTTGCGTAACTTAAGGGAACAAATTTGGTGGCTGTTCCTGGAAAAGCTGAGTTTTTCTCAACTACATTGACTTGGCAATTTTACTCTAGAAAGAGTAGCCTCTAACAACCTTAAATAACTAAAAATATAATGCAAAATAAAAATATCTCCTTGATTGAGCATTCTGATCCTATGATAATATCTCTACCTCCTTAGTTTCACTCCAATACTTTGTTTCCTAAAGTTCACAGGCGAAGCTTATTCTTGTATCTTTACAGAAACTAAGCCCAAATGAAGAGCTTCTGAACCATTTCCTACTCTAGACAGCCACTCCTGCTTGTTTGCTCAGAGGAGCTTACAGCCACATTGGCCAGAGCATCCATGCAGGGAAGGGAGCTATCAGCATGAAGGATGGATGCTGTGTCCTGGCTACAGGCCGGCTTCAGCATAATTATCCTGCCTGGGACTTTGCCCATTATATTATAATGAATTGCTTTGGAGGAAAAGATGAAATGGTGGAGAAATCCTCAAGAGGAAGAATACATCTGTTAAAAACTCCCACCAAAAGTGTTATAAAGTGTTTTTGTTTACTAAATCTTTCAAGTCTGAAACTGGTTCAAAGATAACTTAGCTTGTTGTGAGACAAGAGAGAAAGGAAGACCTAATAATCCACCAAAACTAATTAAAAAATAATACACACACATAGAATAGAATTATAGATGATTTTGTGCAACATAAATGTCTAAAACATGTTTGTAAATGTTGATACACACGTTAAGATTTGTCTCTGTGTATGCATTTAAGACAAAAAGATTCCAACAATGCATAGAAGTGCTTTATACATGAGCACGTGTGATCCCAATTTAAGGTTGTTTCTAAAAGGTTTTAATTCTTGGCTTTGTACTTGATGGTAAGAGATTCAAATGAACAAATTTGGTGGAAGTCCTAGGAATTCTCTCTGCTCTTCAGCAACTACTCTCTAATTTTCAGCAATTACATTTCTATCACCCATTGTGATCCTATCATATAAAATATGCATTAGAAAAGGAGAGGAAAAAGCCTGTAATTTCACAAGCTTTGGGGATCACAGTTTGGGCACCTGCTTTATTACACATACAAGGTATTAATGCTAAATTTTACTCCTTGAAATGATTGTGATTACAGGTAGAATGTAATCGAATTTTCTATCCTGTGACCACTCAGGATAGAATTAAATTACAATTTAAATTGGAAGTAAAGGAAATGTTCTTAGCTAGTGTAGCAGGCAGAATTCTTCCAAGATCCCACTCTGGGGTACATTCTTTGCACATTCCCCTCCCCTGGAGTATGCACCTGTGAATGTGAGGGGAAATCATACTGTGATTTAGTCACTGTGTGACTACTCACAGGATAGAAAATACACATATAATACTTGTCATGAAACACTAAATGTGTATGTACTGGAATGGACATGCAGAATACACATACAGTACTTAGCATGAAACACGAAATGCACATTTGCCACATTTGCTGGAGCTGTGAAATCAGGCTGGAATTTGTAGGATGTAGAACAATTGCTCTACAAACCCATGACCAAGATGACTGATCCTAAACACGTTCTCAAGAAGCCACAAGAGCCTTCCTTTTTTCTCCTATGTCTTACCCCTTTCCGCCTCTTGCCCCCTTCCCCACTATGCAAAAAGACAAATAGTTCTTTAGACCTCCCACAAAAGCCCAGGAAACTGGACAAAGGGTGACAGTCTTGGGGCAGGAAGGGGGAAGCCCCTGCCACAGAGTTGCAAATAGGTCTCTTTTTCTTGGTTTGCATAGAAAGTCCTCTGAATGAGCTTACTGTGGCCTGCCCCTTACCTTCTCATAGATTGTTAATACAGGCAGTAGGAAAAGTACACAAGAAGGGTTTAGAGGGAGAAGGGAGGACTCTGGGAAATTTACTAAAAAATTAATGGATCTCCTTCTGGTGCAGTAAAGGCAATTCTTGATTGTTTGCACCAATCCCGGAGGGCAGTGAGCAGATTATCAAGGCACAGACAAGGTTTCCTTAGTCCCAAACAGAGAGAGCTCCGGAGGCCCTTATCAAAACCATTGCCCTCCTGGTTTAGCAACTGATTATGGCTTTAACTGCATCATCTCCATCAGCAATTGCAGGCCAAGCTGCTGCTGGCAGCAAAAGCTAAGGCTGGCTTTCCTGCAAAGCAGAAATACTTGGCATTTCACAGGGGCCTGGTATCTGAGTCTCATTCAGCCATCCTGTTTCCTCTGAGGCCCAGGCTTATGACGGGGCTTATTTGTGTTTGGGTTTGAGAACAGGATTGAGTGTGTGGTGATCAGATGAAGCTCTCTGCAAACCGCCTGGGGCAGAGCAGCTAGAGTTTTGAGGGAAGCCTCCAGCTTCATCCTTCGGGAACTCCCCTTTTTTTTCCTTTTTTTTGAGACAGAGTCTTGCTCAGTCGCCCAGTCTGGAGTGCAGTGGGGCGATCTCGGCTCACTGCAAGCTCCGCCTCCCGGGTTCACGCCATTCTCCCGCCTCAGCCTCCCGAGTAGCTGGGACCACAGGCACCCGCCACCTCGCCCGGCTAGTTTTCTGTATTTTTTAGTAGAGACGGGGTTTCACCGTGTTAGCCAGGATGGTCTCGATCTTCTGACCTCGTGATCCGCCCGCCTCAGCCTCCCAAAGTGCTGGGATAAAGGCAAATGTTTCAACCAAAAGGAGTAACTCTTTAAGGGCTCCGTGTCAGACACTGTGGTATCTTGTAGGTGGAGAAAACTTTATGATATGAGAAGAATAAGCTGCGAATTATTCTCCTTTTCACATTACCAAAGATACATGCTTTCTCTCTTATTTTAATAATGAGTCTTATTTTAACAATAAAATTGTAATTGTAAGCCACCTCTAAAGTCTATACATCTCTTATTAGTCATTTTATTTATTTATTTTTTAATGCTGAAGGGGTTGTTTTGATACAGACCCATGGTATACCAGAATGCCTTTATTTTGCAGAAGAACAAACAGGCTGGAAACAGAACCATGCAAAATGATGACTTAAAACGTGCATACATACACGTTCATACGTGTCTTTTTAATAGAAAAAATATAGCCATTAAAATCTGGGGAAAAATTATGGAGAAATTCAGAAATAAGTGAACCAGAACATCACCCCCAGATAGTTCTGCTATGGACATATAGATGAATTTTCTTCCAGTGATATTATCTATGAATTTGTTTTAATTTATGATGTTTTGCATTCATACTGTTTGCACAATTTTGTATCCTTATGTTTTTAAGTAATGTTAAGAACATAAACACGTCAATTACTTGTTTTCACAACAAAGTATTTCCATGAATGAACATGCCTTTATATGTTACATGGTTTCCCTGATTTTTAACCTTTTTTGGTGTCACATTCATATAACTGTGTCCAAAATCTTTGTACCATTTTTGCTTTTTTTTTTTTTTTTAAAAAAAAAAGACTAGTTAAATTCAGTCAGCCAATGTTATGAAGAATATTGTTAGACTGGAAGTTAGTTTTAGATGACTTGCTTTGAAAATATCTACATTTTACCTTGCTTTAGTTTTTTTCTTTCTCTATGTAAGCACATCTAGTTTACATTTTCACAAACAGATATTAGAGGTGTGTTATTTTGCTAACTGTTTAAAAATCTGTCCAGTATATTAAATGAAGACATCAATCAGAATAAAATTATAAGCTAAAAAAATCCTGAAACCTTTCTTTATAAAATGGTTACCATGTGTGTCATCTATGTTGTTGTGTTTGTAAATACCTATGCTAAGTGGATGGGCATTGCTCACCCAACAACTGAAAAGATCTTTTGTGGGGACACAAGGAAGCTTCTTTTAGGTACAGAAACTACAACGAGCTGTATAGTGGAGCTAAACTTAGACGGATGACAGCCTGGCCAAGAATTTGTGGCACAAAGCAAACAGGAATATTCTACACAAACACACACACGCGCGCGCGCACACACACACACACACACACACCATTCTGCTTCCTGTCTCTGACTTTCTAACTTGACCTTACTTGCTTGCTAACTTGGAAATACAGGCATTCTCTCTCTCTGTCCCTCATGGAGTTATGATTCTCAAGCATTAAAATAGCTTAAAAATTAACATATCTTAATGTCATCTTAAAGAGGGAGGAAATATTTAGCGATCCTGTGGACAATTTTTATTTTCTGTTAACTTCCCCAATCCTGACATTTACCTTCCTAGGTAACTATGTGCTTGACTTACTTATTTTTCTGCATTCTTTATAGTGCTTTCCCCGCCCCCTCCCCCCTACAGACAACTGTGTGCCCCAGCATTACAATACATGTGTGGACAAAGAAGCTTTCTGTCCAGAGAGAAATTAAACATTCCAGTGGCTTTTCTCACCAAGTCCTGACACAGAGTGACCCTTGGCATCTCATTTGTGGGCGAGCATTGAAGATGGTGGAGAGATAACCTGAAACAAATCTCAGCCTGTTGTTCAGGCTGCCTTGGGCAGTCCTGAGAAGAACAACATTTAGAACATTTATGACCTGTAAAATGTATCCTTTAGGGCTGAGCCCACAATTTTTGGCCAGTAATTATACGTGAGAGTAAAATACAAGGGACATATCTTGGAAGCAGTATTGCTGAGTACTTCAGAAATGAATGGCTATTTTAATCAAGCTACTTACATTTGGGCGATTGTCCAAACTATTTGGCTTCTTACTCCTCTCCTCTTCCAAACTTACCCTCCTGAAAAATGTTTGAGAGTCAATAAAACAATGATGTATTTAGAGACCTTAAGCGTAGTTCGCCTTGGTATTTTTTTTTTCTTAGTTACCTTCGTGATTACTTCTAATTCTGCCCTGGGGTCCAAACTTGATTCCATTCAAAGGAAAAGGAAACCAAAGCAAACAACAAATAAAAAGTAACTGAGGAGTGGCTCCAAAAACTACTACTGAAAACATAGTTTACCTAGAGTTCAAATATGATACACTTTCGCCATCTGCTGGCTGTGTTTTTTATTTTTTAAAAGGAAAGAACTGGCACAGACACATGCGCTAACGTTATTGTGTTTTGATGTGTTGTGAGTATGTGTGGGGAAGCTGGGCACGAAACTGTCCAACATTCAAATTCAGTATGTTTTTGAACACCTATATTTAGCTGAGTCTCCCCAGTTTTTAATTTGGTGGAGGGTTTTATACGTAGAGAATCGCCACAGTCGGGATGAAGAACAGACTGGGACCAATGGCTGCATCCATCAGGGAGAAGTTCTGTCAAAGGATAGCGCACAGGCACTGGGTCTCAGAAACCAGCTGTCTGTGAGGACTCAACATGTTTCTTCTCTTTGATGAAACTAATGATGACTCAACTTCATGGATCTAATTGTCTCCCTCTAGAATTGGCTTTTCTGAGTGTTCAGGGCTCCCTGATGGTTTTTGGTTTGTTTGTTTGTTTGTTTGTTTTTTGAGATGAAGTTTTGCTCTTGTTGCCCAGGTTATAGTGCAATGGTGTGATCTCCGCTCACTGCAACCTCTGCCTCCCAGGTTCAAGTGATTCTCCTGCCTCAGCCTCCCAACTATCTGGGATTACAGGCACCTGCCACCATGTCTGGCTAATTTTTGTATTTTTAATTGAGACAGGGTTTCACCATGTTGGCTAGGCTGGCCTCGAACTCCTAACCTCAGGTGATCCACCCACCTTGGCCTCCCAAAGTGCTGGGATTACAGGCGTGAGCAACTGAGCCTGGCCTTCCCAATAGTGTTTTTTTTTTGTTTTTGTTTTTGTTTTTGTTTTTTTTCTGAGACAGAGTCTTGCTCTTGTCACCCAGGCCGGAGTGCAGTGGCACAATCTTGGCCCACTGCCACCTCCACTTCCCTGGTTCAAGCGATTCTCCTGCCTCACCCTCCCAAGGAGCTGGGATTACAGGCTCCTGCCACCACCACTGGCTAACTTTTTTGTATTTTTTTTAGCAGAGACGGGGTTTCTCCGTGTTCACCAATATACTCCTCCTCCAAAAGGTGTGCCTTGGCTGACCGATCAAGGTTTCCCAAATGTAACATTAACCAACCTATTTGGAGTGTTTTACCCAAACACATGTATTTAAGCCACAAAATAACCCTACAAGGTAGCCATTATTCATCGTGTCTTATAGATGAGGAAATTCAAATCCAGAGATACTGATGACAGAACTGCGAAGTGACAGAGTCAGCACAATGCCTGGATGGAAATTCACTTCCAGAACCACACCTTCACCACAGACGCTGCTGTCGGGGCTCTCCAGGTAACGCTGTTTGGGTCTGTGCAGTGTGTAGCTAACAGAAGTCTCTTTTCTCAGCTGGGTAACAGGAGTGATGGAATCATTTCCCACTCCCAAGTCATTGCCACAAAACTTCTTCAAAATTTGTCTCCAGAATCACTTGTTCAAAAAGCCCTTCTGAATTTCCCTTTCTCTCAGAGTACTCAGAATATGCCCATCCTATAAAATTTCATTTGGCAGCTTGTTTTCTTCGTGTCCCTCTAATATTCACCAAGATTATATTTATTTGACTTTACTGTCAGAGTGTACTTTTGAGGGGGGGACAAAAGTGGTTATTTTTCCTCTAATGCTGTCATATAAATGCTATGGCAATCTGGTACCTCTCATACATAGGGATATGCCCAGGTCTTAGGGAAAACTCACTTGTACATATTTGTGTTATTGGACCCTGTGAGCCAATGGTATTTCTATTTCCTGTTCTGCAACTTTGTATACAGCAATAATTTAAAGTAGCTTCCAAGGGATAAAAAGTATTCTCTGGGAAACTGACAAATCTATATTTACTTATGTTGTCGCACGTCCTGCACATTCTTTTTCTTCGAATTAATTTTCATTTTCTTTCTATCTTTCCTTTCCTTCTGATTCAATAACCTTTGCTGGTGGAGTTCTCCAGAATCAGGTGCCAAAACAGAGTCTGAGTTTCAAGGTAGTTGTTAGGGATCAAGCCCTGCGGAAGACACAGGGGAAGCTGAACTGTGAGGGTGGCCCACAGAAGCCTCCCCAGCCCTGCAGGGTGCTCTGGAGTGAATACTGTTCTGTCCACCAGAGTTGGGCCCCAGTGGGCGAACATGGCCAGGCCTCTGCACCCCCACTTCACTCAGCATCAGGCTGTGTGGGCTACCCCAGGAAGGGGTTGACTCAAAGAAGAAGACCCTGAGGAGATGACAGTGGGACCATCTTCCAACTCTACTCCCTGAAGCTGGGCAGTGAGGCCTTCCTTGCCAGTTTTCTTGGTGGAGAATCTCCCTATTCATCACGGTGGCGTGAATTCTGCCTATAGCTCACACGGTGCTCTTTCTTTCTTACAATCCATGTCATACATGCTGTGCTTTTGCATACAACAGCGACTATTTACTGATGCACATACTCTGCCTTCTCAGTAAAGAATTTACCAAAATACAAAAGAGCTACCTTAGTGTCCCTAATCTGCACATGAATCTGAACCTCCAAGGAGCTGACCAGGAAAGAGAAGCATGGCAAATTAAGAGCCCTACCTCTTCATTTCCAGAAACATTTCCATAGGGCTTTCAAATGTTCATTTAGTTCCTTGTAAGGAGTAAGAGAAGGGCCCGTATTTCCATCCTCAGGAAGGGAAGGGTAAGTGTCTGCTTTCCCCACCCTGCCTGCTTTCCCTGACACTCTGCCTGCATCACTGCAGGTCCTCTGAGATGGAGACACCTACAGGGAAATAGACGTGTGATCAATGTGTTGGAAAAAATTCCTGTGAAGGATTAACAGAGCAGCAGAGAAAGACTTCAGTCTACAATGGAGGTTTGATACCTGAGAAAGACCAGAAGGAAGAAGGGGGACTGGGTGAGCCTGAGAGCACAATACAGCTCTGGGAAAGCCTTGGCCAGGCTGAAGCAGTTCCAACATAGAGATTGTCCATTAGAGGGAGTCGCGGGATGATCCAGTTCTAGTTCCCTTACTACGCTCAGTAATAATCTGGAGACAGCCCAGGAATCGTGCATCCTGTGTATGAATGCTGTTGTGGGTCCTGAAGGCGCAGTAGCAGGTGGATACTGTCAGGTGGTAGACATGAAAGGTTATTTTCAGAAGGCGACATGAGCAGTGTATTCCTGGGACTACTACAATATGCCTAGTATTCAGCACCAAATCCTCAAGGATGGGTTCATAATTGTCTCTGGTCAGGCTGCTGTATAAAAAAATACCATAGGCAGGGTGGTTTAAACAACATTGATTTCTCACAGTTCTGAAGGCTGGCGAGTCCAAGATCAAGGCACTAACACATTTGCTGTCCAGTGAGGAGCTGCTTCTTGGTGTGCAAATGTCCGTCTTTCTCTTTCTTTCTTTCTTTTTTTTGAGATGGACTCTTACTCTGTCACCCAGGCTGGAGTGCAGTGGCACAATCTCGGCTCACTGCAACCTCCGCCTCCCGGGTTCAAGCAGTTCTGCCTGCCTCAACCTTCCAAGTAACTGGGATTACAGGCTCCCACCACCACACCCAGCTAATTTTTTTATTTTTATTTTTTTTAGTAGACACATTGTTTCTCCATGTTGGTCAGGCTAGTCTTGAACTCCTGACCTTACGTGATCCACCGGCCTTGGCATCCCAAAGTGCTGGGATTACATATGTGAGCCACCACACCCGGCCTGTTTATCTTTCTCATTGTATCCTCACATAGCAGAGAGCGGAGAGACAGAAAGAAAGTGTTCTGGTGTCTGTTTACAAGGACAGCAATCCCATTCATGAAGGCTTCACCCTTGTGACCTAATCACATTCCAAAGGCCCTGCCTCCTAATATTATCGTATTGTTGGTTAGGATTTCAACATGTTAATTTTAAGAGATCACAAACATTCAGTCCATAGCAATAGTTGACTTAAAATAACACATTAAGTCAGGTTTTTTTTTTTTTTTAATTTCTCTTTCATACCTGCTTAGTTCCTGATCCTAAAGAAGCGTCTCCAAACACACTCCTCAGGTTGATAACTGATACAATTGAAACTTAAATCAACAGATCAAAAAAAATAGCATCTTTTTTTTCTTTTTTCTTTTTTTGAGATGGAATTCTGTTCTTGTTGCCCAGGCTGGAGTGCAAAGGTGCAATCTCGGCTCACTGCAACCTCCACCTCCCAGGCTCAGGCAATCCTCCTGCCTCAGCCTCCTGAATAGCTGGAACCACAGAGGCACACCACCATGCCTAGCTACTTTTAAAACTTATTTTTAGAAATGGGGTTTTCCTATGTTTCCCAGACTGGTTTCAAACTCCTGGGCTCAACGGACCCTCCCGCCTCCCAGAGGGCTTAGATTACAGGTGTGAGCCACTGTACCCAGCAGAAATAGCATCTTGACCACTGGAATTAGTTAAGCATTTTTAATCACTGTGACTCCAGTGAGAACTCAGCATCACCTCAATTACATAAAATTACAAAATTGTTTAATGTATACCGACTATGGGCCAGATACGCTGCTGAATCAGCCAAACCAAGTTAAATCAGGCAAAATCTTGACAGGCCTGTAGGGTTTGATATCCTTGATAAATGAAGGATAATATCTTATTCCTGATTTTTGTGCTTCCAAACATTTCTATCTTATCATTTAGTATGTTACCATACTATTTCTATATCTCTTTTTGTTTTTGTCAAAGCAATATCCATAAGTCAGAACACTGAAATCATGCACATAATGCCTAAAATCTTGTGATGAAAAGATGCCATCTTCTGTCTTCATTCCATTCTTAAAATGACTGTTTCTAAGCTTCTTTTCCTGAAGTGATTATTTCTGTCCATTTCTGTTGTATTTTTGGTATTTCATTCAATTCTCCAAATACTGTTTCTACTAATGTCTCCGGAACTACCAACTATCTCTTGCCTCTTTGCTAGATTGAATTTCACTAACATGCTATCGATCTGTTAGTAATGCAAAGCTGTATTAACTAAAAATTTGAGCAGTTTTCAAAAATACCACCTTGAGAGAGTTTTAGTATTATCTTAGGGGAAAAGTCAGAACATATTTCTCTAGGGTCTTGGGATCTACACTGCAGTGGTTTAAGCAATTGAGATTGGGCATTAATTGTTATATTGCTCACAATATAACAATTGTGAAGGGCTTAATATGCTTCTGGGTAAGAAATTTTTGTTTGATAAGCAAAATGTTTTCCCAGGTGAGCCAATGAGCCAACTTTTGTCTCAAAATAATTGATCTGCTGGAATTTCCTGAAGGCAGTAGTAAAGTTATTTATTGATGAATAATCTTATCTTTCTCAGGCAAACTTTCTCTGGTACAAACAACTATGTCATGTTGACAAAGGTTGCCGTGGGTTTTTTGCCTTAATAGCCAGGTAATGTTGATGCAGGTGGCTGTGGTTCTCAGCTCCATGGGTATTTAGCCCTTGTATCTCCCACTACTGTCTTCCTTTTTTAACCTCTTCTCGGTAGTTATATCCCTGTCTTTAATTCACCTTGTGGTTATTTTCAGTAACTTGAATAGCTTTCATCACTCTGCCTTTTCTGTTCTAGTAGTTTTAGCCCTTGACTCTCATTCTGTAAGATGAGTTATTAAGACCTCTACTTTTCTACTTGTCTTCCCCCTTCCTTCCTACCAATTTCTGTCAGCTGGGCTGTGTGCCAAGGTGTAAAACGTTTGCATTATGCTTTTAAACATAATTACATTTTCTCAGCTGTCACTAATGATTGAGTCAACAACTTGAAAATAACAAGTTGTATTTACATGAATATAATAAGAATGATACATTTGTACAAATATTTCACTATATGCGGGGCACACCTTTAAGTTCTCTCTGCATATTAATTGATTTCAACCTAATACTAGACACTATTATTAGCTCAGTTTTGCAAATGAGGAAACTGGGGCACAGAGAGGTTTAGTATCTTGCCCCCAGTGGTTTCCTGAGTACTCTTCTAAAATACCATGCCTTCATTCTCTACCTTAGAACAGGCACCTTCATTCTGCCATGCCTCCAATTTGTTCATTTCACAGGGATTTTTCTTACTCTGGACCATCCCAGAGGCTGTTCTCAGTGTTTTGAATTTCTTCTCCCAACTCTTTACCTCAACGGTTCCTACTTACCATGCAGATATCAGCTAATATCAGCTCCTCAGAGAGATCTTCTCTAACACAGTATCAGAAGGTTCTTCTTCTTCTTCTTCTTCTTCTTCTTCTTCTTCTTCTTCTTCTTCTTCTTCTTCTTCTTCTTCTTCTTCTTCTTCTTCTTCTTTTTTTTTTTTTTTTTTTTGACAGAGTTTCGCTTTGTCGCCCAGGCTGGAGTACAATGGCACAATCTCGGCGCACTGCAACCTCCTGGGTTCAAGCGATTCTCCTGCCTCAGCCTCTCGAGTAGCCGGGATTACAGGCACCTACCACCATGTCCAACTAATTTTTATATTTTTAGTAGAGGTGGTGTTTCACCATGTTGGTCATGCTGGTCTCGAACTCAAGGCAGGTGATCCACCGGCCTCGGACCTCCCAACGTGCTGGGATTACATGTGTGAGCCACTGCACCCGGCCGGAAGGTTCTTCTGTTGTCTCTCTCATAGCTTCCATTATGTTCTTTCCTGGAAGTCAGCATAATTTGTAAATACATACTCCTTTTTGTGTGTATCAGTATACTGCCTATTTTTCCTTCTTGACAATGAGATGCATGATGTCTTGTTCACCCTAATATGCTCATAGACTAGGATAGTGCTTGGCACTTAGGAAGTAATTAATTTTCTTCACAAATAATGGCCTATAAAGGCTCATAATTTCACTTTCTAGTTAAATACAAGGCTATTATCATGAAAATTCTATTGGTCATTCCAAGAAGAATGGTGGAATAAATTTGCATAAAATCTAACACCTACAATCGAAATCAATTTTTAATGTAACTAGACATTCACTTGCTTTCCTGAAATTTGACTCATAGAAGGATGATAAATAAAGGACAGGTGAATAAGCCTTTGGAGCATGGAGCAGAGCAATAACAATCATCCACATTTGTAAAGGTCTTGGCACTTTGAAATGCTTTCACAATGCACTTTATTCCATTAATTCATCCCAGTGACATCATGATGTCATTAAGTACCTTATTCAAGATTGCACAAACTACACATGGTAGGGAGGAAACACGGTTTTTCTTTTCTATGTCCAGTGTTCTTACAGATCTCCCCACCGTCCCCTTTCTAAATTCAAAATCTGAAGCAGCATTCTCTGAAGGACTGTCTTGCCTTTAACAATGGAATTGTTTTTACGTTACCATCAGTCATTTTGACTTGTCTGTAGTATTTAAAACATTCTCATTTCAACAATATTAACTTTGATCTCTTAGTCAGGTATTTGATAAAGAACAAATAAATTATTCAAACAACATAGTGTTTAGTGGTGAGCAAAATTTGTCTCAGGAGATTTAGCCAATATCTGGAAGAAGCTTCATGGAAGAGGAATTGGAGTGGAGTCTTGATGTCATACTAGAAAGCTTAGATGAGGGAGCAGCTGAGTTTCTAAATCTGCCTCATGATACTTTCACTGAGGAGTACTGGTACTTGTGCACACTCTTAGGAAACTACCACAGTAGATTGTTACAGTGTGTTTATATTTTAGGACATTCATTTACTCACTCATTGATGCATTCCATAAAGAACTGTATAAAAAGGATTTCATTTCTTAAGAGATTCAAACTCTTTGAAACTACCTTTGCACTTATTATTATCCTGTGTACGAGATTGTGTTCAATAACTACAGTTTTGCTGCTGCATTTCTTGACTGATTTTGGACTTGGGCTACAAGAACTGGTTGTAATAAATTTTGAAATTCTGTCTTAAGCCACCTTTCCTAGAAGTAGAATCTGAGGTGGGAATTTGAGTATAAATGATTTCTTGGGAGTGCTCTCGAGAAAAAGAGTGACAGGAGCAAATGTAACAGAGGGTGGAACTCAGCAAGGTTGTGTGCTCAGCAGGAAAGCTTTAGCTGATGCCAGAGAAAGCCCAGGAGAACTCACTGTACCATAAAGTCAGTCCCACCTGAGGCAAGGGGGCTGACCCTTTGCACATCTTTATAAGTCACTCTTTGGCTACTGGTTACTGGTGGAGAAGAGGACAGCTGTGAGCCATCAACAGCCAGCACTCTCAGCATTTGGGGGCATGGTTGCACAGCCCAGTACAGGGAATCGGACTTGGACGTCAACAAAACCTGTTACTCTATCCATGTAAGTGCAGGCATTCATCTTTTAAAATGTGAGAAATCCACTTACCTCTCTGAAACATCAACCATCACCTCCAGAATGACATAGCACTGCAATTATAAATCTAATAAGTATAAGCTAAGTTTAGGATAAGCATCTTCACTCATGTTTGAGTGACAATAAGTCACGTATGTGTCAATGCATTCTTACACAAGTTGCCCTATATAATTTGCTTCATTTTTAAATGTTCAAATTGGCATATCTCTCCTCCCACTTCATTCAGGTATCACATAATTTTTCTAGTACACTTAAGCAGATTATTATACAGTGATAGGAATTTGGGAGTTCCACAGAAATGTGAGAGCATATGCAATTGTAGGAAGCTGAGGAGGAAAATGGCCCAAATTAAGACCTTCCAGTTATCCCCAGTCATGAGAGCACAGAGTGTATTTGAGATAAAATGAGAGATTTGAATAGGAAATGAAGGCAGAGACTCGATCATGACAGGCCTTGAGTAATAAAAAAATAGATTTACTATTATCTTAAGGGAAATAAGTGCTAGGTTCCTTGGCTACCCTTATAAATTGCCATAAACTGGGTGCCTTGAAACAACAATAATTTATTCTCTCATAGTACTGGGGATTAGAAGTTTGCAATCAAGGTAGCAGCAGGGCTGCACTCCCTCCAGAGACTCTAACAGAGAATCCCTTCCTTGCCTCTTCCAACTTCTGATGACTGTGGGCAATCCCTGGCTGTGACCGCATTCCTCTCAGTTCTGTCTTCACATTGTCTTCACTGGGAATCTGTCTCTCCCTGTCTGTGTCTTATAAAGATAGTTGTGATGATATTTAGGACCCACCCCAATAATCTAAGATAATCTTCTCATCTCAAAATGCTTCACTTAATGACATCTGTAAAGACCCTTTTTCCAAGGTCCCATGCACGGATTTCAGGATGGGGATGTAGATTTATCTTTGGGAGCCATTACGGGCCTACCATGGTGGAAAATGTATAAAATTATTTAAATCAAAGGCTCAGTATGATCAAATTTATGTTTTAGAGGAAAAAAAAATACTCCACAAGCATTATAGAATATGAATTAGGTGGAGTTAATACTAAGGTGAGGAAACCTTACAGGAGGTCTGGTTAATCATTCAGACAATTAATGGTGAGAAATTGTGTAAAGACATAGGTCTTGGGGAAGGAGAAAAGGGGCCAAAGGTATAATTGGCAGCATGAAGGCACAGGTTACTATATGAGTGAGAGAGATCTAGGAGCCAACGATGACTCCCAGGCTTCCAGACTGTACAGCTGCAGGATGGTCTTTTGTTCACTGAGGTTGGTCATATACGGAGGAGGAGCAAGCTTGGCGAAAAAGGATTATAGGTTCCGTTTTGGTAGAGGTGCAGGAGGTATGTAGTAGAAGATGGAGACAAACCAGTGTGGTCATAACAGATTTGTCCAGAAGATGGCTCTCATACCTTTTCTTTGTTTCCGGTTTCCAACTTAGTTGGAAAAATAATTGCAAATTTACAATGACCCAACACATTGATACATGACTGAAATGTTTCTCTATAGAATGATAAATACATGTCCTAAAATGTAGAAATTATTTCCTATTTTTCCTCTCTAGGGTATAAGGGCATTCCATCTGGGTGCCAAAATTCTACATTAAACAATTGGAGAGGGAGTCATATTGTGCACATAGTGCACAGCTCTATTGATCCTTGGCAGGCTACTGATGATTTTTGGATGGTTGAATTGCAGCGTGACTGTAAGATAAGCAAGTGGAGATGTCCAAGACACACTCAAATGTTCGGTACCTGCTGATGTCATCTAAAGACATTTTTAAAGAATGCACATTCCATTATAGCAACTCAAAAGACACTGGAACCCCTGATACATATTTTGAAGTGTGTAAGGAGATAAAACAAAGCAAAACAAACCAAAAAGCACCTTCTGTTCTCCTCCATAACTTCAACTAAGGAAAAAGGCATAGGGATCAATAGGATAAAAATCAAAATATTGCTTCTATTAGCAATAAAGCTGGTTTTGATAACATAATTTATATGTGAATTAACAGACTTCTAATAATCCTCTGAAGTATATTCCTTTGGACAACTCAAAAACCAAAAGAGAATTTGGGTCTTGAAGCGGACACATTGGAATCTCCTTGGAACTTGAGTGACATGTGTTCCCCTCCCAGCTTTCATGTGTTTTGCTTGGAACTCTCAGCACGTGTGGCTCTTCTGTAGGGAACTTCCCCGGGTTGCTGGGGGCACTTTGCATGGTCATACAGAGGCAGAAGTACCCGGAGCAGCATTTGATCAGTGACGGAGGGGGAAGAAATAAAAGCCCAGCTTCCTCAGATCCAGAACAACTTTGAGGTGGAACTCACAGTCCCCAGTATGCCTGTGGGCACTTCCCTGCTTGGGACTCTACTCCTGCTTGACTTCCTTCTATGTCTATCTTGCTTCTCCTCCTCTCTTCCTGGCTCCCCTAGGTGTCTTACCTATGTAAATGGTGTGTGTACGCCTTCCTGTCTCAGGGATTACTTCTGAGGAGCCCAACCCAACTCTGAGCTCTAGAACAGATGCATTTCCTCAGAGTGCTGCTTCAACTTTGGCACCTATAAGCAGCTCTACTTTTTCATGCTAGGCCTTTCAATTCCAAAGCCTTCCAGATGTCATTTCTAAACTGGCAAGATTTCCACCCTTTCAGGCTGCATGCATTCTCTTTTGGAAATCATGAAAACATCACAGATGGCCTTATGATATAAATAATTAGTGATGAAGACAATTATTGCTCATCTGTGATGAATCAAGCTTCCCTTTATTTAGTCAGCAACAAGCTGGAGATAGTCATTATATAGCCCTAGGGTCTGTGCAGCCACACAGTTTATAAGTTTGTTCTGTATTTTTGCCTCATGGGATCATGTTCTAAATATTTATATGAAATGTCACTATCATATACTCTCAGACTATCAGTTTCTATGTTAATATTTTTCTTGGCAATTGGTCACAGGCTCTGCAAGCAAAACTACAGCCTATATTTATAATAGCTTCACATTTCAGTACTTCTCTTAATGTCTCATAAAAAGAAATTGTTCCTTTGACAATTTAACTAAGATACCCAAAAGAACCAAACAAGTCTTTCAACATCCTCTTTAATGACTTCTTGTTTTTATTCAGTTTTATGAAAATGTCTGATTTCATCACGTTCTCTGACCTTTATTGATTTAAGCTGGCATGATTACCTTTTGTAATTCAATAAGTTGGCTTCAGAAGTATGCACAATCATATGTCACTTAACAACAAGAATACATTCTGCAAAATATGTAGTAAGGCAGTTTCATCATTGTGTGAACGGCATAAAATGTACTTACACAAACCTGGATGTATAACCTACAACACACCTAGGCTATATGCTATAGCATATTGCTCTTAGGCTGCAAACTTGTGCAACATGTTATGTACTGAATACCGTAGGCGATTGTAATATAATGGTAAGCATTTGTGTAACTAAACATATCCAAATATAGAAAAGGTACAGTAAGAACACTGTATTATAATCTTATGGGACCACTATCATATGTGTGGTCCATTGCTGACCAAAACATCATTATGCAGTTCATGACTATACATAAAGATTTTCTTAGGTAGGATGATCAATAGAGAGCAAACTGGATTAGGAGAACCTAGCTGTCTTTTTGTATCTGCTTTAAATTGTTCAATGACCAAGACAAAATTACCAAATTTTTAACTTTGTTTAATCAACTTTTGAAAAAATGATTTTTGCATCATGATTTCCAACATCTACTTTATCTCCAAAGTTTTCTGGCTCTGGGAGCTTTAATCATACCTGATTGGACCAAATACACATCTGCCTTTGAAAAAATATTACTAATTAGCATCTACATTAATCAAAATGTGATCCTTGAATTAGCAATATCAGCATCAGCTGGGCATTTATTAGAAATACAAATTATAGGCTTCATCCTAGATCTACTGAATCAGAAACTCTAGGGATGGGGCTCAGCAATTTGATGCCTGTCAAAGTTTGAGACCCATTGATTTATACAAGTCAAAAGCAATCATCATGGTAACAGGAACTGAGTTTTACTAACAACAGCCAGTAGTCCTCCAAATTACTCAGTGTGGTTTCCCAGTGGCCACACAAGAGCTTTTGATTCAGTAGATTTGGAACCACTTCCAGGAATCTATGTTTTAAATAAACAATAGAGAAAATTTCAAGGACCAACTTTAGACAGTGATTACCTAAAGACAGTGACTGAGCTGCTGGTCTGCCTTCCTGGTAGGTGTCACAGAGTGAGTACTCTAGAGCTAATTAATGGAGGAAGGAAAAAAAGGATGGGGAGGAGATAAACAGAGCAAGAGAGAAATGCATGTCATGTCAGTGTCATTTCCCCAAGGTTGGGAAGTCTAGAACAGTATCAGTGCCCCCATTTGTTGCATGTCTATTACTACAATATCAACTCTCACTGGAACAAACTGCAAAGAGTCCTTGAGAACAAGTGTCCTGAGTATTTTTTATGTTCAGTCAATCTTTGGTATCCATGTTTTCCGCATCCCCGGATTCAACCAACTGTACATTGAAAATACTCCAGGAAAAAGAAAATAGAAAATAACAATACAACAATTAAAAACAATACAAATAAAAAATACTGTATGACAACTATTTGCATAAGATTTACACTGAATTAGATTATTATGAGTAGCCTAGAGATTTAAAGTATACAGGAGCATGTATATAGGTTACATGCAAACACTACCTCATTTTATTTAAGAACATTGAGTATGCATAGGTTTTGATATCTGCAGGGTCCTGGAACAAATCCCCCACAGATACCATGAGATATCTGTAGTTTTGCTTAAGTGATGAGATGAAACAAGGTAATACTATAACATCCTACCCATTATGGAGCAAAGGATAGGCTATATTGGGTATACAAAAAAGATAAGTGTCAATGAAAAAAAGTGTATGGGCCTCTATTCTCCCTCATCTCACAGAAAGGGACACTATTCCCGAGAATAGCTACTGCACGTGCAGTAGGTTTGCATTTTAAGAGAGGAACACTGTTCACCTTGTCCCTGCAAAGGATATAACCTCATTCCTTTCTGTGGCTGCATAGTGTTCCATGGTGTATATGTACTACATTTTCTTTATTCAGCCTATCATCAATGGGCATTTAGGTTGATTCCAAATCTTTGCTACTGTGGCTATGTCACTCTCCCCTCCCCCCTCTTTTTTTTTTGAGACAGAGTCTCACTCTGTCACCCAGGCTGGAGTGCAAGTGGCTGATCTCGGCTCACTGCAAGCTCCACCTCCCGGGTACATGCCATTCTCCTGCCTCAGCCTCCCGAGTAACTGCGACTACAGGCACCCCCCACTACGTCCAGCTAATTTTTAAAATTTTTAGTAGAGATGGGGTTTCACTGTATTAGCCAGGATGGTCTCGATCTCCTGACCTCGTGATCTGCCCAAAGTGCTAGGATTATAGGCATGAGTCACCACGCCCGGCCGTCACTCTGCTTTTTAAAATGTGAAATCTAATGTCCCTCTTTTTGAATTTCCAGTCTTAGTGACCCACTCCTACAAAATAGAATGTGGTGGATGACTGCAGAGATTAGGTCACAGAAAGCATTTCCTTCTGTGAAAGGCTTGATTGCTTCTGTCGACATTTTTACCCATTTGGGGATACCAGCTCTCATGCTGTGGGAAAATGCAGGCAGTCTGTGGGAAGGTTCTTATGGAGAGGTACTGAGGCCACCTGACAACAATCAGGCTCAACCTGCCATCTGTGTGTATCAGCCACTTTGGAAGTGGATCTTCCAGCTTCAGCCAGTCTTAAGGTAACTAATAACAAGCCTTCAGATGAACTAATATCTATGACTTCTAGGGAAGATGACCACTTGCCTCTGAAAACCTTTGCACAGTTGAAGCAAATGGGAGGACTCCACAGGAAGCGTGAGAGGTTAGATTTGGGCAAGCTCTGCCGTTGGAGTACAGGTAGCGCCTGGTCCTGCCAAGGCATTGGCAGGCAGTCAGAAAGAGGTCCCGGGGTCATTCTAAAAATCTTGCTTATCACTTCACGTATAGCAAGCTTCAGTCCCAAGGCAAACACTACCAAACCCTGCTATTTTGCCTTGAAACCACCTGAACGTGGCATATGGTCTGAAAAGAAAAGAGAAGAAATAGGAAATTTTAGGAACGTATACTGTGGCTAATTCTCTTTGCTCTTTAATTATAGAGGTATTTTATATATCATGTTTGAAGCAGTTTAAAGCAACAAGCTACAAATGAAAGTAAACAACCAAGCCTTAGTCACTCCAAGGCATCACTTGCATTGCTCACAGCAGCTTCTTGGCAAGGACATGCCATGCTAGTGGCTCATCAGTGATGAGATAGAGCACAGGCCATCTGAACATGGAAGATCCACAAGATGGGATGGGCATCCACAGATGTATCCAGAGCAGTGGGAAATTCTCTAGAAATCAGCAGTGGTGACACCTTTGATTGACAACAGCTGTTCAACAACACAAAGCAAAAATGAAAACAAAAAACAAATAATCTGATCAAAAAATAAGCAGAAGACCTGAATAGACATTCTCAAAAGAAGACAGACAAATGGCTAACAGATACAGGAAAATATACTCAATATCACTAATCATCAGGGAAATGCCAATCTAAACCACAGTGAGATATCCTCACATCCCATTTAGAATGGCTATTATCAAAAAAAAAAACACCAAAAAATACCAAATGATGGTGACTATGTGAAGAACTCCACTTATACACTGTTGTTAGGAATGCAAACTAGTCCAGCCATTATTTAAAACAGTATGGAGCCTCCTCAGAGAAATTGCAAGTAAAACTATCGTATGATCCAGTAATCTCACACTGGGTATCTATTCAAATGAAATAAAATTGGTATGTCCAAAGAGATAACTGCAGTCCTACGTTTATTGTAGCAGTGTTTACAATAGTCAGGATGTGGAATCAACCAATAACAAATAAATGAATTTTAAATTTCATATGTATACACAATGAAATATTATTCAGTCATGAAAAGAATGAAATTCTGTCATTTGCAATAGCATGGGTGAACCTAGAAGACATTATGTTAAGTGAAATAAGCCAAGCACAGACAGAAAAATACTGCATGATCTCATTCTTATGTTGAATCTAAAAAAGTTGATCACATAAAAGTAGAGAGTAGAATAGTCCTTACTAGAAGCCGAGAAGAGTAAGGAGGAGAAGGAATGGAGAGAAGTTGGTCAATGAGTACAAAATTACAGTTAGATAGGAGGAATAAGTTCTGGTGTTCTATTGCACAGCAGTGTGACTGTAGTTAACCACAATGTATTGTATATTTCAAAATATCTAGAAGAAAGGATTTTGAATGTTCTCACCACAAATAAATGACAAGTATTTGAAATGGTGGAAGTATGAATTTCCATGATTTAATTGTTACATAATGTATAGATTATTGAAACTTCATGATGTACCTTATAAATATGTACAGTTATGTGTCAATTAAAAACAAAATAAAACAAAAATAAACAACTGTCATTTTGAATGTCACAACGGGAGACTTCAACATAGCAATTCAGAAGATAAGATCAATAATCATGCAATTTCAGTCATTGTGCTTCCCTGAGCCTTCAGAGTAGCTGAGCAAGTCCTAAGGAGGGTGGAGTCCTGAGCTGGTTGACTCTAGTGAGAACCAACCACTTTTATGTACCCCAAACCAAGGGTGTGTTCGCTATCCGTTAGGATAAGCTGGGTAACACTTTTCAATATTAACAGAGATCAAAACTTTATTGTTTATTTCTTGATTGTGACATATTGGCTGAGCATTCTGGTCCACATCATTGGCTTTTGGATATGCAAGCTTATAAATCCTCCACTACCTTGAAAATTGCTAATTGCTACAGCACAGGTTAGGAAACTTGAAAATCACGCAATGGCTCTGAAAGCTTCAGTCTAGAAGTAACATACTTTCAAAGTAAGGGACATGTGAGGCCTACCTTCAGGAGAACAGAGGATACAATCCTTCAATGTGTGCAGAAGGAGAAAAACCAGAAATATTGACCAGCATGAATGATTACCATGTCTATACATGTTGACATTTTCTATGTGATGTAAAAAAGCCTAGGAAGCTCTGGTCTGTATCCCTTGATAAGAAGAAGTAACAATTCCCAAAATATACCAGTCATCAGATGGTACCCCCTGGGTGATGGGATATAATTTTAAAATGTTTTCAATATGGGGTGGGCAAATAGAGATATATGAGAATAAGTACGTATCTTGGCCTTTACTGATGTGGCCAAATAAAAACAAAACTCATTGACTATCTACAATGACCACTTACATACTTCTTGGTACCTTTTTTTTTTTTTTTTAAAGCACATTTAGGTAAAGTAAAATGTATCAGCTTGTAGGCAATGAATAGTTTAGACATCATAGTTAGGGATAAAACACTTTTTCTTCCCTCCTCTGCTTTCCATGAAGGGGTATTTTCCCTGAACACACCTCAACCCTTGCCCAACTCCTCACTCAGGGAAAGCAGGACGACTTATCGGAATCTGAATTTGGAATGAAGACTGGATGTGCATAGCTCAGCCACCTCCCTTCTCTTCTACCTTATAGCCAGATTGCCTGCATAAAATAATAACCCAATATTCTTCTCAGGAATCTCCTGGAGATTTTACAGTGATATATCTGCAATTGCGAAGCTTGTGATAGTTGAGATGCCTGTGGCTGAGTTTAAAATGTGATTTTGTGGTTCAGTAATAGGATGCCCCCTTGTTTCTGGACATTTAGAACAATCTATTATTATCTGAAGTCCTCTTGATATTTGGATTCCTATTTTTTTCAATTGCTTAGACTGTCTCTGAAAGAGTTTCCAGCTAGGGTGAGCAATATTAAGACTCTTATTTACTGGATATCCTCAACAACTCCTCTCCCCGCAAACACCAATACTGAATTCCAAGCAGCTCAGAATACTTCTGAAATCATTGTTATAAAAATGTTTCATTGATTTTGATCAGTAATAAACCATTTATTGATCTACTATTTCCTACACATGAGGCAAGAAACAAAGTATAAGACATGAGCCCACCTCATAAAGAATTGGCAATATGGGATGTCTCTCCTTGTAAAAAAGCTGCAATTTCATCAACCAAAATGAAAGCATCACATTTTTTGTTTCCTGTAACTGATTTTATTTGTTCTATAATTCAAATTTTTGCCAGTGCAAACAGAAACTTCCCATTTGACAGTAATGTATTTCCTTGATTAAACAGTCTTTACCCATGTATTAATGGGGTTATTTGTTTTTTGCTTGGTGATTTATTTAAGTTCCTTATAGATTCTGGATATTAGGCCTTTGTTGGATGTGTAGTTTGCAAATATTTTCTCCCATTCTGTAGGTTTTCTGTTTACTCTGTTAATAGCTTCTTTTGCAGTGCAAAAACTCTTTAGTTTAATTAGGAGCCACTTGTCAATTTTTGTTTTTGTTGAAATTGCTTTTGGGGACTTAGCCAAAAATCCTTTGCCAAGGCCAACACTGAGAAGAGTATTTCCTAGGTTTTCTTCTAGGATTTTTATTCGGCCAACAAACATATGAAAAAGTGCTCAGTATCACTAATCATCAGAGAAGTGAAAATCAAAACCACAATGAGATATCATCTCACAACAGTCAGAATAACTATTATTAAAAAGTTAAAAAAATAACAGATGATGGTGAGGCTGCAGAGAAAAAAGAACTATTATATGCTGCTGCTGGGAATGTAAATTAGCCTCTGTGGAAAGCAATTTGGAGATTTCTCAAATAACTTAAAACAGAACTCCCATTCGACCTAGAATACCATTTCCGGGTATATAGCGAAAGGAAAATAAATCATTCTATCAAAAAGACACAAGCATACGTATGTTCATTACCACACCGTTCACAATAGCAAAGACATAGAATCAACCCAGAAGCTCATCAACAGTGGAATCAACAGTGGATTGGATAAAGCAAATGTGGTACATATACACCATGGAATGCTAGAATGAAATAATGTCCTTTGCAGCAACATGTATGCAGCGGGGGCCCTTATCCTAGGCAAATTAATGCAGGAACCAAACACTGAATACTACATGTTTTCACTTTTAAGTGGGAGCCGAACATTGAGTACACATGGACATAAAGATGGGAATAACAGCACTGGGGACTACTAACGGGAGGAGGAAGGGAGGGGGCCATGATTTGAAAAACTACTTATTGGGTACTATGCTTAACACCTAGGTGATGGGATCCCTACTCCAAATTTCAGCATTGTGCAATATGCCCATATAGCAAACGTGCACATTTACCCGCTAAATCCAAAATAAAAGTTGAAATTATTTTAAAACATTAAAAAAAAATCTTTAGTCTTTTCTATGGAAACAGTCTATGAATTTAATGTCTACAGCCCCTATAATGACTTTCATCTCCCTCTTCTTTCCTAAGATGGCTTTTCAGTGTAGAAAATGATTCTGTGTGTATCTCATACGCTCTTCTGTGTGTTGTCCTGTGGTCCATATACCCTTGTGTGGATCATCAGAAGCCTCTTCTGAGTTGTTTTCCTGCCTGGTGCAGTCTGGGGTTTGGGAATGGTTCCATAGCACCTACTACTGTCAACCATAAATATTACCATTTGCCTTCCATCATGAGGATTGTGCATTTTGCAGCCACACCAATCTTCTTTTCAATGCCACACTGATCTTCAGGTTTCGGGCATGGTGAATGGCCATCAACTCAGACAAGTCAACACGGAGTAACCTCAAGATCTCACTGCAGGTATGATGCTAAATTCATGTGGTCCAGGATATCCTTTGTATGAAGTTTCTCAAGACTACAGGTCTTCTGAAAATCCCCATGCTTTCTCACTTTACCCAACTCTTCTTTTTCAATTGTATTCATGGCAAATTCATTCATACCAAAATATAACAATTACGTTCAACAGTTTTTCATTATGCAAATTACTTTCCAAAAATAATCACTGCAGTTATTTTGGTACCATCTTTTCAGATACCCTTAGTGGCTCTTTATTCATTCAAGAAATAGTATGTATTTCCTGAAAGGGGTGACAAAGACAGGGTTGAGTTTTTGAAAAACCAAATGAGTTCCTGGTTGGAACTTTATTTTTCATGGATTGTGAAGATATAGTATTCAAAGTAGAGATATTGGATTGTGAGAGCCACGTTTTTGAGAGAAAAGTAGACCTTTGGAGATTAAAGCCTGGTTTTGGATATTAAGAGCTAAGGAGGCTGGAGGACTCAGAGGACAAGACTGATACCAGAAGCAGTAGCACAGGGAAGAACGCACAAGACTGTCAAAGTAATTTCCGGGGATAGATTTAGTGTAAATTGTGGGAGCAATGAGAACTGAGAAAAGTAAGTACGAGTTGGGTGTTGATAAGAATATTTGAGAGGGCTTTGAGCTTTTCCCCACCAATGGTGGGATTTTGCAGTGGGCCAGAACTCAACTAATTTCTCAGCTCATATAGGACTCCACTGGTGCCCACCCAGACCCCCTTCACCTACAGAGGCCCCATCCCACAGCTGCTCCAAGTTTTGTTTGCTGAGGCCCTTAGCTAGCCCCTTCTCAGAGAATTGCCTTCACCCAATAGGTATTCCTTCTCCTGCGATAGCACACTTCTCCACCTGTGCTTCCAAGAAGCAGCCTACAGCCAATGATTGACTGATGAAGGGTACTTAAGCCCAGCTCCCTTGCCTCAAGGTGAAAGAAGTCTGTAGTGCTATTCACTTTCCACAGTGACTCTTGGAATTGCAATGAGGCTGGACTTCAGCTAAAACCACACCACTTTTTTTCTAAGTTCTTTCTCTTCTCCTCCTTGCTTCTCTCACTCCCTCATAGTAACACTTCAGGGTTACTATAAATTCAAAAATTTAACTTTATTCCTCTGTAACTAAATTTGGCTTTGCATCACTTTCTACTGTTATCAGAAAACCTAATCTTGCTCAATCAAAGTAAATTCAGTCACTTCTGGTTTAAATTCCATTAGGATTCCACTTCCATCTCTGCTTCTCCCTATTCTGAGATTGGAGAATGGGGGTATTGGATATAAATTTTGTTGGCTTATATTTTCTTCCATGGACCTACATGGGAAGCAGTACAGAAGTACTGTACCACACAGGGAGTTGGGTGCCTGTGGTTTAATGGCCCACTGCTTCTCATATGGCTTGGGGTAGAAAGAGATGAAGGGGGCTTAGCCTCAACACAAATTCACCCTTTATCTTCTGAATCCCTGAGTGTCACCCAGATTCCATTCCATCGATAACAGCTAAGTTACATGAGTTTCCTAGTCAGCCTCTGCCCATCAAATGCATTCCTATCTCTCTTCCCACCTCTCTGTTGCCTTGAATAAAAATGCTTGCTTAAAATTGGAAAGCTTTGATTTATGAAAATCTATTTCTTTGACTCTGCTTGAAAATGCACAAAAGATAATCTCATGTATTTGCATCAAATGCTCCATCTTTTTTCTTTATGAGATCTCTTGCTCATCTTCAGGTGAAAAATTTTGATTGCTTATTTTTATTGGTGTGGAAAATAGAAAAGGGAGACATGTTTTCCACACTGTCAGGTTTCAAAACTCTTAGTTATGCTAGTCAGTCATATAAATAAACAGCCTTAAACTATTTTCATGCATATTTATATCCACACAGCAAAAAATAAGTCAAGGAAGTGTTTTCTGTGTGAAGGTCAAGTGAATTAATTAATAGCTTCCTAGATATTGGCAAAATTTCATTTGACTCTTTATTAAAGGTTGTAAATGGATTCCCTGTTATAGTATTGCATTGAATCATGATGATGGATCATCAGCAAAATGCCTGACTGAACCCTGGGATTAGGGGATTGGAAAATTGACAGGAGTTTCAATACTGTATCTCAATGCCTTCTCGGGTAGGTGTTCAGGAAAGCAAGGCAAATCTTTGCTTTTGTCTTGGGTTGTTTGGTTTTCTATTGTTTTAATTATTAAATAAATCAGACGGACAAAATTTATAAAGGAAAAAACTAGTGGGCCCCTGTGTGCCCACCAACCAACTTAGACTATAAAGTTTTAAATATTCATCCCTCATCCCATTTCCCATATGTTTTTCTTCTTTCAAAGAAGCTACTAGCTTGTGATGTTTATGATTTCTACTCATAGGTAATAATTCTACTTATGTATGTATCAATCAATAACATACAGGATTCTATTTTATGCTTTTAACCTTAAATGATATCTACATATGGTGTTTCCTTCCACATTGTAATATTTGTGTTTTTTTAATTCACATCACTAGATCCAACACTCATATTCAATTGTGTGTGTTGTTTCATCGTAAGATGAATCCATCCTCTTTTTAAAATTTTTTTATTTTTAATTTTTATGAATACATAGTAAATGTGTATATTTATGGGATACATGAGATACTTTGATACAGGCATGCAATGCATAGTCATCATATCAGGGCAAGTAAGGTATCCATCACCTCAAGCATTTATCATTTCTTTGTGCTACAAACAATCCAATTATATACCTTCAGTTATTTCTAAATGTACAATAAATTGTTACCTATAGTCCTCCCGTTGTAATATAAATGATGACCTTATCTATTCTATCTAACTATATTTTTATATCTGTTAACAATCCCCTGCACCCCTCACTACCCTTCCCAACCTCTGGTAATCTTTATTCTACTCTCAATCTCCATGAGTTCAATTGCTTTAATGTTTAGCACCCCCAAATGAATGAGAACATGCAAAATTTGTCTTTCTGTACCTGACTTATTTCACTTAATATAATGTCATCTAGTTCCATCCATGTTGCAAATGACAGGATATCATTCTTTTTTATGACTAAATAGTGCTCCATACATACCACATTTTCTTTATCCATTTGTCTGTCGATGGACATTTAAGTTGCTTGGTAGTGCTTCAATAAATGTGGGAGTGCCGATATCTCTTCAGTGTACTGATTTCCTTTCTTTTGGGTATACCTAGCAATAGGATTGCTGAATCATATGAGAGTTCTGGTTTTAGTTTTTTGAGGAACCTCCAAACTGTTCTCCATAGCAGTTGTACTAATTTACATTTCCATGATTGATGTATGAGGGTTCTCTTTTTTCCACACTGTCTCCAGCATTTGTTGTTGGCTGTTTTTGGATAAAAGTCATTTTAACTAGGGTGAGATTATATCTCATTGGAGTTTTCATTTGCATTTCTCTGATGATCAGTGATGTTTAGCACCTTTTCACACATCTGGTTGCCATTCATATGTCTTCTTTTGAAAAATATCTATTCATGTATTCTGTTCATTTTTAAATCAGATTATTAGTTGTTTTTTTTTTTTTGTATTGAGTTGTTTGAGGCTCCTTATATATTCTGGTTGTTAATTCCTTGTCATATAGTTTGCAAATATTTTCTCCCATTCTGTGGGCTGTCTGTTCATTTTATTGACTATTTGTGGTGCAGAAGTTTTTTAACTTAATGTGATCCCATTTTTCCACTTTTGCTTTTGTTGCCTGTGTTTTGGGGTTATTACTCAAAAAGTGTTTGTCCATGCCAACATCCTGGACAGTTTCCCCCAACATTTTATTTTAGTCTTAACAGTTTTAGAGTTTGAAGTGTTAGCTTTCAGTATTTAATTTATTTTAACTTTACTTTTGTATATGTTAAAAGATATGGGTCTAGTTTCATTCTTCTGCATATGGATATTCAGTTTTCCCAGCACTATTTATTGAAGAGACTGTCCTTTCCCCAATGTATATTCTTGGCACCTTGTCAGAAAACAGTTTGCTGTGAATGTATGAATTTATTTCTGGGTTCTATGTCTGTTCCATCAGTCTATGTGTCTCTTTTTATGCCAGTACTATGCTTTTTTGGTTACTATAGCTCTGTAGTATAATTTGAACTCAGGTAATATGACTCCTCTAGCTTTGTTCTTTTTGCTCAAAATGGCTTTAGCTATTCCGGGTCTTTTGTGGTTGCATATACATTTTAGGATTTTTTTTTCCTACCTCTGTGAAGAATGTCATTGGTATTTTGATAGGAATTGTATTGAATCTGTACATTACTTTGGGTAGTATGGATATTTTAACAACATTGATTCTTTTTTTTTTTTTTTTTTTTTTTTTTTTTTTTTTGAGACGGAGGCTTGCTCTGCCGCCCAGGCTGGAGTGCAGTGGCCGGATCTCAGCTCACTGCAAGCTCCACCTCCCGGGTTTATGCCATTCTCCTGGCTCAGCCTCCCGAGTAGCTGGGACTACAGACGCCCGCCTCGTCGTCCGGCTAGTTTTTTGTATTTTTTAGTAGAGACGGGGTTTCACCGTATTAGCCAGGATGGTCTCGATCTCCTGACCTCGTGATCCGCCCGTCTCGGCCTCCCAAAGTGCTAGGATTACAGGCTTGAGCCACCGTGCCCGGCAACATTGATTCTTTTAATCCGTGAACATAAAATATTTTTTCTATTTTTTGTATTCTTTTCAATTTCATCATTGTTTTATACTTTATGTTGTAAAGATCTTTCAACTTTTTGATTGAGTTTATTGCCAGTTTTTTTTTTTTTTTTGTAGTTATTGTAAATGGATTGCTTCTTTATTTCTTTTTCAGATTGTTCATTGTTGGCATATATAAATGCTACTAATTTTTGTATGTTGATTTTATATCCTGCAATTTTACTAAATTTGTGTATCAGTTCTAAGGTTTTTTTGATGGAGTCTTTGTTTTTTTCCAAATATAAGATTGTATTATTTGCAAACAAGGATAATTTGACTTCTTTCTTTCAAATTTGGATGCCCTTTATTTTCTTCACTTGCCTGATTGCTCTAGCTAGCACATCAAGATTTATTCTCTCAATGATCACATTGAGGCTGTGTCCACTTTTTGCTACTGTAAATAATGCATGAATGATAATTTTACGTCTCTCTTCTTGTGTTTATTGGCAATAGACTTTCTAGAATATGTATTGTCAATTTTACTAGTTACTGACAAAGTTTTCCGAAATGAGGGCACCAGTTGATTCTATCACAATTAGTGTAGGAGACTCTCATCATTCCATCTGCTTAGCAAAATTTGTCATACACTACTTTTTACTGAACTAATGGGTATATCATTGTTTTTCACAGTTGTTTTAATTTCAATTTCTTGGATTATACCTAATGTTAGGCAACTTTTCATATATTTATTGGGCATTACTTTCTTCTTGCTTGTGAATTGCTTGTTTATATATTTTCATAATGCTTAATTTAATTTTCTTCTTATTGAGTTGTCATCATTTATATATTATATATATATATATATATATATATATAAATCTTTGTAGTAAGCCTGATAACTTATATTCATTCAAATATTGTCTTGATCTCTGGGTTACATTTTACTTGGTGTAGAGTATCTCATGAAGCATTTATCTGTTTTTATTTATGAAGTCTTTATTTATTGTATCAGTTATACATTGCCTTATAATAACACACTCTAAAATTCAGTAGCGTAGATTATTTGTTTGCTCCATTCTGTGGATTGGCAGTGTGGGCAGGAATCATGCCTGCTCTCTGTGGCTTTGGCTGGTCTCACTCGTGTTTATGGTCATGTGGCAGGTCTGCTGGGGAACAGCTGGTCCCAGATGGCCTCACTCATATGTCTAGCTGTTGGCTGGAACATTTAGATGAGGTACCTTTGTTCTCCTCCATGTGTGGTTCCTCCCCCGATTGGCTCAGGCTTTCTCTCTTAGCAATGTGGTTGCCAGAGGGTGGTGGTACAAGCTTCATTTCTCTTGAGGCCTCAGCTTGGAAGTCGCCCACATCAGTCCCACTGCTTTTGATTTCTCAAAGCAGCCACAAGGCCAGCCCAGATTCAAGACGTAGTAAAGCTACAGATTCCCTCTGCATCTGGATGGGCAAAGCTTCAATATCACACTGTGAAAGGAGATATGACAGAATAGAAAGAATTTAAAATGTAACTTAGTTATACTTAGAAGGTATGTATCAATATTTTACTTTAAATTCTGTAACTTTTGTATCTTGAATAAAAATCCCCCCTCTCTAATTTCATAAAGATCTTACTTACTTTTTTCTAAATGTATTAGTTTTATTTTTTTACCTCTAGGACATTTAATCCAGCTGAAATTGATTTCTGTGTATCATGTGAACTAATCTCATGTTTTCTTAATGAGTAACAAGCTTTGTCAGTAGCATTCATTGACTGGTCCATCATTGCAGTGGTGGTTTGTGATGGCACTTCTGTCATATTTAGCAATAACACTGATTAAGCAGAATTCATGAGGCACCAGCAGGTAAGAAGAACTTTATTGTTTTCTTCCAATGTGCTTTCAAACACATTCACTTCCCTACCTGAGTTTGGAACCAGCTATGGAAATACCAAGAACTGAAGCAGATAGATGTCAAAATATCAGCTGTCTTGCTGGATAAAGGCAGGATTAAAGGACATGACCTAGATGTTTAACATCAATGGGCTTGTTAACCCCGAGCTCCCAGATAGACCTGCCAACCTACCCAGAGCTGCGCTGAACAGTCACATTTACTCTGAAGGAAAATTGCAATGTACTCTCCTGCTGGACTGGATGGACTAACTACTGAATGGAGACAGTGTGAGGGACAAAAAATGTCTGGAGAAAATTGTAATGCTTGAATATAAACAAGTAAATGATGAGACTTTCTCAGATTTTTATCCAAGGTACAGGTTAACTTCATTTTGCCCTACATTATTGGAACTACTGTAACTAATAATCACAATAGCTAACCATTTCGAACACTTACCATGTGGCAGGTACATTAAAAGCTTTTAACCATCAAGTAAAATGTATAGGGTGTATTAGTCCGGGTCCTTCAAGGAGCAGACACTAAAACAAGATTAGGTGTGCAGGAGATTTACTAGGGGAAATGGCTGTGAAGGAAAATTAAGAAGAGTTAGAGGAGGCTGGGAGAGCCATCAGACCCCAGGTAAAGAAAGGAGGAAAGAACTGAAGATTTTGTGAAGAGTCTTTGCAGTGTCCATGCTAAGGTATTTTTCCAAAGCTAATGTGGAGTCTATCACTGTTATGTGACCACAAATGTAGTGACTTAAAAGAAAACAAATGTATTATCTTACAGTTCTGAGGTCAGAATTTCTAAAATCAAGGCACTGGTGAGGTCACATACCTTTTGCAGATTTAAAGACCCCCTTTCCTTGCCTTTTCCAGAGTCTAGGAGCCACCTGCATTCCTTGGTGTGTGGCTTCTCCATCCTCAAGTCCACCCCTCCCTGCACCATCTCTGACCTCTCTCTCTCTGTGATGACATCTCCTTTTTCTGATTCTGACCCTCTTGTCTCCCTCTTAGAAGGACTCTTGTGACCATTTTGGGCCCACTGAGATAATCCAAAGTAATCTTCCTATTTCAAGATCCTTAACTTAGTCATATCTGCAAAATCTCCTTTGCCATGTAAATAGTAACAGGTCCTGGGGAATAAGACATAGGCATCTTTCAGAAACCATTATTTTGTTTGCCACAGAAACTTCAAGCTCAAAATTACTCATCAGAGGAGCCTCCACATCTTCCTGAAATGGGCTTCCCTTAACATCCCTGCTGTTCTTACTTGTCTGGGAGCAGCTCAGGGGAGGTGATGCCCTCACTGAACACACAATCAGAAAACTGGGAGGCTGGTTTTCATGACCACCACGTGAGGTTAGCAGAGGAAACAAAAACATACTGAGGCTGAGTAACTTATGTATGAATACAGAGCCAGCGGAACAATCTCTCTTTCTCTCCCACACAGTCCTTTTCTCCCTGTCTTTCTCTCTCTCAGTCTCTCTGTCCCCTCCTTGTCTGTGTCTTAATCTCTGACTCTTTTCTTTTTGAATTTTCTGCTTTGGAGCCTGAACACATTGATTGTTTTTCGGTGGTGTTATAAAACTTGCTAAGTTTTCTCTGATTCTAGTAACTAGTTCGCCAAATGGCAAATTATCAAAAATAATCTAAAATTATGGAGAAGTAGAATAAAGTCCCTCCATAGACCTGATTTGCCTCATTTCACCAAGAGAATGTTATGGATAGGATGGATATGGAATAAATACCTTTGGTCCTGCATCTATGGCTAGAGTTTAATTTTAATATAATAGTGAATTATGCTTAATGATACTAAAAATTGGCCAGGAGCGGTGGCTCATGCCTGTAATCCCAACATTTTGGGAGGCCAAGGTGAGTGGATCACTAGGTCAGGAGCTCAAGACCAGCCTGGCCAAGATGGTGAAACCCTGTCTCTACTAAAAATACAAAAAATTAGCTGGGTGTGGTGGCAGGCACCTGTAATCCCAGCTACTAGCGAGGCTGAGGCAGAGAATTGCTTGAACCCAGAAGGTGGAGGTTGCAGTGAGCCAAGATTGCACCACTGCACTCCAGCCTGGGCTACAGAGCAAGATTCCATCACAAATAAATAAATAAATAAATAACAACTAAAATCTTGGTAACCAGGTAGTCCTGGCTGGTTCCTCAGTAGCAGCATACATCTTCGAATGCAGTACTGGGGATTCTTCAAGGGTCAATATGTATGGACATAAAAAATATGTTGGTTCCTAGCCCAAATGCCCATCAATGATAGACTGGATAGAGAAAATGTGGCACACATACACAATGGAATACTATGCAGCCATAAAAAAGAATGAGTTCGTGTCCTTTGCAGGGACATGCATGAAGCTGGAAACCATCAAACTAACACAGGAACAGAAAACCAAACACCGCATGTTCTCACTCATAAGTGGGAGTTGAACAATGAGAACACATGGACACAGGGAGGGGAACATCACACATGGGGGTGGGGGGCAAGGGAAGGGAGAGCATTAGGACAAATAACCAATGCATGCAGGGCTTAAAACCTAGATGATGAGTTGATGGGTGCAGCAAACCGCCATGGCACATATATACCTATGTAACAAACCTGCACATGTATCCCAGAACTTAAAGTCTAATAAAAAAAAAGTTTGTTCCAGAAGAATATGACTTTGACATAGGCTATTGTATATAAATAAACCTACTTACATGCTATATTATAGTAAATATGTTCATTCTGTTAAGCCTAAACGGTTACATACTAGAATGACATCAATGCTAGTGATTATTTGTCATAATTCTAAAGAAGAAATTATTATAATTCTAAATAATAGTTGTATATGAAGCCATTTCCTCCGAAGAATTCAGAGAGTTTCTAAAATAAAGCCTCAGACAGACATATCCAAATCAAAAACCTTTTCATCCTTCATTGCTAGAGAAAGATTAAGAAGATAGTTTGTCAAGAAAAGACTCTATGGAGAAATAAAGTGCTGAAAGTTATGAACATATGGTACTCAAGGGTTGCACATTTTTAAAAATGGCCTTACCATTAAGAAAATTGGCAGGAGACCTTACCATATTATTACACTATACTTTCTAATATATTCTTCTTCCAGATTAAACTCTAACCAATGATAGAGGACCAAAGGTGTTTTATTTCATATCCATCCTTTCAATAAAAATCTCCACAAAATTTAAACACTGTAGCCAGTTATGTATCTAACTCATTAGACACACTGCCATTTCACATAGTGAAAATAGCTATTTTTGGATGTTTATTTCATTTCAGAAGGACAGAAATCTCAGAATCCGAATGACCCCATTTCAGTCTTTTTGGGTAAGTTCCAAAGTCATGAATCAGTAGAAATGTTTAGAAAGATACTAAAAGGTTGATTTCCCATTTTAAATGTGTGCCTCTATTATAAAAAGATAGCAATTTCAAAAAATATGAATTAGGAGAGAAAAATCAATTTCATTTCTGGTAAAATCTGCAGTGTGTTTCTCATGAGAAAACAATAGAATATGGATTTTGGTTTTCCTCCTCTTTATTCTCCACAGGGATGCAATTTATTTCTTTACCCCCAAGACCTTTCCCCACTTTGATGTTCTTGGTGTCTGACCTCGACCTTTCCAGATGGAAGGATTGCCTGAGGCCTGAAAAGATTCTTTTTCCCGGTTGAGGCTGCAGCATCTGCCCTCCTTTCTTAAACCATCAATGAGGCTAGAGTGAGAAGAGGAAAGAGAGGCACTGTCGGTGGCATTCATCTTTACCCTACAGGGCTCATGCTTGTGTGTGTGTGTGTGTGTGTGTGTGTGTGTGTGTGTGTGTGTGCGCGTATGTGGTACACACAAATTGCTCCTTTAGAACCTGGAAGCTGAAAAAAAAATGTATTTAAAGGAGTTCATTAACAAATATATCCTGGGCCAATTTTCATGCAGTGATTTCTTTTTACTAGTTATTTCAGTCTGATCTCCTATTTCATGCTGGAGATACATCAGAAAGAAACTTCTGGTCACAAATGTTGATGACCTCAAATAAGGATTTAAGAGACCTAAATTTAAGCTATTTGGTGAATGCAAAATTTGATTCTCAAAGTGAAAGGCTATGTGATTTTTATCAGAGTGATCAACATATATTATCTTACATTTTAAAAATATTTATTTTGATATATACTTATCTGATCCATTATATAATTGAAAAATTTCTTGGGACAATATATCATACATTAATATTTATTGTAGCTGCAATAGTAATAATAATAGCAACTAACACTTAATATGGAGAGAACATGGTACTATGTGCATTATATGAATTCCCTTTTAAAATCCTTTCAGTATTTACTATGAGGTAAATACTGTTATGCTGCTTAATTTACAGGTTAATAACTGACACAAAAGAGATAAATTTGCCCAAGGTCTCCCGTTTTGTAAATGGTAGAGTAGAAGTTGACATCAAATCTTTCTTTCCATGTTCTAAGCCATTATTTTATACAACTCTAAAGAATGTTATTGAATTTCTTCACAGACATTCACAGAAAGCTTACGCAAGGAGAGGGACTATACTAATGGTAACCAAAAAGAACATGTTCACAGTCTGTTCAGATATGTGCCAATCTCTCCGTATTCCTTGGTCCAACATACAACAATGTTTCTGCCATAGATGATCAATTTCAGGTCCCATAATATGCCAATAGCAGAGCAAAGTCAAAAACACCTGACTTATTACTATCACTGAGTCCTCTTCAGTCTCTTTCAGCTTAGGGCTTTTCAAACATTAGCACATGTAAGAACTATCTAGAGAGTTTATTAAAAAACAGATTCCTGGGCATCAGCCTCATATATTCTCATTCAATAGGTCCTGGGCAGAAACAGAACAAATTTTTCTACTCCAGAACCAGGTGAGGCTGATGCTACTACGCAGTCTCACTTTGAATAGCACTGGTCTAGTGGATAACAATAACCTTCTACCTGTAAGTTCAGTTTTGCCAAAGATAGAGGGTCTAGATCTTTAGTAGACATCACTAGAAAGCTTGCTTGAAGTGAAAGCTGCAGAACGCCAACACCAGAAATTATTGTTTATCTGATAGTTTATGGGAGAAACTTTGAGAATAAGTGCTGGTCTCTAAATCGGTGACTGAGAAGCTTTGATATATAGCTGAAGCTTTCTCTTCTGCTTTTTCCAACGAGGGTCTAGAAAATGTCCGAAGTTATCTTACCTCTTGTCTCATGAGCTTAATAATTTAGTCCTCTAGGTTATATCCTCATCTTTATGACTCAACAAATATTTACTTCATGTCCACATGCACCAGATATTGTTCAAGGCAAAAAACAAAATAAAAACAAAACAAACAAAAAAACGAAATAGGAAATGTCCATGCATGCATCAACTTAAAATTCTCTTCCCAATTTCCACTCAAGAAATCTCAGTTAGCCGGGGAACTGCAAACCTGTACCCTCATGTCTGCAACCCTTTTCCCTAGTATAGATCCTAGGGTTAGCTCCCTTGATACCAACCAGAGGGCATTATGCTATGATGTAGACGTCCCACCTGAGGATAAAGATTGTCCTGCCTAGAAGTCATGGTCTCATCTCCCACTCTCTTACAAGTGTTGACCCCTTGGAAACAGAGTTCATTAGGCCTCCTTGGACCTGAAGATTTGGAATCCTGTCCCCTTAGATGATAACCACTCCCTTATAAAAGGTTAATTTCACTCAGTCAACCCTTCATTCCCATCAAGCATTCCCAGCATGAGCCTTGACAACTATGGCAATCTCAGACCATATAACCCCCCTGGACTCTTCAGACTCCTGCTGTAGTAGAACTGATTCTGTTTCAAGTGGTAAACGATTGGGGGACCAGGAACTGTAGGAAGCAGTGTGAGAAAGAGTAGAAAGAAGTGATGCTTTACAGAGATCAGAACTACTACCTGAATTTACCACTTAACATCTGTGTGGTTGTACACAAGTTTAATATCTCCATGTCTCATTTTCCTCATCCAGTAGAATTGCTCTGATCATTGATGAGACCAAGTTGGTAAAGTCCCTAGCACACCGCTGGCTATAAAATAGGGATTGAAAATGGTGGGTCACTATGGTAATGTTACTGCAAAAGTGATCCCAGTATTCCTCCTTTCCCTGTTTCCATGCCCCTGTGCAATGTCACTTGCAGTTCCTCCATTAAGAAGCCAAATCTACTCCTCCAGCTCTTGAATCTGGACAGGTCTCCAACTTGACTTGGCCAACAGAATGTGGCAAATGTGACATAAGCCAATTTCAAGCCTTGGTCTCAAGAAGTCCTGTGTGTTCTGCTCATTCTCTGGGATCCCTGTCCATATTGCCATATGAATAAGCCCAAAATATGAATAAGCACAAAATAGCCTGGTGGATGATACAGACCTCATGAAGCCTGCTTGTCTTGTCCAAGTCCTCAGGTATGAGTGAACCTAAGTCAAAGAGCAAATTGACCTTGTTGATCTGCAGCTGACAACAGAGGCATGAACCAGCCCAGCTGAAATCAGCTAACTGGGCCTCTACCAGCAGGACCACCAAGCCAACCTATAAACTCTTGAAAAACAATAAATGGTTATTACATTAAGCCATACAATTTTAGGGTGGGTTTTTATGTGGCATTATGGTAGACACAGATAAACTTCATAGTTCTTTTCCCCAATTCCTTCAAATATTTTGTTCAATGTTATACATCAAAAAATCAAAACTAAAAACTTGTGTGTCCATTTTAACTCCTCTCTCTCCCTGTATGCCAACACAAGGCCAATCAGTCACTGATCCAAAATGACTTGGATTCAAGTGTCCTGCAGATCTCCTGGCAAATTTTCTTCCTTGGGAAAGAAAGCTCTTCCCCATTCCTTTTTCCAGAGAAACCGGTTACATGAAAAGTTCCTAATACCAGTTTATATCCAGCCTGCCTCATGGGTTAGACAATTATCTGGAACATAACTTTCTCTGGATCAGATCACACGATAGCAATGGTTTCCTAATTCTCATTGAAGCAGCAAAGGCCTTTGGACACAACGTTGTTCAGTGCTATGTCCCTTATTTTGTTGTTTTGTTTTGTTTTGAACCAACTTTCTCAGGTTGAAGAAGCCCCTTGTTTCTGAACTGGACCCTGTCTCATCCAGAGGACTTGGTCTCTATCCTGCCCTAGTCTATTTCTTCCTCCTGTCATGCCCAGTAGCCTGACATCATGACTGTGCTCTTTACCACTATATCACTAACACTGGTTCATTGAAGTTACTTTTAAAATGTGTGTTTGATGGGAAAAGAAATAAAAACTGGATCAATTAATATTCTTCCCACTGAAAACATCTTTCTCCCCTTTTCCATCTATTAAAATCACACAATTTATGTAAAAGGCAGCTTAAATAACAATCACAATGTACTATTTGCACCTCTCCAGGTGCGGATTACCTTTCTGCATTTTTAATAGTTTATTGTCTATCTGTCTGATCCTTGAAATATATGGGTAGGTGCAACTAAAATATCGCAAAACCTGCAATTACTTTTGCACCAACCTATAGTATAAATGCTGAATCATATTCTCAAATGAAAATTGTTCCATGCTGAATTGGAGCCATAGTATAGAAATGTCTCTTAGTTCTAAATAAGGAGGAATAAATAGAAAAGGCTAACTAACCTTAATATTCAAAGCACCACAAGGAGCTTGCAGATGTACTGAGCAAAAAGAATGAAAAGATGCACCAGTCTGCTATATACAACATAATGCTGTGTAACACACTATCCCAAATTTAGTGGCTTATAAGACACACTTATTTCCTGTTTACATGTCTTCAGGTCAACTGAGATTTGGCTGATCTAAGCTGGACTCAACCAAGCTTAGATTCAAGCTGCAGTTTGGGTCCAGATCTTATCTATTGCTCTCATCCTTCTTAGACCAATAGTTTCTAGAGGCAGGCTCTCCTCATGATAAAAGGCAGCAGCACAAGAAGTTGAGTTCAACCATATATCACATTTAAAGGTACTTTATGCAGCATATCCACTAGTGTTCCACTGGCCAAAGCACTTCACATGGTAAAGCTCAACATAAATTAGTTGAAGTATACTCTGCCTACTCTAATTGGAGGAACTACAGAGGTACAATGAATATGACTCCGGGAAGTGTTCAATAATGGGGAGCACAAATATAACACCTGTGGTTGGAAAGTTAATGAATGACAAATAGAAGTATTTTGAGCTTACTAGAACTAAGACAAGTAATTCAATTTCAAGTTGCTGTTTCCTCATTGAATATACATGAATCTTTCATTTTATATACATTATAGGCTAAACGTCACTAGAAAAGAAATGTGGTATTATAATTAAGCCGATCAGTGGCATACATTTTCAGATGATGACACAGGACGTACATTTCTACCCCCTTTTCTTCTGTTCAGCTGAATTATAACCATCAAAAAGACTATTTAATTTGGAAATGGCAATAGTAACTAGAAACAGCTTTGATTTTAATTTATTATTGACAGAAAATTTCTGTTTGTGCATGCATTTTCTGCTTTCAGAATTGCCTCTGAGATCAAAAAGAGTCTTTGTTTTAAGAAAAATACATTATTGGTTAACATACCATATAGTATAGATAATCTTATAAACACATAGGAGGTATGAATTTGCTCCTACTATGATTCAAAGTCAAAGAAATGTCACATTCCTTTATGCTCTTTTGGTCACATTAAATCTAACTTCAAGTTTGGGAGGAAATTGAGTCTTAGTCATTATTAGGTGCTATCCCATGACTCCCCATTGACCCTAGCTTGTTCTCTCTTCCTCCACTCTGCAATGCCTTGAATTATACCAGGGCTCTCAAGCAGAACAGAACACTTGGGGAGGACATGTTGATCATCTTCCAGCTAGCCTAACCCCTGAAGCCTCATAGCTCTGCAGTTTTCAAGGCATCTTGAGACAAGAATCCTCATGAAGCATGGCATTTCATCACCACTCTATCCAACTTCCTCGAATTACCACAGAACTATCTTTTTGTGATCCTGATGATTTCTGGAGTGTCTGAGATAGGAAGGGAGTATTGGGTTACTACTTCTTGCTAGACCAGCATATTAGGGTTTCCTTCCACTCTTGGTATCACTTCTTTTCCCTCCACTTATGATTCTCGTATTTAACAATCACTCATCTTCCTTCCCTCCAAATAAGAGAAAAGTCTAACTTCTTGGAAGTGTCTCACATAATCTTATTGTGATTTAGGTTTTGAAAAATCCAACAAGAAAAGGGATTTTCTTAAAGATATTTGCTTTTGGCTCTAAGGCAAAAATTTTAACGGAGTCAGAGGAACAAAGAGGTTGGGTTGGATTGGGTGGGTTGGGTTGGGGTGGGGAGTGGTGGAAACAGAGAATAGAAATCATGAATAGCCCTCAGTCTATTGCTTATTACATAGCAGGAGATTCAAAACATAAATTAATAAGCCTGTAATTTTCCTGCCACAAAGCTATTTATTTTATTATTATTTCATATCAGCTTCAGAATGAAATTATACCCATTTCTTCCATGCCATATTATTCTTTTCAGTAGCATAGTTAATTAGAGGACTTCATTAATATGGAGACATGCTTACTTAATTAGTTACGATATATATTTCTATTGTCTATATATTTTTCCTTTTAGCAATCACAGTCTAAAGGGTAGAGTTCAGAAATTAATTTTAGCAGCTTCTGGGACACCCTGTACATAACAAAAACTGAAAAGTCAATATCCCACAAGAGGATACTTCACAGCTTTTCAATTTATTTTAATATAAATCACTGGGCACTAACAAATTAAAGCACATGGATCTTCTTGAAATAGCTGAATTTGTTGTAGAGGAAAATTTTACTCTAATTCATTCTTGCAATCACTTGCTAATATTTTATGCTTATTTCTTTCATTACTTTAATCCAATATATGAAGTTCTGAGAAGTTTTTTTCATCAGTCAAAAAAAATTAAGCTTTTTTCAATACTATTCTATGTCAGTCATTAATTAAAATTTATTTAGGACTTATAATGTACCTTTATAGAAGATACATATACGAGTTGAATTAAGTGAAGAACTGCATGTTTTTGTAACTTCATTTACAATCAATCATATAAAGCAACATAAGATATTTCCATGTATCCCACGACAAAACAAAACAGTTGACTAAGGCTTATAAAATTCATTCTTTCAAAAAGTACTTCTTTAGCCCTTAATATGTTCCCAGATAAACATTTTAAAACAATAAGATAATACATAGCATGGGACAAAACTGCTGTGTAATTTCGTTTGTATTACTTCAAACAAAGCTGAGATGTAAAATAATGTATTTTAACCACAAAATGAATGGACGTACTGCTATGTCCATCTTTAAATATGCAACTAAAATCCCTCTTCTTATTCTGTATGAACCAATCAATCAGTTATTTCCAAATTTTCTTGATTCAATTAAATTTTATTAAACGGGTACCACTGTATTAAATTCTAGGAATACAGTCAATAACAAAGCAGTCATGGTCCCTGCCTTCATGATACTTACAGTCTTTAAATTATATGTAAATAGGACAGGTGGTTCCAAGATGGCCGGATAGGAAGAGCTTCAGCCTCCAGCTCCCAACGTGAATGACACAGAAGACGGGTGATTTCTGCATTTCCAACTGAGGTACCTACCAGGTTCATCTCACTGGGGTGTGTCGGACAGTGGGTGCAGGACAGTGGGTGCAGCCCACCAAGCGAGAGCTGAAGCAGGGTGAGGCATCGCCTCACCTGGGAAGAACAAGGGGAAAGGGAATTCCCTTTCCTAGCCAAGGGACACCGTGACACACAACATCTGGAAAATTGGGTCACTCTCACTCTAATATTGTGCTTTACCAAGGGTCTTAGCAAACGGCACACCAGGAGATTATATCCCGTGCCTGGCTCAGAGGGTCCTATGCCCGCTGAGCCTCCCTCATTGCTAGCACAGCAGTCTGAGATCGAAATGCAAGGTGGTAGCGAGGCTGGGGGAAGGGCACCCACCATTGCTGAGACTTGAGAAGGTAAACAAAGCTGCCAGAAGCTCGAACTGGGTGGAGCCCACCACAGCTCAAGGAGGCCTGCCTGCTCTGTAGACTCCACCTCTGGGGATGGGGCATAGCCAAACAAAAGTCAGCAGAAACCTCTGCAGATTTAAATGTCCCTGTCTGACAGCTTTGAAGAGAGTAGTGGTTCTCCAAGCACAGAGGTTGAGATCTGAGAATGGACAGACTGCCTGCTCAAGTGGGTCCCTGACTCCTGAGTAGCCTAACTGGGAGACACCATGGAAAAGGGGCAGACTGACACTTCATACCTCACATGGCCGGGTACAAGACTAGCAAGACTAATAAAGAAGAAAAGAGAGAAGAATCAAATAGATGCAATAAAAAATGATAAAGGGGATATCACCATCGACCCCACAGAAATACAAACTACCATCAGAGAATACTATAAACACCTCTACACAAATAAACTAGAAAACCTATAAGAAATGAATAAACTCCTGGACACATACAGTCTTCCAAGACTAAACCAGGAAGAAGTTGAATCCCTGAATAGACCAATAACAGGCTCTGAAATTGAGGCAATAATTAATAGCCTACCAACCAAAAAAATGTCCAGAAGCAGACAGATTCACAGCCAAATTCTACCAGAGGTACAAGGAGGAGCTCGTACCATTCCTTCTGAAACTATTCCAATCAATAGAAAAAGAGAGAATCCTCCCTAACTCATTTTATGAGGCCAACATCATCCTGATACCAAAGCCTGGCAGAGACACAACAACAACAAAAAAAGACAATGTTAGACCAATATCTGTGATGAACATCGATGTAAAAATCCTCAACAAAATACTGGCAAACTGAATCCAGCAGCACATCAAAAAGATTATCCACCATGATCAAGTGGGCTTCATCCCTGAGATGCAAGGCTGGTTCAATATATGCAAATCAATAAACGCAATCCACCATATAAACAGAACCAAAGACAAAAACCACATGATTATCACAATATATGCAGAAAAGGCCTTTGACAAAATTCAACAGCCCTTCATGCTAAAAACTCTCAATAAATTCGGTATTGATGGTATGTATCTCAAAATAATAAGAGCTATTTATGACAAACCCACAACCAATATCATACTGAATGGGCAAAAACTGGAAGCATTCCCCTTGAAAACTGGCACAAGACAGGGATGCCCTCTCTCACCACTCCTATTCGAAATAGTGTTGGAAGTTCTGGCCAGGGCAATCAGACAAGAGAAAGAAATAAAGAGTCTTCAATTAGGAAAAGAAGAAGTCAAATTGTCCCTCTTTGCAGATGACATGATTGTATATTTAGAAAACCCCATCGTTTCAGCCCAAAATCTCCTTAAGCTGATAAGCAACTTCAGCAAACTCTCAGGATACAAAATCAATGTGCAAAAATCACAAGCATTCTTATACACCAATAACAGACAAACAGAGCCAAATAATGAATGAACTCCCACTCACAATTGCTTCAAAGAGAATAAAATACCTAGGAATCCAATTTACAAGGGATGTGAAGGACCTCTTCAAGCAGAACTACAAACCACTGCTCAATGAAATAAAAGAGGACACAAACAAATCGAAAAACATTCCATGCTCACGGAGAGGAAGAATCAATATCATGAAAATGGCCATACTGCCCAAGGTAATTCATAGATTCAATGCCATCCCCATTAAGCTACCAATGACTTTTTTCACAGAATTGGAAAAAAGCTCTTTAAAGTTCATATGGAACCAAAAAAGAGCCCGCATTGCCAAGACAATCCCAAGCCAAAAGAACAAAGCTGGAGGCATCATGCTACCTGACTTCAAACTATACTACAAGGCTACAGTAACCAAAACAGCACGGTACTGGTACCAAAACAGAGATATAGACCAATGGAACAGAACAGAGCCCTCACAAATAATACCACACATCTAAAACCATCTGATCTTTGACCAACCTGAGAAAAACAAGAAATGGGGAAAGGATTCCCTGTTTAATAAATGGTGCTGTGAAAACTGGCTAGCCATATGTAGAAAGCTGAAACTGGATCCCTTCCTAACACCTTATACAAAAATTAATTCAAGATGGACTAGAGACTTAAATGTTAGGCCTAAAACCATAAAAACCCTAGAAGAAAACCTAGGCAATACCATTCAGGACATAGCCATGGGCAAGGACTTCATGTCTAAAACACCAAAAGCAATGGCAACAAAAGCTAAAATTGACAAATGGGATGTAATTAAACCAAAGAGCTTCTGCATAGTAAAAGAAATTACCATCAGAGTGAACAGGCAACCTATAGAATGGGAGAAAATTTTTGCAATACAGTCATCTGACAAAGGGCTAATAACCAGAACCTACAAAGAACTCAAACCAATTTACAAGAAAAAACAACCCCATCAAAAAGTAGGCAAAGGATATGAACAGACACTTCTCAAAAGAAGACATTTATGCAGCCAACAGACACATGAAAAATGCTCATTATCACTAGGCATTAGAGAAATGCAAGTCAAAACCACAATGAGACACCATCTCACACCAGTTAGAATGGCAATCATTAAAAAGTCAGGAAACAACAGATGCTGGAGAGGATGTGGAGAAATAGGAACACTTTTACACTGTTGGTGGGACTGTAAACTAGTTTAACCATTGTGGAAAACAGTGTGGCGATTCCTCATGGATCTAGAACTAGAAATACCATTTGACCCAGCCATCCCATTACTGGCTATATACCCAAAGGATTATAAATCATGCTGCTATAAAGACACATGCACCCATATGTTTATTGCGGCACTATTCACAATAGCAAAAACTTGGAACCAACCTAAATGTCCATCAATGACAGACTGGATTAAGAAAATGTGGCACATATACACCATGGAATACTATGCAGCCATAAAAAAGGATGAGTTCATGTCCTTTGCAGGGACATGGATGCAGCTGGACACCATCATTCTCAGCAAACTATCACAAGAACAGAAAACCAAACACTGCATGTTCTCACTCATAGGTGGGAATTGAACAATGAGATTACTTGGACACAGGAAGGGGAACATCACACACCGGGGTCTGTTTTGGGGTGGGGGGAGAAGGGAGGGATAGCGTTAGGAGATATACCTAATGTAAATGACAAGTTAATGGGTGCAGCACACCAACATGGCACATGTATACATATGTAACAAAACTGCACGTTGTGCACATGTACCCTAGAACATAAAGTATAATAAAAATAAATAAATAATATGTAAATATAAACTAATAAAATACAAATACCAGAATATACAATTCAAACATAGTTATCTCATTTTAAAATATCCACCATGGAATTTTATATTAGAGATACTTACCTCCTTTGGGATTTCTTTCAGAGTTTAATTATGCTTAACCAAAAGCAATACTGCCCAATTAAATGCCACAGCACATTGCCTAAATGTTTACATTAGTTAGGTAAGTAGCCCATTTTAAAAATTCAGCCTTCCAAAAAGTCTCTCATGCCATCAATCCCAAAAGGAATGTCTAATTGAATGGCAGGCTTGCATGCCCATTCAGGGCCCAATTTTCTTCTATCTTCCTCTATTCTCCCTTTAGGGTGTTAAATGGGAAAGAGAGAACACAGAGGATTGTGGGAGTTTTCCACGGTCCAGGCCAGGAAGTACTGCAATTACTGCTGATCACATCTCTTTCACCAGATGCAATCACGTGACTGCAACTGACTGGAAGAGAGGTCGGGAAATGTAGTCTAAGGCTGAGCCCAGAGGAAACAGGAAATGGTTTTGGGGAGCACATAGCACTTCTGTCACAAGATTCTGTGACATAGCACAAGATTCTGTCACATCTTGTTTCTGGAGGCATTTTAGCTGTTCCCGGGGAAAGAAACAAACAAACAATAAACAACAACATAAAACCTGCTTTTAAAGAATATTCTATAGAAAGTTATTAAAAACTATGTCACAACTTTCTTAATTAGCTCTTTTCTAATTAATTTGATACTTTAAAAAATTATTTTCAGGTCATTTACATCTATAGAAGAGTTACAGAAATAGCACAGAGAGTTATTGTACATCCTATACCCAGCTTCCTCTAATGTTTAAATCTTACATAACCACAGTGCATTTAGAAAAAACTAAGAAATTAACATTGGCAAAATGTTATGATAGATTTCACCACATATTTTTGACTTATGTCTTTTCTTCCATTCCAGGTACTTCTAACTACTTTTAACTCTCTCTCTCTCTCTCACACACACACACACGAACATACCCCTCAGGCTTTATTTCTTCTTTATTTTCTAATTCCTAGAGTAAAAGACATTTCTCCATTCTCATAAGTAATCATTATTCAAATATCATCGGTTTTCCAAAAGTGAAATCTTACATAGACTATAACCATTGCCAGGAGAGTGGCAGTCATCAGAGGAAAGATGTTAGCATGTGGTAATAATGATAAGAATAATGACATAATGGAGGTTTACTGAGCTGTTACTACATTTGGCAAGTGCTAGTATGACTCACTTAATTCTTGAAGAAGCTGTATGAGAAAGAAACTATTTTAACCCTCTTTTCCTGGTAAGGAAACCAAGGCTTCAAGAGGTTACACAATTCATCGGTCCCACAGCTAGTGAGGAAAGAGCCTAGGTTCAATTCAGTCCATTTTAACCACAAAACTTCAAGGGAAAATTGAAAATAATAAGGACAAAAGCATATCCAAGGCATTTCTGGATGGGGTTATATCCAAGCATTCACCATTATAAGGAGCATTTAGATGTAGGTTTTTGAGGACAAAAAGAACAAAAAATCAGCCTAATGATTTAATTTTTTGCCTTTATTCCTAGTAGTTCAGCATTCACCTAGGATAACAATCCTTCTTCCCTCTCAGTTGTCAGGGGCCACATAGGAAGTAAACTGGTTGCAAGAGCAGGAGTTGAGGTTCTGAGCCTTGGTATTTTCTGAACTTCGCATTTCCGACCTTGAGTCATGTTTGCCACCTGTGGCCCTTTCTGATGTTTGAGAATCCAACTTCTCAAGTCAGCCTAGTTTTGAGACCTAATTACTTGGCATTTCACCTCTAATAGTCTCTGCCCAGGCCTGAATGTTAAGCCCTGTGATTCTAGCAATAACATGCCCCTGTGTCTGCCAGTGGGTCCAGGTTCCTTGCATGAGTACCATCTGAGATTCATCTTAGAAAAAATATATTCCATTAGTGCAATCATTCTCAAAATGCTTGGGCTAGCAACGTCAGCATCACCTGGGAACTTGTCACAGATGCAGATCCTCAGGGTCTCCACGTCAGCCCTACCGAATCAGAAATTCTAGGCAACAGGGAACATCAATCTGTGTTTCAACAAACCCACTATGATTTTGATGGATGCTAAAATTTGAAATTCCTGAATTAGTATCTGCGTCTCCTCATTCCCTATGATGCCCATTGGTACAATGGATTAAGACAGGGAGGACTTAGTGTCTGACAGCTCAGCAGTTTAGCCGGTTGCATGCCCCTGGGTCCTTGCTCAGCCTCTGTGCCTTTCCATTTTCTCATTTTTAAAAACACACCAAAGAGCTATAATCTAGCTCTCGTTTTTCTGTGTTTGCTGATGAGTAACTAATGGAGGGTTGTGCTATCCCATGTTAATCTTAACTGCCTGACCAATGCTTAGCAATGGCTTTTGTACAAAGGTTGTCCTTGTGATTTCTGAGCCTCTTCTCTTGCTTGGATTTAAGCAGCAATATCCCATCACATTTGTATTCCATAAATCATTGGGGCATGGGTTGAATGTTATATACTCATAACTATGTGTAATTAAACTTAATATGGATTTGACCATTAGTTAAACTCTCATGCTTTGAGATTAGCTATAATTGAGGAAGGCATGACCTTTATTCTAACAGGGTAGAACTTTCTCTTGGAGCATTTAAGTTTAAGGTATGAGAGGACTTTGCTGTTATACAAAAATATTCCACATAGGAAGGTCAAATAAAATACTAAACCTTTCTAGGCCAGAGTTCTTTAAGAAATTAATCCAGATAAAACCATGAGATCAAGATAATTGCCACAGAAATTAGCAATCCTGCCAAAAGAACTGACAGTGCATACATTGACCTTTTAGGAACACTGGAGGGACCTTAAAAATGTCACATGGAAACCACTCTTTGGGAGTTGTTTTTTGGATCAGAACAGAAATTAAGAAGCTAGATAGAAAAAAATGGTGGAAATTAAGAAGCTAGATAGAAAAAAATGGTGAGGATGAGTGCCTTAGTTTGAATTCCCCAGAAGCAGATTCTGAGTAAGAATTTTAGTGCAAGTGTTTTATTTGAGATGTGATCCCAGAAAACACTGACAGGAGAGGAGTAGAAATTGGGACACGACAGAGAATGAAGGCAACACAGTGTGTATTATCAAGCAAGTTATCACTATTAGCAATTGAAGTGTAGGGTCAGAGTTTCTGAATACAAGTCTAGGATAGGCTCTGTGGCTTATCAACTCAGCCCCTGAAGAATTCTATCACTTCTTTACACATTACATTCCTCTTCTAAGAAATGAAGAAAAAAATGCTCTCCAAATAGGATGATGCTGTTGCCATTGATAATAAATGACTACCTTTCATTGAATACTGATCCTGCACCAGGTTCAATGTTAATCTTTACTCCAAATCCTAGGAGACAGGTAAATGTTCTTCAAATTTTACTAAGAGATCATATCAATTATACATATATATAAATTACATAAATATATGCATTTAACTTTTAAGTTCAGGGGTACATGTGCAGGTGTGTTATATAGGTAAACTTGTGTCATGAGGGTTTCTTCCACAGATTATATCATCAACCAGGTATTAAGCTTAGTACCCATTAATTATTTTTTCTGATACTCTCCCTCCTCCCATCATTCACCCTCTGACAGGCCTCAGTGTGTGTTGTTCCCCTCTATATGTTCATGCATTCTCATCATTTAGCTCCCACTTATAAGTGAGAAAATGTGGTATTTAGTTTTTTCTTTCTGTGTTATCAACTATATAATTTTATAAATATAAAGGGACTTTGCAAACTGTAAGGTGATGTTAAAGAGAACTTGTTGCAGCTTTTCATGAGTCAACGGAAAGTCCATACTTTAGTTATAATTTTGCAACTCATTAGCCTGAGGCTTCAACCAGATCACTTTGCCTCTTTCAGTCTGCCTCCTATATTAAAAAATACACATGCTGGATGCTAATATTAGGCATCAGGGGAGGCTGGATACATGGGACATCAGGTCTCGGCTGGACATTTCTTTGCAAATTCTTGTAAATCTGTAATTATTTAAAAATAAAAGTTAAATCATAGTTGGGCTGGTGGAAATATAAATTAGTATAACCAATTTAGAAAATGGGTATAATTTATGAAAGCCAAACATATACATACATGTAGCCCAGAAACTATAATCCTAAATAGATACACAACAGAAATACAAGCATATGGGCACCAAAAGCTATGTACTAGAATGTTCATAGCAAGATAATGTGTGACAGTCAAAAATGCAAACAACACAAGTGGCTATGAACTGTAGAACTGAATAAGTTGTGATTTACTCATGTATTGAAATATTATGAAGTGATGAAAACAAATAATCTTCAAGAATACATAACAACAAGGATGAATAATATTACAGACGTGATAGTGTGACAAATGTCACACAAAAGAGAACAGTATAATTCAATTTAGAAAAATTTCCCAAGAAGCAAGATGTGTCTATCCTATTGGAAGTCAGGATGTCTGGGAGGGCAGTAAGAGGTGGGCTCCTGGGAAACAGAGTTTTCTGTTTCTCCTTTTGGGTGCTGGTTACCTGGGTACACTCATGGAGCAATTAAATTATTATCTGTGTACTTTTCCATGAGTACTTTGTATTTTTTTTTTAAAGTTTACCTAACAAAAGCACTATGAGTTGGGTTAGCTGACTCCAAAAGATTCTTCTAGCTCTAAAATCCTGATCATGAGATGAGGCTCTGCCATCTTCCCGTATCTATTGAGATGAGGCTGGGGGTAGAGTTGGTCCACTTGTCAACATGAGGTGAACACACTGACTCTGTTTAGTTCTGCAACATGAGGATGCCCCCTTTGCATGGAACAGTTCATTTTCCCCTCACTGGTACACATCACAGAGATTTATACAAACAGGTACTCAGTAGACACATGTTCAAAGATTTTGGATCTTGCAATTTTAGAAACTTCCACAGGGTGGCAAGGACGCTATTTCTTGACAGTCTTTACACACACAACAACCTTTCTCCTCTTTTTTTCCCTCTCAGTCTCTTTCACAACATACAGGTTTCCCTATCCATGGCTATTATAAATATTGGAAAACACAATTTTATAGACTGTATTATTTCTAATGAATGCTCCATAGTACAATTAACTTAGAGGACTAATCTGAAGCTTGAGCAGACTAAATAAAATAGTAGGTAGGGGGAAATCAGTGTTGTGCCAGAGAATATAATTTCTGAAACATTAGCACAGAACATGACCAAGGGGAGGAATTACGGCAAAATGAGTTGCAAGGTAATGGAATAAAGATGACATGATATTATTTGCCCCCTTTAAAAAAGGTTCTGGGCATTTGATAAGCACAGAATGAATTCAGATGGACACTAGCCAGAAGGTGGTAGATTGTTTGCACAAGAATTGCTGCAATTACTTCCTTCCATGTATCTGCATCATTTTGCAATGTGGTTTTTCAAAAATTCCTGTTAAGGGGTGGAGCTATTTCCCTACCTGTTGAATTTAGGTTGGTCTTTGGACCTATTTAACCACTAGAAAGTAATAAAGTAATTACCTTCTAGTTTTAAACTTAAGACTAAGGAGTTCTTGCACGGTTCTGCTTTTTCTCTTTGACCATAGCTTCTGTCACATGAACAAGCCTGAGCCAGCCTGTTGGAAGATGAGAAGCCACGTGGAACAGTCATTCCCATTGTCCCAGCCAAGCAAATCCTAGCCTTTAACCTACCCAGCAGCAGATCTGAGATACATAAGCAAGGCCTACCAAGAGCAGCCGAACCTCACCCAGATCAGTAGAGCCACCCAACATGACCCATAAACTTGTTAGCAAAAAAATTTTTTTAAAAGATAATTGTTAAAGTCATGAAGTTTCATGTAGTTTGTTGGACAGCAGTCGCTAACTCCCAGCCATATAAAAATATCAATTGAACCAGCTTATTTTCTGCTAAACTTCCTTTTAGATGCAGCTTTGTATACACTGAGAGCTTCAGCCTGAAAGTCAAGAACTTTGGATTCAAACTTTTGTAACAGTAGAAAAATGAGAGATTTGGAAAAATCGGCTTTGAAGTGCTTTTTTATCGATCGATCTACCTGTCAATCAATCATCTATCTATTTGTGTGTGGGTACATTAATCTTGTAATGGGTGCACGTGTATGTGTTGAATGTAAATGGTGTATTTGGTCTGGGTACTACTAAGTGAAGGAAGTAACTGCTAGGTGTTACTTGACTGGGAGTTTCTTAGAGGCAGAAACTGTGGCTTATGAAGAATAGTCAGTGTCTTTGGTTAAGTTTTTCCAGCAGCAGGCCCCGAGACAAGCATTCAAGTGCAAGTAGTTTATTTCGGATGGGACCCCAGGACCTTTTAGGGAGTTGGGAAGTGACAAAGGGAAAGGAAGACAGCCATGAGAGTGCATTAACAAATAGGTTACCATTGTGAATAATTTGATTTTTATCTTCCTGGGGAACTCCAGAAAACAGTTTAAAATTTAAATTTGAAACCTTAAATTTATGCTATCCAGGGGTAAGGGAGCTGGAAAATGTATCCTACCAATCCCAGATATTACTAGTTGCGAGCTGATCATGAAGGGAATTTTTTTCCCAGTATTTCCCATCACATGCATGGACAAGGTGAGCTCTGGTAGCCAGAGAAAGCCCTCAGGCAAAGAGAGAGGAGTGCTGAACAGTGGAAAGTTGGGTAAGAATGGTAAGCCCCAATAGGAAGCAGCAGAGCACTGACAGCATCTACCACCAAGGCTGTGTCTTAAAACTGGGACATGCTAGATGTACAATTAACATTTGTATACAAACATTTTTCTATTTTAGAAATCTATTGCTTACAATCTTTAGTATATAAAACGGGTTCTATTTTCACTCTCTGAATGAGATTTCAAGGGTTACCTCCGCTGTAGAACTTGTTTTATGCAATTTTATCTACATTCTCCATCAATAAAGAGATCAATAGATAAATAAATACAGACACATATGCATAAGACAGATGAGAGTGTGTTCTTTATTCTTCAATAACTATCTACATTTTACAAATTACAATGTCCAAATTTATCATATTGAAACTATAATTATACTTAGCGGTCTCTTTTCTGCTGATTTTTTAGTTCCTTAAATATTTATGTAATTCCAGTATGATCTCTGGCATATATTAAGCATTTGTGAATGCTGACTGCCTAATCAATGAAATGAACTGATGGGTACTCACCAAATGCTAGTAGAAAATCATAAACATAACTTACATGTACCCTATATGGTTAAATGTCTCAGCAGACATGTTATATGCTCCACGAAGATAAAGATTCTATTTGTATTGTTCACCTTTATATCGTAATGCCAAACAAAATGCTTCTAGCAAAGTAGAAACTAGTAAAATACTTGTGAAATAAAAGAAAAATTGTTTGAAGTGTAAAAACATGACTGAGAATTTAAAAATAACAAAAATAAATTACTTAGATCTTTCTGTATATTCTGTTGCACCAGACACATTCAATTTGCATTAAGCACACAAGATAGCAGAATTTTAGATGACTTCTGTACAATTCATAGATTACCTACACCCAATTGCAAATTTCATTTGAGAAAAAAGTTGATGCTCCTCATGTCTGAAGAATTTTCTTTCTGTTATAAAATTTCACTGTGGGGTTCCAAATACAATAAAATAAGTCAAAACATTTTTGTGGTCATAGAAATAATGTATCGTTGATTGTTCATTATTAAACTGCAACATATATTCAATGTTATCATGTTTCAAGGCTATTTTATAATTAGTAAGTTTTGCAAAATAAAAATCCTAGAATTTTATTTTTCATACCTGCACTTTTCAGAGTTCAGCTTCATCCATATACCTCTTTCTACAGTGAGGTGCATTGGTTGAGCTAGGAAACGCAGATATTACTCTCAATTACCAGTTGTTACTGAGTTGCTGTGAAAATATTCAAAAAATTTTGAGATTATTGTCAAAGATGCAGGCCAGAAAAAATAAAAAAACTATAGAGGACCAGGAAGAGCTGTATTCACACTAATGTCAGAGTTCACTGTACAAATGTCTTAATTTGTCATTATAAAATGAATCTGGAAATACTGAACACGTCAAAAAAGATCTGTTGTGATATGGTGATTTTTTTTTTTTTTTTAAAGCTACATACCACCAGAGAGCTTCTGTTATCCAGGTTATTCCAAGACAGTTTTCTATTCCTGCTGTGGCTATGAATGACAGCTTAATATAATGTGTGTGGAGGGGAAAGAAAGAAATTCTTACTCAGACTCAGGGCTTCCAAGTGTCTAACAACAATTATAAAAAACAACTGCATCTTCAAATAACTCTTAAACTCTAACTTAAGGTTTAGCATCCATCTTTACTCAAGTACTAGTGGATAAGACAAATTCAATTATATCAAAGGTGTGGCATCCTATGGAAAATCAAAGGCATGCTGGGCTGTTACCTTTTAGAAATTGATTTCTCACGAGGAAACTTTACCTCTTTGTCTGTCATCATGAAATTGTCCCTTACCAGTATTGATAACATTTAACCCTCTGGATGAGGAAAACATTTGAAATAAAAAATAAAACTGTGTAGCCCATAAGCTGCTATTATCTCTGATAGGAACTGACAGTTTTGGATTGATGCTAGACACAAAAATATTTTCTTTGTGCTATTTGTTTATTTTTACTTTATTGCAAACTATCTACTAAAATAAAATTCAGGGCAGAAATTAACCAAAATTCCATCCCAAAGTCAAAGTTAGTGTTCTTATTTTTCTAATACAACTTCCAGTCCTAGTCCTTGTTCATACTAAAAAGGTTAACTTTTCAACTTTTGTAGTCTACATTTTTACTTAATTTTGTACTGTGGCTTCTCCTTCCCATTTTCCTACAACTGTTTTGTGGGTTTTTGTTTGTTTGTTTGTTTTTTACCTTTCTCTCCCAATTCTGTCTATTCCATCCACACCATCACATTCCTAATGTAACAAATATTACCACCTTGGGGTATATTTTTCCAGACCTTTTTTCTGGTCTTATAATCTGTATTAGGCAAAATTCTAAGATTTCCCCCAATGAACAATACCCTTGTATAATCCCAGCCCTTGAGTATGGGTAAGGCCTGTGTGCATAATATGATTATCACTTCTGTGATTATATTATATTATATTATATTATATTATATTATATTATATTATATGGAAGTTATTTTGCTAATATAATTGAGGTCTGTAACTAGTTGACTTTGAGTTAATCAAAGTCTGTAACTAGTTGACTTTGTTAATCAAGGTCTGTAACTAGTTAATCAAGGTCTGTAACTAGTTGACTTTGAGTTATCCTGGGTGAGCCTGACCTAATCACATAAGCCCTTAAATTACAGAGTATTGAGCCCTTTCTGAAAGGAAGGTGATTCTTCTATAAGTTTTGAAGAAGTGAATTGTCATATTATAAGAGGGCTATGTGGCTAAACCTGAGGGTGGCCTCTGTCAGGTCAGAGCAACCCTTAGCCAATAGCTGGGTGAAAAATACGAACCTCAGTCTTAGAGTTACAGTTTTGCTTTTGCTAACAACCTGAATAAACCTGGAAGAGGACTTCAAGTTCCAGGTGAGAAAGTAGCCCAACAGACACATTGATTTTCACCTCCTAAGATGCTGAGCAGAGAACCCAGTAATTTCGTGGCCAGATTTATGGCCCAGAGGAACTGTGAAATAATAAAAGAGCATTGTTTTAGTCACTAAGTTTGTAATCGCAATAGAAAACTAATTCACAATCATTTACACACCTATAGAGATAACATCACTATTGTTTGTAATAGGATGTCAAAATGGAATTTTGTAGCAGACAAATTCACAGTTATAGTTGGAGATCTTATAATATCAAAATTTGTATAGTGCTACTGAATTAATAATTAAGAGTAAATTTATAGAAAAAAAATTTTACATTGAAAAAAGAAAGAACTCACATTAATTACCAAAGCATTTATAGAAAGAGATTAGAAAAAAAAGAAAAAGAGCCAAATTAAGGAGTAGAAAGAATAATAAATATAAAAGCATTTCTCAGTTAAATAAAAGTAGGAAAACAATACAGAAAATTTAATGAAACTAAAAAAGTGCTTCTTTGAGAAGACCAAAATAATGATAAACCTTTAGCTAGACTGATGAGAAAAAGAAAGAATAAAGGCACAATTTACCAAAAATAAAAGAAGTGTCATCACACAGGTTATATAGGTAATACAAAGATAAAAGGAGAATATTGTAAAAAATTTAATGTTAAATGTTTTGTTTTTCTAAGACCACCAGAGCGGGTACAAAAGAACCAGCGACTAGGCAAGGGTAGGAGCAAAACTGCAAGTTTATTTTGGTCACCTAGCTTCAAGGGAAGAAGGTGGGTAGGGAGAGGTCTGTTGGCCCCCCGACAAAAGGGGCCCCCAGAGTCACCCGTACAGCTCTCGGACGGAGTTCCCACAGTCCTGACATCCCGACAGGAGTGGAGGACTGAGGAAGGCCGCGCGTGGTGTGCCTCCGGAGCGGCTTTTCTAGGAGTGGGAGGGCAACAGGCGGGGCACGGGCGTGTCAGGGGGCGTTCCACAGGTGCGACCAGGTAAATCTTGGTCTCTTCAGATTGACATCACCTGGCGCATGCCTAGTTGGTCTGCACCTTCCCGGGTCGCCGGCTGGATTTTCGCGCGCGCGGGAAAAGTTGGGGGATGAAGAACCCGGAAGTGTGCCATCTTGCCTCCGTTCATCCAAACAGTCCAACCTTTTATTGATAATAGTGATAAAGGGGCGCCGTGGTCTGTCTGGCTACTTCCTGCTGTTAAGGGGCGCTGTTAAGGTCGGGGCCCATGGTTGGCATTTGGATGTACGGATGAAGAATAAAATAAAGCACAGTATTAGTATAGGAACGAGGTATGGAAGCATTTGAGGGTTTGAATGTTAGTGTCTGCTAGGCCTGACTTGCTAACATAATAGCAGCACTCTTCTCTAAGGAAGAGACAAGTGCCTCCTTTTTCAGCTGTAAACAAGCCTAGGGCTTGCCTGTTTTGGGCAGCTACTTAGGCTATTGAGGTAGTTCGGTGCTGCAGGGAGGCCAGGCTTTCAGCTGATTCCAATAACTAGAGGGAGGAAAAACAGCCCGTTTTGACGGGAGTGGCGTAGTGGCATGGAAAGTTGCTGGAAAAGCTCTGCTACTTCTGCCTGGCTGTATAGAGTTAGACTGGGGACCAAGGACACGGGGACATAGAGGGATGAGTTAGTGGCTGTATGGTTAAGAGTTTTAGAGAGAGATCAGTTGCACGAGAAATAGCCTTCAATGGGGGCCGTTTTGGCCTCCATTGGGTGCCTGAGTATGATTACCTCAGGATGAATTTGGAGCTGAATAACGGAAAGGAAGGATTGGGCAGTAGCACGAGAAATAGCCTTAAGGAAGACAACTGGCAGAACTATGTACTACTGAGTGTGTTCGGCTGTCTTATGGCCAAGTTTCAGTGATGAGAAAAAAATTGCCATACAGTAGGCGGACTAGCAAAGGTCTGAGTGTATGAGTGAAACAGCAATATAAGTATAAAATGAGACTTCATTTTCAGTGTAGTCACGGAGTGTCCCTTGCCACTGGAGATGTGTCTGGGTCCTCCCATGTGAAAGCAAAAAGGAACTGGCAGTCTGTGTGTAGGGGTATGGTAAAGAAAGCATCCTTAAGGTCTAGCACAGTAAAATAAGTAGAATTGGTGGGGATATGGGACAGAAGGGTGTAAGGGTTGGGAACCACAGGGTGCGTGGGACGGGTGGCTTCATTGACTAGCCGAAGATCCTGTACTAACCTATACGTTCCATCTGCCTTTTTAACTGGAAGTATTGGAGTGTTACAGGGGGAATGTGTGCGGACAAGAATATGTTGGCTAAGTAGTCGCGTGATAATTGGCTTTAAACCTTGTAGATGTGTCGGAGAGAGAGAGAATTGGGGGCGGTTTGGGAAACGAGTGGGATCTTTGAGCTTGACGAGAACTGGTGGGTGGTGAGCAGCTATGACCGGGGTGGAAGTGTCCCACACTTGAGGGTGTACAGAAATAGGGAAGATGGGGGGTGGGGGTGACGTAGGAGGAGCCTGTGCATTTGCACAAAGCATGAGCAACAGGTCATGAGGGGGTTGAAGGGGAGTGGATGAGTTGGTGGGAATGTATATGGAGGCCTTTAAGGTGCTCAGGATGTCTCGGCCTAGTAAGGGGGTAGGGCATGAGGGTATAATGAGGAACGAGTGCGCAAAGTAGTTGTTGGCCAGGCAGCAATTAAGGAGTGGAGTTTTTCGTGGGGTGGATGGCTTTCCGTCTACTCCTACTACAGAGATATTGGATGGAAGGCTAGGTCCAGAGAAGGACGGCAAAACAGAATAGGTAGCCTCGCTATCTATTAAAAAATTAATTGTCTTACCCGCTACCAGGAGAGTTACCCGCAGCTCGGCGAGGGTGATGGGGGTCCCCGAGTCTCGGCACCTTCAGTTGTCGTTGTCGTCCAGATGTAGGAGCTGGAAGGAGCTCCCAGGATCCTGGGAAAGGGGGTCACGTGGAGACGCAGCACCTGTTCTCAGGGTGGGGCAATCAGACTTCCAGTGTCCTCCCTGCTGGCAAGCAGGGCAGGGGGTTGCTGGTGGACGAGGCTTAGGACATTCATTGGCCCAATGTCCTGACACCTTGCACTTATGGCAAGGCTGCGCTGGGGCTCGGGGAACTTGCGGACACCTGTTGGCATAGTGTCCCGCCTTGCCGCACTTATAGCAGGCTCCTTTTGTAGCCTTGGAGTCTGCGGAGTATGTGCTCTCTGGTCTGGGGTTACATCTGGGCCATAAGGCCGCTGCTAGGAGCTGGGCCTTCTGTTTGAGGCATGCCTGTCGCACTGCCTCAGCCGTCTCCTCTCTGGAGTTATAGACCTTAAAGGCTAATTTAACCAGGTTTTGTATTGGTGCCTGAGGACCATCCTCTACCTTCTGAAGTTTCTTACGAATGTCAGGAGCTGATTGAGAAATGAAATAAGACGCCAAAATGGTGGCCCCTGTAGGGGAGGCCGGATCTAACCGGGTATGTTGGGTTAGAACCTCAGTCAGCCTATTTAAGAATGCGGCTGGATTTTCTTCTGGATTTTGAATAATTTCTTTTAATTTGTTAAAATTTACAGTTTTGTTTGAGGCTGTTTGCATACCAGCCAACAAACACTGAACCATTATGTCTCGCCTACGGCGCCCAGGCTGGTTTGCTTGATAGTTCCAGTCCGGGTCTGCCGAGGGGACTGCTTGCTCCCCTAGTGGGATGGTGGCGTCAGTTAAATGTAGTTGGTTGGCGTGCTGCCTGGCGGCCGCTAGGATGCGCTCTTGCTCCTCAGGGTTTAGGGTGGAGGTTAGGATAACCTGGAGGTCATGCCAAGTTAAGTCATAGGCCTGACAAAGGTATCTAAATTCCTTTATGTAGACGGTGGGATTAGCTGAGAAATCCCCTAAACGCTTTTCAATTTTGGAAAGATCGGCCAATGAAAAAGGGACATGTACTCTGACTACCCCCTCCGCCCCAGCCACCTCTCACAAAGGTGCTAACACTGTAGGAGGGTGTGGGGCAGGAGTGGAGGCATCAGCAGGGCACTTAGAGCGGGTGTGTGCAGAGACAGGAGACTCAAGACAGCCAGTTGGGGGCCCCGAAGGAAGCATGGGACTGAGTGGATTACTAGTAGGTAAGGAAAAGGAAGGAGGAGTCCAAGCGGAGGGAGGAGAAGTATAGGGCGGAAGTGAGGGAAACCCTAGATCCTCCGGCTGAACAGAAAGGAATGAGGACTCCTCTTTTTCGGGTTCCTGTGAGCCGGCGTCCTTGGCTAGCATAACTTGGGCCAAAGAGCATCGGCTACACAGGTCGGGACGAGAGCGTAAGGCCCAAAAGCCTTGTACATAATTAATTTCAGACCACTTGCCTAGCCGCTGGCAGAAGTTGCTGAGGTCGATCACGCCACAGTGGAAAGGAAAATTAACCGCTTCCTCCTAAGGTCTTGTTCAAGCTGTAAGGTTTTTAAATTGGCTAGGAGGCACCCTAAGGGGGTGCTCTTTGGAAATTTGGACTGGGGGTTTCCCATTTGTTTCCTCTTTACTTACACAATGGACCCAATGGACATGGGAATGGATCCCTGCCTGGCTTCAAAGCGTCCTTTGGAACCAGCAGAGACAGACGAGAGGCTCTTGAAGCCTAAGTGGAGATTACCTTCAGGCGGACGTCTCCGTCCTGAACGGGTCTCCCGAGCCACGTGGTGGCTCCCGAGCCACTTGGTGGCTCCAAATGGACCCCGGACCTGCGCAGGATTTCTGGCCGAGGGAGGTAAAGAGGAGACAAGGGCACTTACCCCAGAGAGGCCGTGGGAGTGAGGGAAGCAGGTCTCAGGTCCTGGTCTGTCTGCTGCGTGGGAGCAGGAGGAGGTTCCTCAACCCTTAGAGGCCTGAGGAGGGGTCTCCTCCCGGGTTTCGGCACCAACTGTTTTGTTTTTCTAAGACCACCAGAGCGGGTACAAAAGAACCAGCGACTAGGCAAGGGTAGGAGCAAAACTGCAAGTTTATTTTGGTCACCTAGCTTCAAGGGAAGAAGGTGGGTAGGGAGAGGTCTGTTGGCCCCCCGACAAAAGGGGCCCCCAGAGTCACCCGTACAGCTCTCGGACGGAGTTCCCACAGTCCTGACATCCCGACAGGAGTGGAGGACTGAGGAAGGCCGCGCGTGGCGTGCCTCCGGAGCGGCTTTTCTAGGAGTGGGAGGGCAACAGGCGGGGCACGGGCGTGTCAGGGGGCGTTCCACAGGTGCGACCAGGTAAATCTTGGTCTCTTCAGATTGACATCACCTGGCGCATGCCTAGTTGGTCTGCACCTTCCCGGGTCGCCGGCTGGATTTTCGCACGCGCGGGAAAAGTTGGGGGATGAAGAACCCGGAAGTGCGCCATCTTGCCTCCGTTCATCCAAACATTAAAGAAACTTAGAATAAAAATTGTATAAAATACACAAACTATCAAGATTCACTAGAGAAGAAATAGATGACCAACATAGCCTTATATCTATTAATTAAACACAATTTGAAGTGAAAAGACTTACTGACTAAAAAATTCCAGCCTCAGATGGCTGGCTCTACATTGGAAAATTCTTAAACATAAAGGAAGGAATTATGCTAATACTACTGAAACTTCTAAAAACCTGAAGAGGAGAAATACTTGAAAAGTAAATCTATGAAAAATCAAATTATTTTGTGAAGTCACCATTATTCTCACACCAAAACCAGAACAATAAAGAAAAACTATAGACCAGTATCTCTTATGAAGATAGATGCAAAAATATAAATAAAATTGTAATAAATTGAATCCAACAATGTATGAAAAAGCTAATATATCAATCATGACTAAACGGCATTTATACTAAGAATGAGAGGTTGGTTTAATATTCAAAAATTAATAAATGTAACTTATTATATTATAAAACTCAAAATGAAAAAATAAGATCTAAGTAGACATATAAAAATAAATTTGACAACATCTAATATACTTTCCTAATAAAAACACTCAGAAAATAGAAATATAAGGAGATTCCTCAATCTCATAAAGGGCATCTACCAAAAACTCATTCTTAATGATGACATCATACTTAATGATGAAAGAAAGTGTTCCTCCTGAGATTGAAAAAAAAAACACTTTAATGACCTGCCTGCAATGTTGTCATGGAGGTTCTGGCCAGTGGAACAGAGCAAGTAAAAGACATTAAAGGAAATGAAGATTAAGAAGGAAGAAGAAAACTATCTTTATTCACAGAGGATATCATTGTCTATGTAAAAAATATAATGGAATCTACAATGTATCAATTAGAAATAATAAGGGAGTTAAGCCACATTGCAGGATGGAAGATCAATATAAAAAATTAATTATAGAGCACAACATCTGGAACAGTAGCATGAAGAGATCCATGGAATTGCCCTCCAGCAAAACAATCATAATAGGTAAAAACTGAAAAACAACAAAAACCAGATTACTTTAATCTCTGGAAATTGTTATAAGACCACACAGAAAAATTTTTAAAGATAATTTATTATAACAAATCTAGTAAATATTGGTAAGAACAGTGCTACTCTGTGGCATTTGAGCCACTACCTGTTCCCTCCCTCCCTTCTTCCTGCTCAGCATGACAGAAACATTATGTCAGGGCAGTGCAGTGAAATACACAGGACTCCCTCTCATCCTACTTCCTACTTAAGGACTATGACACCTTCTTGGGAGAATCAGCCCACCAGAATTTCTCCTTCTCTCCATTTTTGGTATAGAAATTCAGTCAAGAAGACCCCTGAACCCAGCCAAGAAAGAATGAAAGATATGGGACTTTCTTTCCCCACACAGTTTTAATTAAAGGGCAAAACTTTTATCTCAGGCATGACAGCCTGAGACTATTGGAGCCCAATTTACTCTTGTCCCAGATCACCTGTGAGGCTTCACACTAGAAGATTCCATACCAGATGAAGCAAACTAAAAAGACAGAAGCCACTGGCTCTGTCCACTGTTCTGCTAGTAAAGCAGATATGTTACTCCAAGACAAGTGGGTCATTGCCCCCCTCCACTCCACCCCACTCAAGAGCAATCACAAAGACCATTTGCCTAGAAAGAGAGTGATCAGATCTCTATAAAGAAATGGATTTTATTTGGAATAGCTTGTGGGATAGTTCAAGCCTAAGGGCAATTTCAAAAACAATGATGGTGATAAGTTCAAAAATTTCAATTTCAAAAACATTTTCAAAAACAATTGGTGGTAAGTAATTAAGAAGATGCAGATAATTCCATGGAAGCAACTACTTGAACCTTAGACCAGCTGAAGTTTACCAGAGATAATACAGGAAAAGATACAGAAGAGCACTCCCAGGGATGAAGATTCTTCTCAAAGGCTACCTCTGCAAAGAGACCTGACTTTCTTGAAAACAGGCTGCAAAACAATTTAGATGCCCAGGGCACTGTTGAAAACAATAGAGCAAATATCCATCAATTCATGTAACCTAACAGCTAGATGTGACCAACAAAGGCAAATAAGCTAAAAGACAAATCAAGGAAAAAGTCAAAGACAGCCCTTCTAAAAACATTGTCTTCCCATAGTGACAGTGCACATCTCATACCACCTTTTTGTTCTAATTGGGCCATTAATGTATTTGATGATGCCCAACCATGTTGCTGAAGCCAACGTTCTTTACTCAGTCTATGACTTAAATGTTTCTCCTGGAAACACCCTCACAGACACACCAAGAAATAACGCTTTACCAACTACCTGGACATTCCTTAGTCCAATTAAGCTGACACATAAAATTAACCATCACAGGCAAAGGGGAGAAGCAGCAACCTTGGCAGACCACTTGATATTATTGAGTTTGAGAAGCAAAACCAAAAGGAATGAAGAAGCAAAGAGAGACTTGAAAACAGAAAGTGAAAAGTGACTCATCACATAAAACAAATCTCCAATAAGATTAGCAGCAAATTTCATAAAATAAACTTTGCAGGAAAGAAAGCAGTAGGATGATACCTTTGAAGTCCTGAAAAAAAGTGTAAGCTGAGAATTCTATGTTTGGCAAAACTATCTTTCAAAACTATGGGAGAAATTAAGACATCCCAAGACAAACAACAGCTAAGGGAGTTTATCATCGCTAAAACTTTCCTACAAGATATGCTAGACAGTCCTTCAAGTAGAAAGGAAAGGATATTAGACAGTAATTCAAAGTCATATAAAAATATACAGTTCTCCAGTAAAGGTAAATATGTGGACAAATTGTAATTTTGATTTGTAACTTAAGTCTTTCATTTTCTACAAAATTAAAAAAAATGAGTAACAAAGTGTAAACCTATGTTAAAAACTATGTGATATAAAGATGTGCTGTGTGACATTGATAACATAAAGGGGTTGAAGCTGTACAGTAGTACTTTTTTATGTGAATGAAGTTAAATTGGTATCAACTTAAGATAGAGTAACATAACTTTAGGACATTATATGCAATCCCTATGATAATCTTAAATAATCTACCTATAGAATATAAGCAAAAGGAAATAAAAAGGGAATCAAAATTTATCACCACAAAAATCAACTAAACATAAAGAAAATCAGTAAAGGAAAAAATAAGGGACAAAATAGCTATAAGAAAACAAAATTTACCTCTAGTCCCAGCTACTTGGGAGGCTGAGGCAGGAGAATGGCATGAACCCAGGAAGCGGAGCTTACAGTGAGCTGAGATTGCGCCACTGCACTCCAGCCTGGGTGACAGAGTAAGACTCCGTCTAACAACAAAAAAAAAATTTACAATGTCAATTGTAAGTTCTTCCCTATCAGTAATTATTCTCAATATAAATGAAAATATTTATATTTTCATTCAAAAGACAGATAGGCAGAATGGATTTTTAAAAATTAACAGGATCTAGCTATATACTGTCTACAAGAGACTCACTTTAGACCTAAAGACACACATAGGTTGAAAGTGAGAGGATAGAAAAATGATATTAAATTAAAACATTTACCAAAAGAGAACAGTGGCAATTACATTAATATCACACAAAATGCACTTTCAGTGAAGAATGGTTACAAAAGACAAAGTAGGACATTATATAATAATGAAAGGATGAATTCACTAAGAAGATATAACAATTATAAACACATATGAAACAAACATGGAGAGAACTGAAAGGGGAAATAGACAACTCTACAATGACAGTAGACTTTAGTAACCCACTTTCAATAATGGATAGAAAAATTTGAAAGACCAATAAGAAGCTAGAGAACTTAAGAACTATTTTAGAGCAATTGTATTTAATGGATACACACATAACACTCCATTTAACAAGGCAGAATATGCCTATGCAGCCATAAAAAAGGATGAGTTTGTGTCCTTTGTAGGGACATGGATGCAGCTGGAAACCATCATTCTCAGCAAACTATCGCAAGAACAGAAAACCAAACACCGTATGTTCTCACTCATAGGTGGGAACTGAACAATGAGATCACTTGGACTTGGGAAGGGGAACATCACACACCGGGGCCTATTATGGGGAGGGGGAAGGAGGAGGGATTGCATTGGGAGTTTTACCTGATATAAAGGACGAGTTGATGGGTGCTGACGAGTTGATGGGTGCAGCACACCAACATGGCACAAGTATACATATGTAACAAACCTGCATGTTATGCACATGTACCCTAGAACTTAAAGTATAATAATAATAAAATAAATAAATAAATAAAAAGAAAAAAAAAAGAATGGTTAAAATGGTAAATTTTATGTCTTGTACATTTTAACACAATTTTAAAAATTAAATTAAATCTAACAATAACCAAACAAAACTAGGCAGTTTTTCTCCAAAAGCTGTGCTTTTAATCATTTTGTTGTAAGTAATGATACAGAAATGTTTTAACCAACAAATAACTGTATGAATATATGCAGACATATAGATATATAAAGCCTTATTAACTTAAGGTTAGGATAAAAGCATATGGGTATGACTGTCAAACAATAGCTCATAAAGCAATATTTAATAATAACCAAGACAAGACAATATATGGTACAAATATGTTATAAGAGAAAAAGGTTGTAATCCATTGTTCATTCTTTCCTCAATTGAAATAGAACTTTACTCCTTAGTTTACCTTCATCTTTTCTATTCACTTACGTCTTTCTTCTTCTTCCTCCTCTTCCATTTTCCAAGCCGTCCATGGTTACAGCCTCTGCTGTAAGCATGCAAAAGGAAGACGGTATTGGCATTTCCATAGAATGAAGGTCTTGAAAATCTTCAATGAATTCACTAAATGTTTCTATTACAAAGATATTCAAGAGAAAACTGAAGAAGCAGCAGAGGGAAGTGTCTTTCCATAGAGAGGGCATGACTTCTAGAACTTACTAACCTAAAAACAAAAGAACATGGCCTATAGAAAAAGCTGGCTTCATAAACAGGAAGCAGAAGTCCGTGTAATGTCATTTTGACCAAAGTCCTTTATCTTAATAGAAAAAGGTGATTTTTCTCTCTAAGAAGGCTAAGTTTAGTATGGTCAGGTGTTCAAGTTAAAGTAAATAAAATGTACTCTGTCTAAGTTAACCAGTAAGGGATTTATTTATAAAAAGATCTTAATAGTTACCAGAATAGCAGTTATCTGGGGGAACAGATAAGGTTGAAATTCCAGAAATAAAAAACACAAACCATTCAGTAGAACAGCCTGCATTTAACAAACAAACAAATAAAATTAATAGTACTGCCATAACAATTACTGGAAGAAAGAAATTCAGCCTTTCTGAAACCACTGTTGATGAATGCTTTGTAATTTTTTAAAAATGTGTTAATGTAATTAGGTGATAGTCCCCACTTATTTAATTAAATACTAATCTAGTGTTGCTGTGAAGTGATTTTGGAGATGTCATTAAAGTCCCTAATCAGTTAACTTTAAATAAGGGAGATAAGCCTGGATAATCTAGGTAGGCATGACAACCACTTACAAGACCTAAAAAGCAAGACAGAGTGTTTCTGAAAAAGTGCAAAGAAATTCTTTCTGTTGACAACTTTGGCCCATGCCCATGGAATTCCTCCTACTCATAATCCTCCCTTTCTGATTTTCCACCCTACAGATATCAAACTAGTTTCAACCTAATCAATTCACACCACTGTATAATTCAATTCCTTGGCACATCTCTCTAGAGAGCTAGAAAGCTAATTAAACATGTATAGTCAGAGAGACAGAGAATTCTGACTGCTATACCACTCTATGACAAAAACCTGACTTTGAAATGACTACCATTCCCCAAATCCACAGGCTTCCCATAAGCAAAACATAATTCTACTCAAAACAATGTCCTCTATTTCCTGCTTTCAAATCAGTGGAACTAGTGGGTATATGTAAGTCAAATGCCTACACCCTAGCTCCAAGTGAGACTAGGAACTCAATTTTGATTTCTACTTTGAAAAGACAGAACTTCTCACAGGTGAATTTTCCCAAATACGGGAAGCCTATCCAAAAGGTTGAAAACAGCCATAAATATAATTCCTGGCCAGGTACAGTGGCTCACACCTGTAATCCCAGCACTTTGGGAGGCTGAGGCGGGCAGATCACAAGGTCAGGAGTTTGAGATCAGCCTGACCAACATGGTGAAACCCCGTCTCTACTAAAAATACAAAAATTAGCTGGGCATGGTGGCACACGCCTGAAATCCCAGCTACTCAGGAGGCTGAGGCAGGAGAATTGCTTGAACTCAGGAGGCAGAGGTTGCAGTGCACCAAGATTGTGCCACTGCACTCCAGCCTGGGCAACAGAGCGAGACTCTGTCTCAAAAATGTATATATATAATTCCTTCTCCTCAAATTTCTGGCTTCTCAAAATGTCTTAAAGGAAGAATTTATTCTTTAACCTATTAATCCCAATTAATAATTGAGTGACATACTCAGGATTAATGGCTGAAAGAGCAAATTGTGTTTTATCAGCTTTGAGTATGTTACTCAGCTGACTTGAGATCTCAACATAATGGTGATCATGCTAGCTTTGATTACACAAACACATGTGATGACTATTTTATCATGTTAATGCATATTAGTCTGTGCGTCAGTCTGGATGCTCTAGATTATAGGGCTGTAACAAGTTACCCCAGAGCTCTGTGGCTTAATACAACAAATATTTGTTTGTTGCACATGGTACAAGCCCTATGTGTTGGCCACGGGGCTTTTTTTTTTTTACCATAGTCACTTAGGAACGCAAGTTGAGGGACACTTTTTCTTGAAGTGTGCTTCCATAATTACCAAGGTAGAAAAAAGGGACATGGTTTATTGTGCATTTTACCTTAAAACTTCTATAAGACAGGTCACAGGTTCCTTCTGCTCACATTTTGTCAACCAAATATAGGTAATTCTTAGATTCTAGAGAATATGGCAAGGGTAATCTAAACATAATTTTTGAAGAAACACAATGTTTGTTAACAACCTTCTTTTTTTTTCGTTGCCAATAAGTCTTTATTTATTCATTGTATTTTCCCAGGGAAAGGAGAAGAGAAGGGAAGAGTCAGCATGTGTTACAAAACGATTAGAAAATGGGAAAGGAAGTACCCAGTACAGCAAATTCAACCATCAAATAAATACACCCCAGTGATGGGGTCACCAAAATCCAAAGGGGCTCAGTCTCCTGCAGTTCAGGAATGAGGGGAAGGGATCAGGAAAAGAACAGACAGACTCAGGCTTTCCTACCCTCCCTCCCAATAAATGCAAGATTTCACACAAAGCTTTGGTTTCTAGCAGCAAACATGGAGTTACATTCATTCGTCTCCTATTAAACAATCTTGTGGTCACTTTGACAAAAGTTTCTTGCACCTGCATAACAGTTCCTGAGTGCCTTGGATATACATTCATATTCCCTTTCGTGGCCTCCTGACCACACTTTCCACATGGAAGGCCCTCAGTTGCTTCTCTCTACTTTAGGATTAAAGATTAACTAGGTTTGATCCATGCAAAGTACAGCAGTGTCTCAAGTGTTTGGTATGGATACATCAAGAAACGGTCTTGACTCAGGAAGTTGGGAACAAGAGATGGAGGGTTCCTAGCTTCTTCAGGATGTTTGCATAAATCATTTAAGAGTTGTGGAGACACTCTGAGCGTTAAATGTGTATGTGTATGGGTGTGTAGGTTTTCTTTTAGGGGTGAACGGAAAACAGGGCAGGGTAGGAGACAAGATTTTAGGACAGAAGATGTGGTCTAATAGGTAATAGGGGAAGGGGAACACAAAAGAAAGATGGTTCAAGATCTCCACTTTAAGAAGAGGGCCCCCCAAACTAATGTTTCAGATCTTTTGGCCTGATGCAGAACCTTCTGTCAAAGATGGTCTCAATACAAAAAGAAGTTGTAAGTAAACAAGTAAACAAGAAGTAAACAAAACCCCAAAAGAACATGGAAAAAGACCAATACATTATATATACATAAAGTAGGCCCCTAGCGATCACCAACTCCGTGAAGTCCTACAAAGCCCAGACAAATACAGTAACTGGGGGCAGTGGGGAGGGCAGCATTTAGGGAAGATAAGAACTCAGGATCAGACACATATCACCCAATGTGTTCTGTTTCATTTGTCCCCTTTCAACACAGTGAGGTAGGTTGCAGTGATCTCAGAGCATGTAAATGAAACACCTTTTTCTCCTTTAGCTACCATGATACTATTAATCACTAGCATAGTGAGCAGGACATGGGCTCCAGGCACCACAGAGAAGTCCTAGCATCAGGAGATCGAGACCATCCTGGCTAACACGGAGAAACCCCATTTCTACTAAAAAAAATACGAAAAATTAGCCGGGTGTGGTGGCAGGGGCCTATAGTCCCAGCTACCTGGGAGGCGGAGCTTGCAGTGAACCGAGATCGTGCCACTGCACTCCAGTGTGGGTGACAGAGCAAGACGCTGTCTCAAAAAAAAAAAAAAAAAAAAAAGAAGCCCTCGCTTATGGGTCTCCCTGGAACCCCAAAATTCTGAAAGGTTAAGGATTTTAGACCTTGTTTTATATACCCAACCCTCGACAGCACAGGATAACAGAGGTATTGGTCTTAAAACTTATCCTTACCAACTCACATTTTTTTCTGAACACACATACCCTGTGGAGCATGATAGGCCTAACCTGGTGAAGAATGGATCCAGGATGTAAAGCATGTCCTGTACCCTAGGATTAGACAAGCCTCACCTAATCTTGGCTTCCTCTCTGGACCTTTCACTTGGCCCAACCTCTCCTAGTGTCTCTGAACCACCATTTCCTGTTTAGACTAATTTCCAATCTTCCAGTAGTTGGTGATCAAGTCATGGGGTAGCCCAGTTAAAACCTAGTCTCCCATAAAAAATTGTCAAGGCAGGGGGGGGTTTCAAGAGGATACTATGGCAGAAAAGCCAGCTCTCTTTAGCAAAAATGAGGTAGTTCAATAGTCTGGGCACTCTAAATAGTTGCTCTCCCTGGTGGCAAAAACAATGACAAAAAGTATTTCTGCTGTGCAAACCTGGAGTTGCTGCTGGCTTATTCCTGAGATTTCTCACGTACCTGAGAACACAGTGCAGGAAATGAGGGACTTAGATTAAAATATACAAAAATACAAAACCAGAATATTTATATTAAAGGAAAAAATGTTAAAATGCACAAGATAACATCAGTCACACACAGCTAATGCAGTTGGCATCCTGGAGAAAGTGAGACCCGAGGTGCTGTATCCAAGGGAGCAAGTGAATAAAATCACATTGGCCCAGAATGGGGTGGGGGTGAGCACAGGAGCAGCAGGTTTGCAGCTATTCTCCCAAACACACTTTTTGCCTTCATCTCTACCCATTGTTTGGGACAGTTCCCAGCACCCTATCCCAAAAGTGGGTATAAGGATGCAAGATGTGAAAACAAAACAAAAACACTGCCTTATTCCTGAGAGATTCCCTCCCACAGAATGTAGTGGCCTGGCTCCATGAATCCTGTCTTATACTTAATCACTTCACTCTGGCATGGAAATTATTACTATATATTCTTCCTTCAAAGTGTCAGAGGCATTTGAACTAGAGTAGCTCCATCTTGAATAGGGGCTGGGTAAAATGAGGCTGAGACCTGCTGTGCGCATTCCCAAGAGATTAAGGCATTCTTAGTCACAGGATGAGATACAACATACAACTCATAAAGACCTTGCTGATAAAACAGTTTGCATTAAGAAGCCGGCCATATCCCACAAAAACCAAGACGGCGATGAGAGTGACCTCTGGTTGTCCTCACTGCTACACTCCCACCAGCGACATGACAGTTTACAAATGCCATGCCAATGTCAGGAAGTTACCCTGTATGGTCTAAAAAGGGGAGGCATGAATAATCTACCACTTATTTAGCATATAATCAAGAAATGACCATAAAAACGGGCAACCAGCAGCCCTCGGGGGCTGCTCTGCCTATGGAGCAGCCATTCGTTATTCCCTTACTTTCTGAATAAACGTGCCTTCACGGACTCACCCTGAATTTTTTCTTGAGCCATATCCAAGAACCCTCTCCTAGGGTCTGGATCGAGACCTCTTTCCGGTAACAAAGGAAAACACCTTCCGTATCTAGGCCACTTTCAACAGCTGCAAATTCCCACCGCCACCCCCTACCGCCCCAGAAGCCCTCACTTGCATTTGGACAGAGCATGGTTGGAGCTCCTTTGCCTCACCCTTTCCCCCCACCTAGAGGGAAGAAGGGACGATGGTGTGAACCCCAGCCTGAGACACATTGGGGCCAGCTGGCCCCAATGTACCCTATTCCCACTTTCTCCACTTTGCCTGCTCCTTGAAACTTCCTGCTCTTGGGAAACAGGAAGCTTCACCCGTTGTGGCTCAATTCTTGGAATCCCGGGGGCAGAGCAGGGCTGTGGATTTCTTCTTCTTCTTCCGGAGAGTAGGTTGGCTTGCCCTGTGTGCTAGGGGCCTGCTGGGCCTTATGGTAGCCGTGAGGCTACCATATGGTTGATGCTCTGGCAGCAGTGGCACTTCTCGGGCTGGGGTGGCAGCTTGCATTCCTTAGCATGATGGTCTAGACCTCTACAGTTGTAGTACCTGTCTCCTTTTGATGTGCGTTTCTGCATGTTCTTCCCCTTTGGCTGCCTCTCACTCCCAATACAGAACACCCCACCAGGTCTGGTGACGGCACGGTTAGATTCCACACCCTTGGCTGACTCCTCCACTGCCTCGCCCTCCTTCAGGCTCCAGGAAGCCCTCCGTGTGCAGCTTACTCTGGTGCTCGATCTACTGGGGGATCGAGCGCGACCCTAGTGAGAGCGGTCGACGAACCCCAAGGGCACGTTGAACCACTTACAGATGCCAGCACATTGCAGCAGCTGAGGCTTGTCCGCCACCGGGGCTGTGTCCTCTGGCGCCTCTTTAGGCGCCTCCTCTGCCGCCTTGGCGCAGCCATCTGCTAACTGCTGGTTGGACACGGAGCCCAGGGTCGTCAGATGAGCCCGCGGCCCCGGGGTCCCAGGTTGGGCGGCTGCTGGCCCCAGAGAAGTCAGAAGGCCTCAACCTTCTTCACTACCTAAGTTTTCAACAGCTGTGTAAAAGAATGTATATACTTCACCTTTAAAGGGTTTACTTGATGGAAATAAAAAAGGAATTTATAAATTTTAAAGTTTCCGCTTACATAACAATAGCTAGATCTGGTAGGAAGTCGGAGCATGACAATTCCATGGTTTGCCTGCTGCAGAAAGGGTCCAGGGTAAGGTACAGCCTCCCCACCTGGGAACACACGGAAAGATTTCTAGGGCAGTACAATAATTTCTAGAATGAGAAATCATTCCAGGAAAATAAAGAGGTTGAAAACACCTGTCTGGCTTCCCTTCTTAGGGGAGATCACAGATGGTTAAGGTGGGAAGTAGAGAAAGGAAATTATCTCTATATATGTGTATATAATCATTGGAGAACTTGAAAATATCAGGAGATAGATGAGTAGATTCATTTCATAGATGCAGCCTTTAGGGGGAGGGACTTCACTAAAAGAAGTCCCATGCTCTCCATTGTGTTTTATCAAACATACATTGGGAAAATAGCATTTGCACAGGGTAAGTCTGAAGAAGATCTGTTTTCTCACGGTCTTCAAGGAGGCATTTTGAGATTTCAGAAATCCCTCTGTGCCTCAGGGGGGAGGGGAGGGGAGGGGAGGGGAGGACTCACAGATGTGTGGCAGTGGCCTGAGTATGCAATGAAGAAGCCACAGTGTGCAGACTTAGAGCAGAGGCAGAAGGGTGGACCCTGAGACATTATCTGTGGATACCTGAAAAACAACTCAGAACGAAAGGCAGGACCAGTCATGCCTCAGCAGTCACTAGTCCAGGAAATGGAAGAGACACGTCACCTGTGGCAACAGCCATTGATGATCTGAGAACATTGAACATCTCTAATGGTTCTGTGGAACTTCACAAACCTCCTGCCCTGATGCACCATCTCCAGGGAGAGTAAAGAGAGTCTGGAAAAACAAAAAAGGCTGAATTGTCCAAAATCAGGAATGTAAGTCAGAAGTCAGTGAAAGTTGGCAACTGGCAGAATGAGTCCACAGGAGGAATATTAGGACTGTTTTAGAATATAAAGTTTATTCTATGTGTAGAACTCATTTTCATTTTATATAAATGTATAATCCAATGACAAATACCTTCAAATATTTAGCAAACTTGGGTCTATTTCCATGGAAAAGTTGAGCATTTATGAAAGTTGAGAAATGTTTAAGAAATTAAAAATCCTTCAAGTGTTTTTTTTTTTTTTTTTTTTGATGGAGTCTTGCTCTGTAGCCCAGGATGGAGTGCAGGGGAGCAATCTTGGCTCACTGCAACCTCTGCCTCATGGGTTCAAGCAATTCTCCTGACTCAGCCTCCTGAGTAGCTGGGACTACAGGTGCATACCACGGCTAATTTCTTCTGTATTTTAGTAGAGACATGGTTGCCCAGGCTGGTCTCGAACTCCTGAGCTCAGACAATCCACTCGCCTCAGCCTCCCAAAGTGCTAGGATTACAGGCTTGAGCCACCATGCCTGGCCAAATGTTCTTTAAAAATCACGCTTTGTGACAACTCTAAAGATAAGCCTATTCTAGAAATCTCTCCATTGAATGCTTATTTTAATTTCAACAAACTTGGGATAACAGTGTAATAAAGTGTCATATAGGTATTCTTCATATTTAATAATTATTAATACTCCACCATTTATGCTTCATTTTTCTTTCGTTTCATTTTTTTTCTTTTTCTTTCTCCACCTTCCTTTTTTTTTTTTTTTTTTTGTTTGAGACAGAGTCTCGCTCTGTTGCCCAGGCTGGAGTGCAGTGGCCGGATCTCAGCTCACTGCAAGCTCTGCCTCCCGGGTTCACGCCATTCTCCTCAGCCTCCTGAGTAGCTGGGACTACAGGCGCCCGCCACCGCGCCCAGCTAATTTTTTGTATTTTTAGTAGAGACAGGGTTTCACTGTGGTCTCGATCTCCTGACCTTGTGATCCACCCGCCCCGGCCTCCCAAAGTGCTGGGATTACAGGCGTGAGCCACCGCGCCCGGCCCTACCTTCCTTTTTAATTTCCTCTTTCCTTCTTTCTTTCCTTTCTTCCTTCCTTTTTTTCCTGAAGTATCTTAAAATACAAATACACTCAATAGATGTTTTCTAAATAAATAAATGACACACATGTGTGGCTTTAAATGTCAATTAAGAAGTTATTGTGATCCAGTTAAAATTACAAGTTGTAACTCTTTCCCATTTAGAAGTTTTGAGTCATGAAGAGAGGAAACAGATAAACAATTATAATTTAGTGAGCTAAGCACAATAATAAGAGTATGAACTGGGACAATATGTAAATGAAAGGTTATAAATGAATGGGAGGAGCATAATAGGAAGAAAAAAGATGATAGAATATGATGGAAGAAAGGCTACTATGGATAGAAGGAAGAGCACTGGGCACCAGGAACACTTGTCTGTCCACAGTATGTAGGAGGATAGAGTGAACAAGGGCGGTAATTCATCTGAAAAAAGTTCAGGTTTTTACTTCTAGATTTTCAGGAAAGGTAAAAATGAGAATCAAACATATCGAACACATTGTGCAAGAGACCAGTATTCCCCATTTTGATCCTCTCTTCACCTATACCTTGGTGGAGGCACTTAAGGTAGTTGCATCCATGTGGAAATTACATACACACATATATACATGTGAACACAGGCATACAGTATATAGACCAATATGTATATGCTATGTATATTTATATGGCTTATGTATAATGTAAGATATATGTGTATATATATGTGTGTACAAGTTTCATTTGTGTATGGCAATAAAATGAAACAAACTTTGACGAAAAAAAAAGATGAAGAAGCATGAGAGGAGAATGTGTTACCTTCAGAGACTGCAAATGATGAAGCCTCAATGGGCCACAGATGAGATTTATGGAGAAGTGGTGGAAGATGAGCCTAGGGAAAGCCTACAAAGGAACAGGCCTTTATATCCTGATATATATGTTTTAAATTCTTAGATTTAGGGGGTGTTTTTCAGTTTTAAGCTGAAAGGAATGGATCAGATTTAGTTTTGGAAAGATCAATGGGAAGAATAAACACAACCTGGTATAATGTAAAGACTAATAGGGTAGACAAAATTGGCAAGTGTGATAAAAAATGAGACAGAAATGTTACGACTAAAACATGTTAGGAGTAAAAGAAATATATAACTGAGCTCCAGGTAGGATTTGAAAAGAAAAATAAATTATAGTCAACAACCCAAAGTCAATGCTGTGAAAAATCAAATAGTGAAACATTTTTAGGCAAAAGATAACATCAAAACTAACTAGAAACATGACAGTTTTATAATCTTTCAATAAAGAAATTTAATAGTTAAAAAGCTCAACCCCCCAAACAAAACAAAAACATAAAAAACTAGTTTTCAGATTGTTTCATAAGCAAATACTAACACATATTCAAAAATCAATAATTTTTTTACTATTCAAGAAATCACATCCTCTTCCTTTCTCTCCCTCCTTCCTTCTCTCCCTCCTTTCTTCTTTCCATCCTCTCTTCTTTCCTTCCCTCTTTTCCCTCTTTTATTTTTTCTCTTTATGTATTTTATTTTTAAGGGTGACACAATCTTGATATCTAAATTTATAGATAATAGTACATGAAAAAAAAGCTTCCAAAAAGCATCACTGTTGGCCATAGGTACAAAAAATCCAAATAGAATATAAGCAAGTAAATCCAGCTTCTTAATACATAGACACATATGCACATATATATAAACACCGTTAGGAAAAGTTGGGTCTATGCTAGGAAAGCAAAAATATTTTCATTAGAAAAATCTATTAATGTAATTTGGTATAAACTGATTAAAAGGAAAAAATTATAATGTTCAATGGAGGCAGAAAAATCATTTAATAAACCCATATCTATTCATTAAAAATAAATAGTTCCAAACTAAGAATAGAAAACAAACTGTTAAAACCTGATTGAGCAAATTGCATTCTTAAAAATAAATGATAGGAATATTTTCTTTGAAATCTGCAACAAAATTAAGACACTCATTGTGAGTGTTCCTTTTAGTATTGTGTAAGAGTTTCTAAGAGGCGTTGACTAAGATGAGAAAAGGGAATTTTAAAATATAAATATTGTAAATAAACAAAATACTCATTATTAAAAAATGTTATGACTATTATAATTTCAACATAAGAAACAAAACCAATAGAGTTAATAGAAGAGTTTAAGGAATATTGCTAAGTACAAAACCTTTATTAAAAAATGCATCTCTAGATACCAGGAATTAATACTTAGAAAACACTTTTTTAAAGGTATCATACAAAATGTTCCTAAATATATAAAATAATACTGTATTCAAAATCATAAAAGAGAACATTAATAATTGAAAGGTAAACCGAGTTCATGGATGGGAACACTCAAACTTAACATTATAAAAATGTCAATTATCTCAAAATTAATCAATAAATTCAATGCAATCCAATCAAAATACCAACAGCGTTATTAAGAAACTTGAAAATTTATTTTAAAATTCATAAAGAAGAGTAAAGGGCTCAGAATAGTCAAGATAATTGAAGAACAGTGTAGGGGTTCTTAGCCTACAAAATAACAAGCATTTTATAAAAGTGCTATGATTAAGAGACTATAATACTGGTTTAAGAATAGACAAAGAGACAAAGAATTCAAACAGAGAACCCAGCAACTGAGTCACAAAACCAGGTAACTTGATTTATGACAAAGACAAAGATTAGTGAAGAAAGGATATGCTAGTCAATAAAAGGCACTGGGGAAATTATCATCCACTGAAAACAAATAGTATTCCTATCACAAACCATATGAAAAAAAAAATTGCAGTTGAATGAAATGTGTTTCAGTGTTGAAGGCAGGAAATCTCTTTATGACTTTGGTGTATTGGGAGGATTCATTTTATAATACACAAACAATAGGGAAAAAAGAGAAGATAAATCCAATCTCACACTGTATTAAAAACTGTGCATTAAAAGACACAATTTAAAAAGTGTAATGATAACCTACAGATGTAGAGAAAATGCAAGGTATACACACAATAAAGGAGTAATACGATACCTTATTTATGCATATAGAAAAGTTTTCTATCTCTGTTATAACAAATTACCACAAATTTGTCAGCTTAAAGAACACAAATTATCTTACAGTTCTATAGTCAGACACATGACACAGGTCTTGATGGGCTAAAATCAAGGTGTTCTATTATAATGGGTTTTATCAAAAAAAGAAAAGTATTGGCAAGGATACAGAGAAAAGGAAACCTTTGTACATTGTTGGTGGGAATGCAAATTATTACAGCAATTATGGAAAATACTACAGATGTTTCTCAAAAAATTAAAAATAGACTTAGCATATGATCAAGTAATCCCACTCCTAGGTATGTACCCAAAGGAAATGAATTCAGTATGCACTGCCGTGTTTATTGCAGTATTATTCACAGTAGCCAAGATATGGGTCAACCTAAGTGTCATCAAGTAATGAATGGATAAAGAAAATGTAGTATGTGTATATTATACACACACACACATGTACGTATACATACACAGTGGAATACTATTCAGCCAGCCTTTTTAAAAATAAGAAAATCCTGTCATTTGCAATAACGTGGATATACATGGAGGACATTATGCTAAGTGAAATGAGCCAGGCACAGAAAGGAAAATATTGCATGATCCCTTACATGTGGACTCTAAGTTGAACTCATAGGAGTAGAGAATAAAATGGTGGTTACCAGCGACTGGAGGTTGGTGAGTTAGGAAAAGGTGAGATATAAGTGAGCCAGTACAAAGTTTTGATTAGACAGCTGGAATTAGTTCTGGAGATACACTGTACAGCACAGTGACTGCAGTTTATAATAATGTGCTGAAGATTTGAAAATTGCTAAGAGAATACATTTTAAATGGGCTCGTCATAAAAATGATAAGTATGTGAACTGATGGATATTTGAATTAGCTTGATTTAATCATTCCATAACGTGTGCATAGATCAAAACTTCATGTCATACACCATAAATACATATAATTAAATAAAATGAAATAAAATTAAGGTGTTGTCAGGGCTGCATGCCTTTTCAGAAATTCTAGCAGAGATCTCTTCCTTTTCTCATTAAGGTCATTGACAGAATTCAGTTCCTTGTATTGTAGGACTGAGGTCACCATTTCCTTGCTGGCTATCATCTAAGGACTGCCTTCAGCTTCTGAAAGTCATCCACATTCCTACCTCCATCTTCAGAGCCAACAACGATGGGTTAAGTTCCTCTCATGCTTTGAATCTCTTCTTCTTCCATCTATCTCATCTCTGACTTTTTTTTTTTTTTTTTTTTTTTTTTGAGCCAGTAGTTCTGGGTTCCATTTATTGACAGCAGTTTATACACATGTATTTCCTTCTCATGGTTATTTCTTTCCCAGTGCAGACACAGAGCCCTTGAGAAGGGCAGTCTCTGAACGAGGGAGCCAGGAACGCAGGTCAGACACATCTTTGGCAGGCATGTTCAGTCCCAGCAGGGTGCAATCCTTCAAGTTGGAATTCCACTGGGCATTTGAGAGAGACTAAGGGTGGGGTGGAGAGGGAGTCTTCAACAAGACTCACATCTTGGTCCAGGCCTCCTCTCTCACTATCCAAGTCCATCCAAGTTTTAGGACCCTGGGGGGCAACAATCAGGCCCACCCACCTCAACAGGGCAGATTCTTCAATCTGTGCCCAGTTCACACACGCCTGCTTCTGCTGGTCGCACAGTTAAAGAGAATCAGCCTTACGGTCTCTGACCTTAAGAGGTCTTCTGTTTTTAGGCCGGGCGCGGTGGCTCAAGCCTGTAATCCCAGCACTTTGGGAGGCCGAGGCGGGTGGATCACGAGGTCAGGAGATCGAGACCATCCTGGCTAACACGGTGAAACCCCGTCTCTACTAAAAAAATACAAAAAACTAGCCGGGCGAGGTGGCGGGCGCCTGTAGTCCCAGCTACTCGGGAGGCTGAGGCAGGAGAAGGGCGTAAACCCAGGAGGTGGAGCTTGCAGTGAGCTGAGATCTGGCCAGTGCACTTCAGCTTGGGTGACAGAGCGAGACTCCGTCTCAAAAAAAAAAAAAAAAAAAAAAAAAAGAGGTCTTCTGTTTTTAAGGATTCAGGTCATTACTTTGGGCCCACTTGGATAATTCAGGATAATATCCTTATCTCAAAGTTCTTTAATTAATCACAGCTGCAAATTCACTTTTTCCATGTAGGGTAACATATGCACAGGCTACAGTTTTGCCTGTGGGTATATCTATCTCTACCTATACATGTATCTTAAGATTAATAAAATTAAAATTACCCAGTTTCTAAAAATGTGTTCAAAGATATGAGCAAGGAATTTAAAGAAGTTCAAACTGAAAGACATATTAAAAGTTTCTTCATATCACTAGTAAACAATGTGAATAAAAATTAAAACTGTATATCATTTTACATGACAACAGCTGGTGTTGGTAAAGGCGTGAATCAGTGGAAACTCTCATATTATTCTGATAGAACTTAACTGTAGAAAACCACTTAGGAGAGCAATTTCGTAATTCTCGTTAAGTTGATGATTCTTACCCCTCAGTCCAGCGACTGCAGCTTCATGTAAGCATCCCTGAGACAGTCTCAAACACAGCCAAAAAGGAGACAGGAACAAGGATTATTATTGCAACATGATTTGTAATATAAAAATAAGAGAAATAAATGTCCATCAATAAAACATTATCTAATTATTTTGTTGCATTCATACAATGAAACATTTTAAAGCTGTGAAAATACATGATCTAGAAATATACTCACCTAGATAAAATAATCTCTAAAGATATTAAGTGAAAAAAATCAAACTACAGAATATACTCAGAACAATATACATTCTATAAGACTTGCAAGCACACAAAACAAAAATGTATACTATTTAGTGATACAAGTATATGTAGTAAAAAATTATAAAGATATGTGTGGAAGTTCTTAACACACACACGGGAATCAAGAATTTAAAATTCAGGAAAACAGTTTCAAGTGGGGGATCAAGGATAGATCGGGAGACTGCAGCTCCATTAGTATATATTTTAAAGTAAATGATGAATAAATAAGTACTTGTTATTTTTATATACTTCATCAATGTAAAGAATTTTATAGTTTTACAAGAAAAACATCACTAGGACTGAGATGAAGGAAAATTTGGAATGGGCAGGTAGAGATGCCATAAAGCTAAAATGGCTATGGCAACAACTACATGAAAGATGCTAAGTCTCCAAAGAAACATGGTGGTGAAAAAATATAAATGAAAGGGTAGATCCCAAATATATTTGGAGATCTAATACACAAAACCAATTTAATTGAAGAGCTTTTATAGTAGATTCTAGGATGCTTTCAACTTTTTGATTCTGGTGACTTTGTGAATATTGGCACCATTGACCAAGATGTGTGGGGAGGAACAGGTTTCTAGGGAAGATAATAATTTGAGTCTACACTTTTTTGGCAATACTTGAGATGAAATTAAGGTGACATTGGGTTAGCTACTCAGTAATACCCAAACACAGTCTTCATGTAATCATCTCTCCCTAAGACGGCCCCAAGAGAAATACATGTACAAATGGCATAGTAGTAAACAATACTCTCTGGTCCACATTTGAATGCAAAACTCTAAAAGACTGGCCGTGACTCAAACTCCTGTGATCCAGACTTGAAGTCATGGCCAAACTTCAAGTTGTAACAGTGGACTTTATTACTTCAAATGTGAGGAAAAATTAATTCAGTCTCCCAGCATAGGAACAGGAACACAGGTTTCAATGCAGGGCTACAGGTTTATAGAGTAAATACAGTGGAAACAACAACAAAATGTTGGCAATGTCTAGACAAAAAGGTGCATCCAGGAGAAGCTTTATCAACTGGGAGAAAAAGAAACTCCCTGGGACTAGCAATTTTCTAGTCTAGGGAAAAAAGGTGTGGTCAGTAGAGTAGCCCTTGCCATTAAGTCACATCCATATCCGTCAGCTCCCACCTCTGCATTTTCAAGGCTCCTTACTGAAAACACACTGGCTTCTCTGCCTGAGGATATTTGTTTTTGCGTTGTTTGTTTTTCCCTGACCTGTGAGCCTGCTCCACTGCCATAAAAGGGAAGATACAACAGGTCCCAGAAGAAGCCATTACTGTTGAGTACAGAAAGATGATATATACGTACCGCTTACTCAATCCTTGGGCAGGATCACTCTAAGGCTTGTACCTCACTGTCTCCTAGAGTTTCCAGTGCAGCTCCAGTTGCACGGAGTGCTGACTTTCTTGATAACACATCCACTTTCTTCTCTGTCCTATCTCCTGTTCTTACTCTCCTGGTGCATGTCCCAACTAAACAACGTGTACTCAAGCTTCATGGTTTGCTCCTAGGGAAACTCAAATGAAGAGAGCAAGACATTCAAAACGACAGTGGGTAATGGAATAGAGAGAGTGAATCCCAGCAGCCGTCTCCCTCAGATATTGTCTAGTTAGCTGGCAAAAGATGGCTGAAGACTCTCAGGATAGCTGGTACTCCAGTGCACAAGCTCCTGGGGCATCCTCAGTATTGTACCCCAACACCAACACTGACAGAGACCTTCCCAAGGGTGTTCCATCTGTGTTGTTCTGTGACAACACCATAGGTGGCTGGTAAAGTTTGCTTAGTAAAACAGAATAACACAGTAAATTTATATTGCCATTACTCTGGCTAAAAGAATTACCACTGTGTGGGAAGAATTTCTGCTTGTGGAAATGCTGTTAATTGACAGTTGGGAAAAATTGTGGTGATAAAAGTTAATTAACTTTACCAGGTTTCTCTGGATTTTACAATAACTGCCGTTTTTAAAGGCCACTGCCAGCAATCTTGGCAGAACAAATGAACAAATGAAAGAACTCTGCAATAGTAACTCAAATTTCCTATTTCGCAGCAAAGTGCGAAGTGAACCTGAGGCACTAGCAGGAAAAACATTCAAACAGTTCAAACAGCTCTTGGGAGAAACTGGCCATCACTAGCTTTCTTTCAGATAGCTGGAGCTTCCAGTTCCATTTTGCAAACTTATATGAGAACCCCTAGTGATTTAAAAATCACTTTTAAAAATATGTGATCTTGGGATCAACCTCAGATTTACTGACTTTGAATTTACTGACATAGAGCTCAAGACTCTCCATTTTTAGCTGGCTCTTAAGGTAATCCTTCTATAATCTCGAGGTGAGAATCATTTATACTTCCTTCAGTGCTACCAATTTGAGCTGTATTTAAGTTAGGAAGCATTCTTTTTAAAATAAGAAAATTAACGTGTTTTCAACCTTTCGCATATCAATATTGAATTTGAACTAATGGGAGCTGAGTTGCACTAAAGCTATGGTTATCAAACTGCATTCAGAATATTCAAAAGCAAGTATATGTTTGATTCAAATTCTGTTTTTAAAATATCTTAAAGCTGTATTTTAACAACTAACATATTCAAATGTGTCACAGCCCAAATTTTTAACACATTGGAGACAACCAACTTAAGCCATATTACCACTTTAACTAGGCTTTGTGCTGACTTCCAATAGTTTTCCACTATACCTCTGTATCTATTGAACTTGGAGGAAGGTCATAGATAATAAAGGTTTAAATTCTGCTCGGATGGCTTTTTGCAGGAGTAAGCATTTCTCCACATATAAAATTGTACACCTGAGTTCCAAACAGAAGCTCAAACTCATCATGCTCAATTATGTGCCACAAAGGTCCGTGCATAGCAGTCTCTACGCCCAGAACATGAAATGATTCAGTAAGTGAACGCAGAACACATTTAAGCATGCTAATGTCAGAGTTTTAATCTTTATAAATGTGTTAAGTGTTTGTTCTATCATTTGCATTCATACATTTTCCATAGTATTTCAGGTACAGGTGATAGGATCACTCAAAACAGGAAATGGATCAAGGGTTAAAGAAAGAAAAAAGCCAAAAGACTTGTGCAGATAGAGTGGAGAGATTGAGCAGGCACAAGAAAAATTGACACACTATGCTATATAAATAGCAACTTGTTTTTCAGCCAAAGGGGGTCCCACTGGTGAGAGTATGAAACAAAAATCTTGTGAAAATTCTTGGGATGAGTCTCTCGGAGACAGTAGAGCACAAGAATAATTATTAGGCATTTGGCTTCAGCTTTATAAGGCAAAAGTGGCCAAGTGCTCCTGTGTTTTATGCAGTGATATTTTTCCATCTTTTCTGTAGCCCTTTCCAATTTACAATGCCATATTTAAAGCAAACATAGTGAGTATAAAAATAAGGATCTTGGTTTCTTTCAGCATAAAAATTACAGGGCTTTATATAAAAAATGTACGCAAGCAAAGTTGAGATCCAAAGATTAAAATACACATATAGATTTAACACTTTTAAGAATAAAATACACTGTGGTATCATTCAAAGGAGTCAATAAATGTGAATAAACAGAAGGGCAGGTTACTCTGGTGCAGAGTCATGCAGCAACAAAATGTCATCAGTACCTTTGCCTGATGAGAACAGGGAGCATGCAACAGCCTTCATCCAACATTTGATCAATGAGTTTGTAATCATTTTAAATTTAATTTGATTGAACACAAAAAGGACTGACCCATGGCCATCTTGACTATTTTTTAAGCAATCTGAGTATTTTTTGAGGGTGTGTTTTTTAAGATAAACGTTAAGAAGATTTAGGTCAGAAATACTGGAAATTTGGGAGGGGGATATATTGCTAAATGTTTATATCCATTTTCAACTTGCCATCGAATAATTTGGTTCCTATATGTCAGCATACCCAGACTGATGGGGAAGAAGAAAAGGCACAAAATATGACAGGAGTAGAGAATTTCATTAAAACATTGCTCCCAGTCGGCACTGCATCCCCAGCTTGCAGTCATGGCTGCCTACATACTGGTGCAAATCCAGCATGGCCAGAGTGCCTGGAACCTGGGGAACCACTTGGGCTATAAAGAGTGAAGTGCAGCAGGCAGGCATTGCAAGATGCTGGCTATGAGTCTGACATCTGCTGCTCCTTGGTAGCAAGGACTTGGTGCCTCAGCACTATGGGGAAACTAACTAACCTCAATAAGGCAGAAACTGCTGCCAAGCATGGTGAGGCCCAGGAAAAGGTCTGGAGGCTGTGATGTCCCACCCCCTCCCAGGGAGCCTGACCATCTCTTCCATAGCAATGCCAATAAGAACTACAGGTATGCAGATTTCACTGAAGATCACCTACCCTCTTGTAAGAATCTGCACCCACTCCCTTCGTACAATGTAGTCAGAATAGCACCTCTGGGGCATGAGTTCTCAGTCCAAGCCATGAGAAATCTCCCCTTACCCAAGAGAACTGAGAAGTAATAACTCAGGTTTTTGCCAGTGCTTTGTTTACTAAGGACCTGCTTGAGTAGGAAACAGGAAGGAATCATGTTAAGGCATGACCAGTGAGGAGAAGCAAGAGAGCCTATTTGCTCTCCAGAGCCAGTCCTGTACTCCTTGCAGTCAAATCAAAGAGAAGATCTAGTCATCCCCATGGAGATAGATGTAACCTGCATGATGATGTGAAAACTGTTTTCTCCCTGACCCCAGAGAAGCTGGCTCCAGAAGTCTTCAGAAGGTTGAGATTAATCCTGATTTAAGTTTATACATAGCATTTATTTTTATAAATATATATACCTATATAAGTATATTATAAAAGTATATATAGTATATATACTTATAATATATAACATATATGCTTATAGTATATAAGTATTATATATATTTATATAGGTACATATTTATACACACACACACACACACATATACACACACACACACACAAAATGACCCCTTTTCAGGCTTTTAGTGTTGGTTGAAAGAGTCCCACATGTGGTCATGAGAAAATGAGCCATTCCTCACACTAATATGGGATAAGCTTCTTGACCTCCTAGGGGTTGGAGTACATTCTGCTATGAACTTTAGATTCCCTTTCCAACCTTGTTCTGTGGCAGTGAAATGCCTCTTGATCATGTCCAAGTGTGTCTTTCACTGTACGATTTCTGAATCATGTTCTAGGTGTTTGGCCCTGTTACATGGGCCTAGTACTTATTTTGAGAATTGATGTATTAAACCTTTTTTCCAGATCAATATAATAAAGGAGTAATATGCAATTTAAAAAATGCTGAAATATGTTCGAGAGAGGTGAACACTACCTTTGATGCCAATACTTTCTCAAAAGTGTTGAATGACAATACAAATGTAATTTTTGTAAGAGTGCCTTTCCAATTAGATCTTTGTGAATTATCTGAAATAAAGTGAATGATGATGTCCAAATGTTATCATACCTGCAGGTGTTCATAGGCAGCCCTAAGGTGAGGTGTTCCAAAGAATATTTCTGTTGAAATACACATCCTGTATCTTTATCTATAAATTATGAATAGAGAATGAGGAACCGTGGCCTCGTGCATGCACAAAGGTGCTGCTTTTCTTGTAATTTTCTCTGGATGATACACTATGTATAATAAGGGGGTAAAATTCCTTGAGATGAAGCCTCATACACCCAAGACTTAATAGACCCGAGTAAGAAGAGTGGAGGTGCCAGCGTAGAGGATGAAGGTAACAAAGTTGTGGAGAGGAGGAAGGGACTGAATCCCAGAGTGCATATAAGCTGGGTTCCTTCCACCTCATTGACTATTCCCTGGCCTGGAGCTTATCACTGGTAAAAGGACACAACAGTGAGAGAAAAATGACAGTAGTTCCTTTGAGGCTGATCCCTGAGCTTGGCGCCACTTTCATAGGTGGAGATAATGTTGGATGGGGTCAGTAAATCCTGAAGTATAAAGAGATTATCCAACTGCACCCCCAAGTCAACATTGCTGCCGAAACTTGGATGCCTTGCTGGGCTAAATGAGCTTGATCTGGACTTCAGAACATATAAAACATTTTGTTGCAAATCAGGTAGAAAAAATTGAATTTGATTTTGAAATTTTGAGTAAATCTCTGAAAAGATGAGGACTGAGAAAAATTTTTAAGTGAATTGCTGAATCTCATGTTACTGAATGTATTTAAAAAGCATTTTTACCCCTCCAAAAGGAATGTGTATTAAAATTCAATAATTAAAATAATTGGAGAGTTAGATATTTAAAAGAATTCCTATTTTGAAATTACATTTTTTATTCCATTTTCAAAATTATAGACATATTTGTTTGAAGCGTATTTTAATATTTCAAAGTGACTTATTATGAACTTGTTACCATTTGCAGCAACTTATTTATTGGAATCAGGATTTTTAAATTTTATATTCAAAACATATTTTACAAAATGAGAAAAAATATATGACAAGGTTGGCTTAAGATTCTGAATGCCAGCAGTAAGTTTTGTTGTTGTATCTGTGTTTAGGCAACATCCGCAATAAATTCTTGGTTGAATTTACAATAAGTAAACCTAACATATTTGAAACTGAAAATAAATGTATAATAAAACAGGACTGTTTTTATCTACCTGCTTATTGGAGGAGAGTGTAAAACTTCATAGGATCTCATTATAAAGAGCATTTACAAACCACAGCTCTAAGGCAAGAAGAATGGATTTGAAAATGACATGGGAAAGCATAGGTTAGGGGTGCACATGAGGCCTGGGTAGGGCCTCTGTGGGCGCTATGAGAAGAGGGAGACCCTGAGGAGGGAGGAAGAAGAGACAACAGAAGGCTGGAAAGGGGCATAAACAGGAAGATCCCAAAACGTATTTTCATCCCCAACTTTTGCCAGATAGTACTTCTCACTACCCAGGAGAGAGAGAGTCTGTTCTTACATTAAAGTTTCAGGACAGGTACCAAATTGGAGTTGCCATTATAAGGATGTTTTCTATTCAGAAGTCATAGTGATTGGTGACTTTTTTATGTCTATAATCACACATGAAAATTGCATCCTAGACCACATCATTCTAAAAGTTGAGAAAATCTGCCTCCTATTAAGTAAACTGATCACCTTTACAAACAGGATAGAAGATTTAAAAGGGTTAATAATCTTCACGCATTAAAAAATGCTTTAAAGAAACCTCAATTTCTTTCCCTCTCAGTACAGTGGTTTTTAAGGGGGAACAAAGATGCAAAATAAAGGCAAAGTTCCAATTACAGAAAAAGGTCAAATTAGGATAGAAAAAATGTACAGAACTTGATAAATAGAAATTAGTTGTAACCTCTCGGGCAACTTGACAAAAGTGGGAAATGAATTGTGTGCTCAATAATTAGGGTGGAAGCCCAAACACACTGGGCTTTGAGCACACCTTGAGGTCTTCTGAGGAAAACAAAGCAATTTATTATCTAGGCCAAATCTGAAGAGATGGCCTTGAGGGTAGAGGGCTTGCTGCAGTGTTACCAAGTCATGGGGAATTTTAGCTGTGTGATAAGTGCCTGTCAGGACTCCAATGCCAGGAAGAACATTTTCAGATGAAATCAATTGTAAAATAATATACTATGATTAAAGAAAATTAGTTGCAAGCCAAAATCATTAAGTAAAACTGCAACCTCTAACCTGGAGTAGCAGGTTAGTACATTACTGTGTTCTGTGAGGCAGCGAGGCAGTAACACATATCTGAGGATTTATGTGTTAGTATGATTTTCTTGGCTCTTGAGTCAAAAATGCTTTTAGTTATGCAAGCAAAACAAGTAGAGATGATTTGTACTCCAGTGACTGTTGGGATTTACTGGTTTTAAATTTAGATGATTTCAAATTTTGTTTGATCATGAACTGCTATCAAAGGGGATAAACATTATATGTGTTAGTTATCTTTTGCTGCATAACAAATTACCCCAAGACTTAGCAGCTTCAACAAAATACATATTTATTATCTCACACAGTATTTTTGGATCAGGAATTCAAGAGCTTCTTAGGAAGCTAGGATTGCAGTCTTTGGAAGGCTTGACAGGGGCTGGAGGATCTACTTCTGAGGTGCTGACTGTTGGTGAGGCCTCAGTTCCTGTCCTGTGGGCCTCTGTAGAGACCTGCTTGAGTGTCTTCAAGACATGGTGGCTGGCTTCCATCAGAATAAATGATCCAAGGAACCAAGGCAGTAGCCATAATGTGTTTTATGACTTCTCCTTAGAAGTCACTCACTGCCATTTCTGCAGCATTCCACTGGTTACAGTATTTTCACATGGGAGGGAACCACACAGGTATAAATAACAAAATGGAGACCATTAGGGAGTCAGCTTATAGGCTGGCTACCAAATTCCCAACAGTAAATTTATGTGGGCCCGAATCCTCTTCTATCCCTTTCCTATTTTAGGAGGATAAAAACCTCTATAATGCCCTCAAACTTAAAATATTAACCAGATGGAGCCACTGGCGATTACTAGGAGGAAGATCAAATATGAGGCTGCTGAAAATGGGAACACAGAGGGATTTAGAGCTGTACCAATTCTGGAAATGCTAACACCAAACGGATGCCCAAGAGAATCTGTTTGGAAAACTGTGAGTACCAAGGCTGACCGCAAGAACACAGGAAGTAACCCACTCAGGAAGCTGAACAAGCGGTCCCATCTCAGAGGGAATTGGTGGACAGCACGACTGCTAGAAGGTAACACAGAGATAGACCTCAGAGACCATGTATGGCCACAAGAGATGATCTTTCATCCACTATCCTCAGGAGCTGATGTGATGGAAGACCATGCTTCTTGGGAGACTCTACCACTACTGGTACACTGCACTTTTAATTGCATTTCCTGCTAAAATAAGAAATTAAAATCACAGTCTCAAGAATGCTTTCATATACGTGGAGGCTTCTCGATCCAGGAACAATGTGAATTCCATTTTATTTTTGCCTTTCTATAAAGGGTCTTGATTCTTTGCGACATGCTTAAGTGTGTAAGACATCTGGCTTATAACCAGTGGTATGCTGCTAAATGCTTAATACCTGACTCTCCAGGAAATATATCTATATATATATCTATATGTATGTATATATATACACACACACATACACATATATACATACACACACACACACATATATATTTGTAGCATTTGACAATTTCCATTTCCATAGTGGGAATATTTCCATCATGGCTGATGTCAAGCTACCAATGTGCTGTTACATGGAGAGCTGGAAAGAGATGATGATGTGCATACTCAGTTCCAGCACAACACTGCTTACAACACAGACTTAATACATACCGTCTTTTGGTCCTTCCTAGATTTTGTTTGTCTGAACTTGTCTCATGTCTTGGGTAGACTTCAGCAAAGTTTTCCTTCAATATTTCAGGCTATGTGAACTATACAGTCTCTGTGGCAACTATTTAACTCTGCTGTTATAGGTCAAAAGCTGCCACAGGCAGTTTGTAAATAGTGGGCACAGCTGTTTTCCAGGAAAACTTCATTTATGCAAACAGGTGGTCGCCTGTTAGCAGTAATTTTTAATGTAAGCAACCAGATTCCCTGGAAGCAGAGCCTGAGGCAAGGATTTGGGTATAGGTGATATGTTGAGGAAGGACTCTCAAGTGAAACCTACAAGGCAGTGAGAGAGCAAGACAAGGAAAGCAAAGATCTGAGTTAGAATATGGCATGACTTAAACAAAGTGTAACCCTGGCCTGACCCCATGGAAGAGCTCTGGAGCATAAGTCACACTGCAGTGTTGTCCTACCTTGAAAACAGGGAGCTGGGTTTTGATCCCCAGGCCAGTCAGTTGTTGGCCAGGCTTCAGAGTGGTGATTATGGAAAAACCTCCAAAGGGTTTCCATCTCTGGGCAAGGTGGTTCAACCAAGGTGGGCAAGGTGGTTCAACCAAGGTGGTTTGGAGAAGGTTACAGCTGTGAACTGTTAGTGGCAATGCTCACAGATGACTGTACCAGCTGGTAAAAGGAATCTAGCCAGGTCCTATCAGTGTCTACTACAGCACATGTTCTCAAACATTAATGTGCATGAGAATCTCCTGGAGGTCTTATCAAGACATCGGTTGTTGGGATTCACCTCCAGAGTTTCTAGTTGGTCTGGGATGAGACCCAAGAATTTATATTTCTAAATTCCCAGGTGATGCTAATGTTGTTGATCCTAAGATCAGAGATAGACTGCAGAGACCACATATGTCCACAAGAGAAAGATCGTCCACTCTTTTCAGGAGCTGACATGATTGAAGATTATTCTTCTTGAGAGACTCTACCACTATACTTATACACTACACTTTCAATTGTACTTCTGGCTAAAATAAAAAGAAATTAAAATCATAGTTTTAAGAATGCTTTCATATACATGAAGGGATCTCAATCCAAAAACAATGTTAATGCCAGTTTCGTTTTGCCTTTCACTAAAGGCATGTTGCAAAGAATCAAGACACTTTGAGAACCCCTGTATTATGATAATAATTCCTGAGAGCAGAAAGCTAAGGGCTTAGATGACCCATAGTTTTTATTATGGCTTATTATCTGAAGGATGGAAGGGGAGGTATAGGGGAAGAAATGAGTTTCCCAAATCGTTTTCATTCTCTTTGGCTATGGCTTTCCCTTATTGAATAAATCTAGCTTTTACCTGAGATACATTTATAGTATACTGCATGGACTTAGTAAAAAAAATTCACAAGATTATCTAATGAAAATTTAATAAACAAACCCTTTTAAAGTTACTATGCCCCTGCTTCTGACCACTACCACCTTCTATATTGCATGAGTCAATCTACAACACCTTTAAGGCAGTAAGTTATCAAGAAGTATCACTTCTGACTTGGAGCTGATCTTTGTCATCCAACTTCCATGAAGTAGGGAAGAAAACAAACTCCCAGGTTATCCCCCAGGCTTAACCTAGCACCTGCCTGAGATGTCTCACCTCCAACAAGCATTGACAGTGGAAACTTGAAGGACAGTTGCTATTGCCACACCTTAGGGCAGGTAGAAACAAGACTATCTGTGAAGGTGAGCAAACCCAGCGCCAGAACTGCAAATCTACAAGAGGAATGCCAGGTCTGTGCTGCGGGTTGGGCCATTAGTCTTGTCACCTTGAATATTTCCTTTCTCCAGTGAGTCCACTGTTGGCAGCCTCAAAAAGGAAAGCAGGAGTCCAGTGCCCCTGGTGAATAAAATAATCTGATAATGAAAGAAACTATTAAAAAGCCAATTTCCCAGAGATAGCCAGGACCAACTCTCTAAAAAAGGCTTTTCTAAGGCAAACAGCTTTACATATGCAAAGATCATTAGCTCATCTTCAAACAGGGAAAAAAATGATAACAGTGTTTCTGATATTCTCCAACTTACAAACAGGTTGTGTGTTCTATTTTAGACCTTTATTTTCCATTTTAATCTTAGATAAATTTGATGGCTGGGTTTTGGCTCATGAAACAGAACCACGGGATCTCAGAATTGGAAGTTATTAGAGAATTCTAGAACACTGTGATGTCTTGACACACTAGGATGCTACATCAGTTTGAAGTATGACCAAATAATTTGTTCCTAATGACAAATAGCAACATTTGCAAATAATTAACTTTTTAAAATGGCTTGGAGTGGACTTGAATTACTTTTATAATGTTAATGTCATTCTCTTGCATTCTAAGGTTTTCGTTTTGTTTTGTTTTTCAGCATGTGAGAAAATCTTGACATTAAAGCTCATGTTTCTGGAATTGTGCATCTCCCTGCATTCTTCCAGTAGGGGTGTTTCACTTGGAAATGTCAACGCACTTGGGTAGATGAAGAATTGCTGGTATGACCACTACAAGCCCATAGAAATATCATGTGAGCCACAAAGTTAAATCATGTGTATAGTTTTAATGTTTCTAATAGTCACATTAAAAGAAGTAAAAAGAAACAGATAAAATTAATTTTAATAATATTTTTATTTTACCCAATATATCCAAAATATTATTTCAACACAATCAATACAAAAAACAATGAGATATTTCTGCATTCTTTTTAAATACTAATTCCAGGAAACCTGGTGTGCACAGCAATCTCAATTTGGACTGGCCACATTTCCAGAACCCAGAAATCTCATAAAGCTGGAAATGACCACATTGGACAGCTCAGTTCTAGATTGATTTCCTTAATTTATGGCAATAAACAGAATCGCAAGGCCCAGAGTAACTTGCCCAAGGTTCTGAAGCTGATTAGAGGAGAAAAGGGGAGGTAATCTATGAACTGGGTCTCACACTAGCAAGTCACAGCACCTCAATTATATAGAAGTTGTTGTTGATTTAAGTATTTCCCTCCTAAGAAAAAGTTAAATAAGAACACACCAACTTGGCCTTAGGGAAAAATAGTGTGATGATTAAGAACAGAGGCTTTGGGGCAAGAATGCTGGGATTCCTACCCTGGTGCTTCTCTGTACTAGCTGTGTAATCTTAACTAGGCTACTTAGCTTCTCAGTGCTTCGGTTTCCCTATCTGTAAAGTGGGGATGTTACAAATACTACCTGCTTCTTAGGGTGGTATAAGAATTAAATGTATTGACATATACATATGTATTCATACTCATATAGATATAACATATGGAACTCAGAAAAGTAACCGGAACATAGAAACTATTATGTAGGTGTGGGCTATATATTACTAAAATTGTTCAAAATTTTATGAGAAAAAATTTTGGGTGAGTATAAATTATGATCAAACCCATATGCTTCTACCTGACCATCCTTCACTATATTACAAGAAAAGGGTATAATGTGTCACCACAATGTACTTATTAAAGTGATAGATTTTAGAGCATTTTTATTTTAAAAAATGTTTTGGCCAAAATGAGCTCCTGAGTGACTTTTTTAATCAAAAAATCTAAATATAAACCTCCCCATACTCCCAGTACTTGGGTTTATTAAGGTGTTAATATATTGTTTTTTGCAGTGATTTTCCTGATTTCTAAAAGGAATGCAGATGAGTTTAGCATTAAAAAGGCAACCATATGTATCTGAAATCTAATACCAAGCACAAAAATCATGATTGCCAGATTCAACATGGATCAAAACCGTTTATTTACTGCCTAGTCAGTACAAAATAAGACCTACAGTCAAAGTTCCTCCAAAGTCCGCTTTATAGCTAGGAATCGTTTTTATATTGTCTCTCTGTCTCTCTGTCTCTGTCTCTCTCTCTCTCTCTGTCTCTCTCTCTCTCTGTGTGTGTGTGTGTTTTACAAACTTAGAGAAATAAAGGTCAAAATAATTTTCCTTATTCCAAAACCAGAAAATAATCCTGAAAAACATGTCCTAAAAATAATAACATCTGATTACCAAAAAAGGTCACTTTATCCAAGGGATTTTAGTAGCCGATATTGTTTGGGGGAATTCCTCAGGTGAATTTATTGGGGGTAGGTTGTGAAATGGGGTCATAGCCCCATAGTTTATTTTACAAACTTTCCTACACCGAACTGAGCTACAGAAATATGTAATTTCACCTCAGCTGGTGACATTTGTTCTCAGAATCCAGAAAGTTTTTATGTGCTAAAAGTTGTATTATTTCTCGGGGACTATACCATTTTAGATTTATACATATAGTGCCTGCTCCCTGAATCGGCTAAAGCCCTTTTATATATCAGTAATGCTATCCTTTGAACCCAAAGATAACCCCTTGGTTGGTGGTGCTTTCAAGAATGGGGACATTTTGGGGTGAGTTATAGAGGCCCCAAAATCGTTTTCATAGCATATAACTGTCAAACTATGCCTTCGGGTTATCACTGGGCCTGCTGGTCTCACTGCCATTGCTCACTGGGACTACTTCTTTGTTTTAAGTAGCCCATGGTTTCCCACACAAAAATAATAGTAATAATAAAGTGGGCTATGACTGCTTGTCGTATGTCAGATTTTTCTTCTTCTAACTGAGATTTAAACACATTTCCCTATGATGGCATATTATTCTTTGCCTCCACAATGCACCTCTTTTCTCCTTGATTCCAGTCTGCTCTCAATGTACCTTGACATAGACCTCAGTGACCTTTTGATATCTGTTCCTCAGGTCTAAAGGAATTCTTTAGTGGTAAGCATCATTGTAATGTTTGTTGATTGTCAACATTTTATAGCCTGGCTAGAAATCTCACTATTTATTTTTCACCAGTGACTTGAAGAAGATTCGGAAAATCAATAGCTTATTTTCTTTCCAACTCATTTGAAGCAAAATAGCACAAGTAAGAAACAATTTCACTAATAACAGCAATTCAGGGATAGGTACATTAAGTACATTTTCAGGCTCATAGGTACAGTCAGTGCCAAATCATAATCAGTACTTTTCTTCTCACTAACTTTGTGGAGGGAAGACTGCTAGATTCAGAATCCAAGCAGGTGAAGATGATTTCTTTTGCACTGCTTACTGACTATGTGACTTTGGCAAATCCCAGAATTTTTCTGAGCTTTCATTCCCTCATACATAAAATAGGGCTTAGGACTCCAGTAAGAGTCATTTTGCCTTCCCAGCTGAGCTGACCCTTTCTTAGTGACAACAATCCATTCTCACTTCATATCATATGGCAGGGCTCTCAGTGACGGGGCCACAGCCCTGCCCTCAGCAGGACAAGTGACATACTCTAATTCAATCACAGTCCCTTCCCCAAATTTAAATCTTGAGTGGAGATTCACAGAATGGAGAGTGAAGGAGCTGAGCCACTTTGTAATCCCATGAATCCTGGCTATTTTACTGTCAGGACTTACAAATTGCTATGCGCTGTTCCATGTGTTCTACATAAATTACCCCATTTAGTTCTCACAACCATTGAACTTACAATGTTTATCTATGAGACAGCCTATCATTGTCTTAAATCAGATTTTTCCAGAAGCAGAACCCATGGCAGAATTTGGAACCACGCAGTTTGTTTGAGAAGTAATTCCAGGAGGCATCAGATGTCTGTGGTGAGACAAAGAAAGTAGAAAAGGCCATAAAGATTATATTAATAATCCTGAGACAGCTTTTATGATGTGCCCTGTGCACTGTAACCTCTTCAAGGATCCAAAATCATGAGCAAAACTACATATTTAGATGCTGCATGTGAGTGGATTTTTGTAAGATTTTCTTTTATGGTGTTTTGTAGAAATCAAGAGAGAATGACTTTTATGTTGGGGTCAGCATAGCATTCCATGGAGTGGTGTAAGTCAAAACAGTAGCTCAGAAACAGAAGATATCGTATGTTTGTTAGGACTCACAGAAATCATGCGGCAAACTTTGAGATTTCACAGGATATGGAATGGGAAGTTGAGCTAAGAATGTGAAATTGGGGGCAGCACTGTTTTTTCCTTCTAAATCTTCAAGATCTGGTAAACCCCAGATGATGTCAAACTTACATTAAGACAAATAAACACAAAGTCGTATCTGCACGTCTACTGAATTTTTGTACTTCATGTGTATTCAAATTTGGGGCCAGAATAACTTCTGGATTTGGTTTGATTCTCAAGAAAATACGCTCTATCCTCAAGCCCACATTGGATATGAGTTCACCCTAAATATTAAATGGCAGCTGGTGCCCCTATAATTTGCATTTTCTTCCTTAGGATGGCACCTAATAATACATAGCTTTGCCAAGGATTTGAGATCCGTCAAATAGGAAATCTGAAATATAAAATTCATACTCTATTTTATTTTTATATTGCAGTTTACAAGATGAATCTCAGGAAGAACAAAAACTGACTTCATTTTCTTTCCACAGGAAGAAAAAAAGGTGGGGGAAAGGCGGGTTTATTCGGCAAACAGGCTGAATGAGTTCTGACTACATCATAACTTTTTCCAACAGCATCTTAAATCCAAGTTATTACCCTAAGTTGTTTATCTGGTACTTTGTATTGCTTAACACTCACTGTTGGCAGATTTAGGATAGTGTATAAGTCTTGCTTTGTGCTTGAATCCTTGAATAACCCGAAGATGGATAATGGTAAAACCAGAGTTAGTTTTGAGATGTTTTTAAGAAACACAACCTCAGTAACATAAAATAAGGTAATACACTTTAAGGATGTGATCACACATTCTCAAACTTTGTGATCCATAGAAAATGAATATTATTTTCTTTGCTGTCAGAGAACTCACTTGCTAGATTTAAAATTTCATAACCTTTTAAGAAATGAAAACAAAAATCAACATACAAAAATCAGTAGTGTTTCTATATTCCAATAATGAACTAGCTGACAAAGAAATCAAGAAAGCAATTTCATTAACAATAGCTACAAAAAATAAAACACCTAAGAATAAATTTAGCCAAGGAGGTGAATGATCTCTACAAGGAAAACTACAAAACACTGAAGAAATAAGTTGGAGATAACACAAGCAAATGGAAAGACATCCCATGCTCATGGATCAGAAGAATTAATATTGTTAAAATGACCATACCACCCCAAAACAATGTATATATTCAATATAATCCCTATCAAAATACTGTAATTTTTCACAAAATAGAAAAAAAACCCGAAAATTCATATGGAACCAAAAAAAAGCCCAAATAGCAAAAGCAATTCTGAGCAGAAAAAACAAACTGGAGGCATCACAGTAACTTCAAAATATATTACAAACTATAGTAACCAAAAATAGCATTGCATTGGTATAAAAACAGGCACATAGACCAACAAAACAAAATAGAGAATCAAAAAATAAATGTGCATGTACAGCCAACTAATTTTCAACAAAGGCACAAAGAACAGGTACTGAGGAAAGGACACCCTCTCCAATAAAGGGTGCTGAAAAATTTGGATATTTATATCCAGAAGAATAAAATTGGACTCCACGCCATATACACATATCAACTCAAGATGGATTAAATACTTAAACACGAGACCTGAGACTATAAAAATACTAAAAGAAAACAAAAGGAACACTCTAGGACATTGGTCCATGCAAATGTTTTATGGCTAAGAACTCAAAGATACAGATAACAAAAAACGAAAATAGAAAAATGGAACTATATTAAACCAAAAAGCAAAAAAAGTGAATAGAGTGAAGAGACCACGTGTTGAATGGGAGAAAAATATTTGTAAGCTATTCATCCAATAAGAGACTAATATCCAGAATATACAAATAATTCAAATAATTCAGCAGTTAAAAAAAACAAATAATTCAATTAAAAGTGGGCAAAGAACATGAATAGACATGTCTCAACAGAAGACATACAAGTGACCAAGTATATGAAAAAAATGCTTAACATCACAAATTATCAGGGAGATGCAAGTCAAAATTACAAAGAGATATCATCTCACCCCAGTTAGAATGGCTTGTTTTTAGAAAAACAAAAATAACAGATGTTGGCAAGGCTGTGGAGAAAAGAGAACTCTTAGACACTGTTGGTGAGAGCATAAATTAGTACTGTCACTATGGAAAACAGTACGGAGGCTTCTCAAAAAACTCAAAATAAAATTACTGTATTATCCAGCAATCCCACTTTGTGGTATTGATCCAAAGGAAAATAAATACGTATATCAAAAAGATACCTGCTCTTGCATGTGTACTGCAGTACTATCTGCAATAGCAAATATATGAAATCAGCCTTAGTATCCTTCAATGGATGAATGAAAAAAGAAAATGTGGTATATGTACACAATGGAATAGTATGTGGTCATCAAAAAAGAATTAAACTGTGTCATTTGCACCAACATGAATGGAACTGGAGGTCACTATGTTAAGTGAAATAAGCCAGGCACAAAAAGACAGATATGGTCTGTTCTCACGCTTATGTGGGAACCGAAAAAGTTAATCTCATAGAAGTAGAGAGTGGAATGACGGATACCAGAGGCTGGAAGAGTGTGTGGATAGGAGTGGGGGATGAAAAGAGGTTGATCAATGCGTCGAAACATAAGGTCAGATAGAAGGTATAAGTTCTAATATTCAATAGCTGAGTAGGGTGACTATAGTTAGCAACAATGTATTGTATATTTCAAAGTAGCCAGAAGAAAGAACTTGAAATGTTCTCAATACATAGAAATGATGAAGATTCAAGGTGACAAATACCCTAAATAACCTAACTTCATCATTACACATTCTATGCATGTAACAAAATATTACATGTACCGCAAACATATGTAAAATATTATGGATCAATAAAAAAGAAGGCTGGGCGCTGTGACTCATGCCTGTAATCTAAGCACTTTGAGAGGCTGAGACAGGCAGATCACTTGAGACCAGGAGTTGGAGACTAGCCTGGCCAACATGACAAAACCTGTCTACTAAAAATGTAAAAATTAGCTGGGCATGGTGGTGCACGTCTGTAATCCCAGCTACTCAGGAAGTTGAGGCATGAGAATTGCTTGAACCTGGGAGGCAGAGGTTGTAGTGAGCCAAGATCATACCACTGCACTCCAGCCTGGGCAACAGAGCAAGCCTCTGTCTCCAAAAATAAAATAAAATAGATGAGAAATTAAGATAAAGGCTTGGTAAAGGCGAGCGAACAAGAAAGAACACTTGCATTGTGTTGACAGTACTCACACAAAAATTGTGGAACCAAGTGTCATCTGGGGTGTCTCTAAATCTTCAGAGCTCAATTTGTTCATGTTTCCAGTCTATCCTCAACAGAATATGAAAACTTTCCCCCAAGACACCTGAAAAAATTCAGGGATGCTTGCATTCTTAGTACACCCGCTCTAAACTCTTGCATCTACCAAAGAAGATTGGCTTTGCCATCCTATATACTTGCTATGTATATACCTGTATACATATGTGTACACACACACAAACACACACACACACAACCACCTACTTACTCCCTTACATAAGTTTATATGTAGAATTCATTTCTATCAACTTTTAAGAAACTAACATAAAAACTAAAAACACACATATTGCATGTTTGTATGCAACAGATTTTATTTGAAAAGCTTGGGGCTTATATTTTAGCCATGAAATCAACTTCACATGGAATACATAAAACTCTTCTACCTTTTACACCATCAATAATTGTCCACTGGCCACTGCATTTCATGTTATTATCCCTCCCTTACACTATACCCCTGATTTTTCTCTTTTTAAAAATTATTTCTCATTAATCCCTAAACCCATATTCACTCTAGGAATTCAAAGTTTTCTTTTTCCCTCACTCAAGTGTAATAGTGGCTCTTACATCTTGGAGTACATATGAAACTTATTTAATGTAACAATTCTTAGGGCCAACCAAAGACTAGCAATCAGATGTAGGGTGGGACTCTGAAAACTGCCCTTTTGACAAGTATATTAGATAGTTGTTTTGCAACTGTCTCACAGAACACATTTTGAACAAAGATGTCAATGACTTTGGTTCTATCCACCTATCACACCTAAACTCAGATCCATACCCATCTTTGTTCAGATGAATAAAAGTGCTTTTCCATTTAATAAGATCTGCACACTTCAGAAGGCAGATGAAGTTGTAGACAGCAACGCTACCCTGCTCTCCTGTAGCTAGAAACACTTCTTACAAGAGTCTATCTTGTTGAGAAGACAGCCTGCCATGTTCCAGGCAGATTATAGGTTTCTTGGAAAGTACAAGGATTAGTTAGAGGGTATTTTTTGTATTTCCAAGGCTTCACAGTACTCTGAGGGAGGCTGTAAATGGTATTTGTGTCCACAATGCAGAGCAAAGCAGGATCAATACTATGATAAATAGTGGAGTGCAGTGGAAGGACAAGAGAGGAAACAATTAATTCCTTCTAGGCAAATATGAACACTGCAAAGGAATTATCCAGTAAACAGCAGATAATGGGAGGATGGGAGCATTCCAGACAAGGGGATGCATAAGCAAAGGCCCTAAGTAAGGATTCTACAACACATTCTAAGAATGGAGAGTAAATTCAGTAGGCCTAAACTGTGGCTGTGATGGAAGCTGACCTTAGGAAGGGAGGCCTTTCTATGTCATGGAGGAATTTAAATTTTATTATTTATACCATATATCAGGTCTATAAATGCAGTCATGGTAATGTTAAAGAAAATAAGAAACTGATCATAGTAATGACTGCACAATATTGTGAATGTACTTAGTGCCACTGAATTGTATGCTTAAAAATAGTTAAAATGGTTAAATTTTATGTTATGGATATTTTACCACAATTTTTTAAATAGGAAGAAAAAAACCAGCAATCAATTTGGGATGAAACAAAATAAAGGTTTCTGGTGAGACCTAAACATCACAGAGAGGGAAGGATTTGAACGTGTCAGAGCACTCACTTTGGGCTGTTTGAGTGATACTAGTGCACGCGTGGAAACAATCCTGGTAAGAGTGATTGGTAGTTATAATTAAATTAAATCTAAAGAAAAATACTTATTGGAAAGAATTGACTGTGGCTACTGGCAAGTGGAGATCCCTTGACTTAAATGAATTATATTTTCCAAAGAACCACTAGTCCAACTTAAAAAATCAAAAACAAAAATCTCTATCAGAGACTTAAAATGACATTGCGGACACCCAGTTTTCTATGAGCAGGTAGCAAATTGAAAGAGTTGCTCAGCCCCCAAAAAGGGCATAAGCTACGATATCCATTACAAATGTGACCAAGAAGGACAATGGAAGAGGAAAGATCTTCAGAGAAGTGAGTCAAGAGTCTTGCAGAGCAAAGGAGTTACTTCCAAGGAGCAGCACTGGTGCATAATCAAGGAACATTTCTTATCCCGGAAAAGCGAGACTTAGAGCATTTGTTGAGCAGGATTTCAGATTTCCTCCAAACCAGTGACTGCTCCATGCCTCCCATCATTCTCCTTTATGAATGGGAGTGATTGTTTTGACTTTCCTGTCCCTATTCCACCATTATGCATTGGATTTTCCAGTGCAGAGATGACTATAAAATCCTGGGCTTTGAGCCTGATGTCACGATTGGATGAGACCTTGCAGTATGTTCCATGGGACATTTGAGTGTAGTTTGTAGGCATAATGGAAAGAGGAGGGGATTTGTGACTAAGAGGACAGATTAGGCTAGATTATATTCTTATTCCTAAAATTTACTCTCACTTCCATAAGAAGCTTATACACCTCGGCCTATTGCTACGACATACAATGTTTCTGTGAGAAAGACATGTCTGCATACCTGCCTCTGTAGGGGCTGGACCAAGTGATATGCTTTCGCCAACACAATATGGGCAGATGTAATGTTTGCCACCGAGGAGTGTAAGCCTTAGAAGTGATCATGTGTTTCCCCCATCTGTCTTGCTCCTTCCCTCTGCCAGAGAATATGCACTTCTAAAGAGTGAGAAAATGTGGAACGGGGTTGGGCAAGCAGAAGCAGCCAGCTGCACCTGCCCAGGAGTAACAAACGCTTGTTGGTGGAAGTCACTGAGATTTAGAAATTAATTGTTACCAAATGAAAGCAAACTAATGAAGAAATCTAACTCTCATAAAAGGGTTTCACGGAAGTCTGTTGTAGCTGATACTAGTATAGCTACACAAGCTTTTGTGGTGGTTGTTGCTAATATTTACCTGCTGCACATTTATCTATAATTTTTAGACCTCTGTACTCATGTATTAGACACGTCTTTTGTAGGGAACACATAGCTTGAGCAATGGTTATCAGACTTGAGCATGCATCAGAATCACCTGAAGTGCTTGTTAAAGAACAGGTCTTTGGGACCCAGCACCACAGATTCTGTTTCAGTAGGTCCGGGGTGGGTTTCGGAATGTGAATTTCTAACAATTTTCAGGTGATGCTGAAGCTGCTTTGCCCAAAGATCACAGCGTAAGGACCACTCAGCTAGTTGTTTCCTTTTTGTATTTTTCTCTTGCCTGACAATCTTTTCCTGGATCATTTAACCCAATTTTAACCACTATAATTACTACTGTATCTATATCCATGTCTATTATTATTTCTGAGTTTATTTATATTGTTTTTGAGTGTGTGTCTTTGTAGGCCACCTTTTCTGTTGCTTCATCTTCCTGACTTTGTTTAGGTAATTTTTTTTTGTTTTTTAATAACGTAGAACTCATACCTCCTGCCTCTCTTCTTCTATTGGTTTCCCTAGAAATGGAAGAAACTAAGTTACTAAAGTCAAAATTTGGCAGTATCTTTGTACATCGTCCAGACAAAACAAATACTTTAAACACAATAAATTCAATCACTTCTCTTTTGTTTTTATCATCATGTATTGCATCTCTTTTTAAAAAAGGTTTTGCGGCTGGCCATGGTGGCTCACAGCCTATTGCTATGACATACAATGTTTCTGTGAGAAAGACATGTCTGCATACCTGCCTCTGTAGGGGCTGGACCAAGTGATATCCTTTCGCCAACATAAAATGCCTGTAATCCCAGCAGTTTGGGAGGCCGAGGCAGGTGGATCACGAGGTCAGGAGATCGAGACCATCCTGGCTAACGTGGTGAAACCCCGTCTCTACTAAAAATACAAAAAAATAGCTGGTTGTGGTGGCGGGTACCTGTAGTCCCAGCTACTCAGAAGGCTGAGGCAGGAGAATGGCGTGAACCTGGGAGGCAGAGCTTGCAGTGAGCCGAGATCACCCAACTGCGCTCCAGCCTGGGCAACAGAGCAAGACTCCATCCCCCCCCCCCAAAAAAAAGATTTTGCAAATTATGCATTATAAAATTTCTATCTAGAATCTGAATCTTGAATTTCATCAGAAATACATCCTCTAGACTTTTATTTTACAAGACTCTGTTAGTGATTAACCATATTTCTATTTACACATTTGAACAAATCTTATTTTCACTGTGAAAAAATCATTTTAATAGAGAATTCTAGGTTAACTACTATTTTCTCCCAGATCATTGAATGTATTTGTTGACTATCTTCTGGTTTCCATTGGTTTTACTGTAAAGTTTGCAGTTGGTTGTCTTTTTCACTAAGTTCCTTTGAAAATCTCTTTGCCATAGATTAGTATAATTTTTTCATTTTATTCTGTCTTAAATTTGTTGGGCATTCGAAACCTGAACATTTTTGTCTTACTTTAGTTATACAGAACTCTCTGACAGTATCCTCTTCTTTATTATCTTTCTAAGCTTTATTCTAAATACATTTTTCATATCTATATCTCAGTTAAAAATAATATTCTCTTCAGCTAGATTTAATCTTCACTCAAATCCATCTACTAAGTTTTAAAACTTTTTAATTATATATGTATTTTGGTGTCTAGAAGTTCTATTTGGCTTTACCAAACCTTATTATTTCTACAAGTTTCTTTCTTCTTCCTCATATTTTCACTCTCATACATAAATTATTAAAATGTATTAAATATCTGTTTTATATCTCAGCTGGATAATTGTAATACCTGAAGGATTTGCTGAGCTAATTCTCTCTCCTAGCATTTGTTTTCTTTTGTGTTTTGAAGTTATGACTTGTGATTTCATACCCATAATGGACTGAATGCTTGTGTTCTTTTTAAAATCTGTATATTAAGACCTAATCGCCAATGTGAATGTATTTGGAGGGAGGCCTTTGAGAGGTGATTAGGTCATGAGGGTGGAACCCTCATGCAAGGGATTAGTATCCTTGTTAGAAGACTCCAAAGAGCTCCCTTGCTCCTCTTTCCACCACGCAAGGACACAAGACGGCGGCTGTCTGTAGCCTGAAAGAGGACACTCACCCAGATTAAACCATGATGGCATTCTCATCTCAGACTTCCAGCCTCAAGGACTGTGAGAAATAAATGTTGTTTAAGCCATCCCATTCTATAGTAATTTGTTAGAGCAAGCAGAATTGACTAAAACAATACCCTCAGGATGTTCTCCATGGAACTTTCCTGAGATGTGAATTGAAGGTGGGTCTCTGCCCTCACTCAAAGTGTGATCCATGGGTCAGCAGCAAAGGGTTCACCTGCGAGATTGTAAGACCTGTAGAATCTCAGGCCCGCCCCAGAACTCCTGAATAAGAATTTCCACTTTAATCATAACCTCAGATTCAGGAGAATCTGAGAAAGGATAGCTAAGGGAGAATTTGGATTTCTAGGCCTTTTGTCTTTTGGGGCTTTTCTACAAGGTACCTGGAGGAATCATTGCACCTTACATGAAATTCTAAGCTGGAGGATTTTTGGGATCATACAAGTTATATCAATTCAGGATGCAAACTCTTGTACAGGCTGGTTATAAATTCTCAAAGATGTTTTTCTCCTTTCATCTGGAACCAAAGTTCCAAAAGGGCAAATTTCCTAGCAGTTCTCTTAGGGAGCAGGTGGGCAGCATAGATTTACTAACAGATGCCCTGACAGCTAGGGGCAGTCCATTATAGTGCCAATTTTGGGAGCAGAGATAAACCTAATACACTGCTCCATGCTGTGGTGAGGACCGAAGGCTATACCTCCTAATTCTTGCATGCCCAGAAGGCCATAAAAGCCGAGGCTCCACATCACATAGGTTCAACAAATACCTTCTGGACAAACTTCCTCCTCCTATATCCTACCTGATTCTGACCTGCAATAAGTTTTTAGCTTTTGAATATTTTTTCTTCTTATCAGGTCAGTAATAAATTTGAACACGTTCTGTTTTTCAATACTTCTGAATATTTATTTTGTATTTATATTTTGTTCTAGGTCATTTAGAGTAACCTTACATACTCCAAGAAACAGGAACTCAAGCCTTAAGATTTTCACTTTCATCATGAAGGAGAATGCACACCTAGGACACAGACGGTGAAAGGCTTAACTTGATGACCAAAAGAAGAAAAAAACAATCCAGAAAGCCTTTTGACTCTTCCCTATTGTTTAATATAAGTTCCTATTAGGTCTTTATCTGGGGCCAAGCACAGTGCTTCTCATATATTACCTTATTTAAATCTCACATCACCCCATACTCACTCTAATTATCATCATCCTACTTTCACACGTGAGGAAATGGAAGGCCAAGAGGGACAGAATTTTCTCAAGGTCACCTATCCAAAAAGGACTAGGACTTAGACTCCTGGTCACCTGAGTCCAGTACTTGCTTCCAGTGTTATGCTGTCCTTCTGAAACTGCTCTACCCTTCCTCCTGATGGCAGCAGCAGGCTGTCCAGAGCAGCCATTGCCATCATGCCAGCTGCTGCAGGGAGGACACTGGGGAGAAGGCAGAGCTGGGTCAAGAGTGGTGCCATGTTCCACAGGACTGGTGGAAGCCCCCCTGGAGACTGGCGCCGTGGGGCCACTGTGATGGGGCAGGGAGGAGTAGGCAGAGAGGGGCCCAGTGAGGACCTGGAACGCCCCCCCCCCCCCCCCCCCAGGCTGAGAAAAGGCATGGCCAGGGCTACCTGCACACTCCATGGAGTGAGCAGGAGCCCTGCTCTCCCAGGCACAGGGTCCCTCTCTGCACTCTGCATACTCAGGGTCCTGGGAAGGCCTCTGTGGCCTGTCAGGCTTGGGGGTGTCTCCCACTGCCTGACCTCCCCCTACTCCCAGAGCCCTCTCTGATCTTGAAGTGGGGCTGGGGCCAAGCCCAGGTGCTGTCACAGCCCGATCAGGTGTGCACGCATTCGAGGCAGCTCTGACACACCAGCCCCCTACTGTCTCAGTCCCCTCCAGATTTTGGGGTCCAACAAGCGTGGGGGAGAAGCTGAGGTGGGGCTGAGGGCAGCTTGACACTGGCCTGGAGGTGCCCCTTGGTGTGAGCAGCCTGGGCGCCATGGACAGTGGCAGGAGGCAGACAGGCTCCTGGGTGGAAGGTGGGGGGTCCCCAGTGAGTCTCCACCTTCAGGCCACAGAGGGCCTGAAGGTTGCAAGCCCAGCTTCCAGCCCCAGGGACTGGAGTGGAAACTCATGGTGCCTTTTCCAGGCCCGCTCATGGCTGCCCATGGACCAATGGAGCTACCCTCTCTGCTGAGATCTGAACACTCATTGGGATGACCTGCCTAGCAGAGAGGAGCTATCCTCTCTGCCAGGACATACCCCCTCTGCTAGGAGCTGAACACTCATCAGGACACCCTGGCTATGGAGAGGAGCTGCCTGCTGAAGGTTTCCTCTGAGCTGTTCTATTGCTCAATAAAGCTCAAATTCGTCTTGCTCATCCTTCAGTTGTCTGCATACCTCATTCTTCTTTCTCGTGAGACAAGAACTTGGGACCCACCAAATAGTGTAGCTAAAAACTCTGTAACACAAACAAGGCTGAAACATGCCTCTTCCTCACCATGTTGCAGGTGAAGAGAAAGAGAGAAGAGCTGGATGGTCCTTCAGAGAGCCCAGACCTGGGAGCTCCCCAAGCCAGGGCTGTGACTCCCTCTTTGGGGGTCTGGGGTTCCTGGCATCTTCAAGCTTCTGAGCACCACTGTGGGAATGACTGAGCACCCCAGCCAGCGAAGCTACTTGCATTAGGCCTGGTCCAGACACAGCCTTGCAGAGAGCCAGCACCCATGCCAGCACCTAGAGCTGCCCACCCTAAAGAAGGAGCAGTCGGCATGTCTGACTGTGCAGTGGCTGGACCCCACACTTGCTCACACACCCCTTGCTGCTCCATGCCTGACTTGCAGTCTTCCTTGGGGATGTGGGATCCAGGCGAGTAGCGAGAGCTGAGCACAGCCTGCCAGGCCTGGTGGGTGGAATGAGCTCAGTGGGCCCAAGCAAAACTCAGGCAAGGGTGCCACCAACCACAGGCTTCTAGCCAGAAAAGTGACACCCCAAAGATCCTATAATACTCCCACAAAGTCCTCAAACTCGTGTCCCATCTCTGATCATCTCTAAGACATCATGCTGGTGACTCACAGCCTAACACAGCCCTTTCATCTTTCACAACCTCAACAACTTACAGTGAATCCCTTAATATTATACTTCAGGATGATCCAAAACCCACCACACCATATGTGAAAGCCCGTTTTCAAGTCTAACTCTTCCTTGAAGCTTCATTCAACTTTTCCAGTTCACAAGGATTTCTCCTTTTTTCCTACTGCACACGTAGACCTAAACTTTAGTAAGCATTTATCCTTTAAAAGTTTTACATGTTAGCTTGATTTATGACTAAATTGAAACCTACTCTAAGGCAACAACAGGTTTTTTTTCTCTCTCTCTTTTTCCGGGAACTAAGCAGTACATGGGACACTTAGTAGGTGTTAAATAAGTGCTTACTGATTGACTGCAGGACCAATCATGTTTTTATTCTGTTACTCTTTTTATTTTTATTTTTGCAAATAGTGATAAGAAGCAAAGAAAGTAGAATAATGGAATCCTATGACTGTAACTAAGTAAGGAGAAAAGTGATGCCTGGATTATGAGTTATTTTTGTCCCTAGGTGTTTATTCTAAGAACTGCCTTGGTAGATGCAGTTTAGGCAACAGGTAATTCTTAGAGATGATTAATTCCAGGTGGATCAAACCTTAATATCCTTTTGAGGACGATTCACTTCAATTTACTGCATCATTACTTTTAGGAGGTAGCAAATGATACCAAATCCTATACACTCTTGCACATTCACTCCAGCTTACCTCCCAAGTTGAAAACCATTTAAAAATAATTTGAGATAAAGTTCAGTCAGTTAGCTAGTTATAGCATTCTCTTAGGGTAGCATTAGCATTAATTAATGCTTGCAGATTGCTTTGAAAATCACAAATGCTATGGAAGTGCTGACTATTAATTTAGTAAAAGCACAGGCCATGAAAGTTGAAATTTGAAGGCAGTTGCACACTGATGAAATGTTTTAATACTTAAATGAACCAGCCTGAAGAAAGTCTCTGACATCCCATGTTTATAAATCAGGAGGAACAGAGGTCTAAAATGGAGAGATTTAAAATGAGATTTAGAAGAGAGTACTGAAGTGGAAGTGAATGGGAATGACTGTCGACTGTAAGAAGAGAGTAGCAAACCTTAGGGATCATCAGAATCACAATTTGGTGTTTATACATTCATCATTTGGGATGTTCCCCCTTGTGCTGGCAATTGGTAGCAATTCAGGAGGTAAGAAACGGGGGAGAATAGGGAGAAGAGCAACAGAAAAAAAGAAAAAATATTAAGTGGAAGAAGAAGAGAAGGAAGATGGAGAAAAAGCTGAGGAAGAAAAAGGAGAAAACTTCTTAAATGAGATTAAAAATAATGAGATGCTAATGAAACGGGTGTTTCTCCAGTGCAAGTTAGCCCAAGGAACAGTTATATCCAAATAAGGACTCCAAATTGAAACTGCTGTCTGACTCCATCTTCACCAACAATCCTCTTCAAATTTCTCCTCCATTTCTGGTTTACCTGTGGATCTGAGAGAGCAGATCTTGTGTTCTCTCCTTTTGCAATCATCACATGGCTTCTTGAGATTGGACTAGCATCCTATGCCCCTCCTCATCCTCATCCTCTGCTTCTACAAGACACTTAGGAAGGACTGGTTCTGCTGCCTTCCACACATCTCTGTGTGATCTTTAATTAATTCTTTAGGACTGTCCTTGGTGTTCAACTTCTCCAGTGAGGTCAACAGCATTGGGCCTTTGTCCCCATATCTGTGCTGCTCTGATGGCTGATACCTATATGCTCTTCTCAGTGAAGATTTACAAGACAGTGGATTTCCATGGCTGTGAAGATAGTTAAACTATTTAACTTGTTCCCTGGAAGAAACTTTCTCTGTAATTTTGTTGTCCTATGGGAAGCTAAGAACATGAATTAAATGAGCTTATATAGCAACCTGTGATGCTATAGAAAAAGCTCCTTATAAAATAGATGAGATTACCTCCCCTACCTCTCTCCTTCCACTTTTCTTTTTGTCTTTCCTTATGTTACGTTAATTTTTTATTTTAAGCATATCATGTATTTCTACTGCAGGATATTTAGAAAATAAAAAATGCATAAAAATTTAAATTTTTATGTGTATACATATATATGTATAAACTATAGCTCATCTACCCAGGCATATCCATGCCTTGCATTTAGTCATAGTGTCTGTCTCACATTGATACATGTTTATATTATATATAATATTGTATAGATATTTTTGTATTTTGTAATATAATTATTTAAATAGTATGTATTATATAAATATAAATTGTTTGTACTGATAAACTTACAAATATAAATTACATTTATATTTACAAACATATGAATACAAATTATTTAAACATAATTATTTTACATTTCTATATTATATATTTTATTTATAGTCTGTTAAAATAGAAATATTTAAAAATATTTATCAGATACAAATACTTGTATTTATATTTTCATAATTCATATTCATATAAATATCATTTATATGAGTATTTATCAGATACAAATACTTTTATTTGTAATATATAAGTATAAAATATGAGTATTTATATTTTAATATTAATATTATAAAGTATTTTCCATTCATGTCTTCATAATGGATGCTTAATATTCTCTCACATGGGTATATCACAACTTTTGCTTAAACTTACAATTGTATTTTTACTGTTCTCACAGTATTTATCCTTATAAATGATTTTATAAAACATATCTTTGGGTGAAAAATCTTGAAAGGATTTTTATTAAATGAGGCAAGGCTCATTTTCAAAAATGTCATTCAAATTTTACGCTTTCTAGTTGTTGTCTTTTTTTTTTTTTTAATGTGGCTCTTTCTGTAAGTTATCAAATATACAATTGGACAAAAATCCTAACCAGGGTAATCAGGTAATCTTTGTGAGTTTAAGGTAAGAAAAACTTTTCATTATCCTCTTAGATTCCATTGCTGGAAACTGTACATTAAACTGACCGAAGAGGAGAAAAAGTTTACATGTACAGAAGCTTCATATAAAAGAAGTAAAAATCTAAAGGAGTGGTTAGACTTGGAGACTTACATGTTGTTTTAACAAATGGTAATACATTGTGGAAAGTGACTAGACAAAGAAAAGAGATTTTGGGCTTCAAGAGGCAGTAACTTATTGGAAGGTAAACATACGGGGTAAACTAGTGATAAACAAGGTTTATTTAGTAAGGTTTGCTTACGTAGACATTTCAATGCTATCTCTGGTAGGGAGTCATCTCTGAAGTCATTTTTGTCTTCCTGGTTCTGGAGAGGGGGACACCAATAAAAATGGAAATGTATGCCTTACATATAGTCAGATGGAGGAATTCAGACAGCTCTTTCCAAATCTGCTCTTTCTCAACCGTCTTCAGCTCAAAATAATCCTTATGCCAATGTAGCATATTTTGAAGTGGCGTATTCTGATCCCTCCATGAGTATGATAATCACATTTCAACAGAATTTGGATTCTCTTCAGAGATTTCAAAGCTTATTTAAAGAGCGAAACAAATGAATTAAACTCTTTCTAAGACATTTGTTAAATGTCCAAAATATGTCAGATGCTGAGCACACCAAGATGGTGCTAGAGAAATCAAGATGAATGAAACATGGTCCCTGTCTGTGAAAGTCTTCTGATTTTTTACTTGGCCTGTGTAGCATGTTGATTGCAAAAAGGGACATAATTCTTCCCCTCTTTGTATTCACAGCATTTACAGCACTGAAACATTTTACATCTATTTCTCCATCCTTGAGTCTTGGACGGCATGTGGCTTGCTTTTGTCAATGAAATGGAACAGAAATGGCAGTGTGCTGGTTCCAGCTTGAGTCTCAGAGATTGGGTGCACCTGGCAACCCCTGGGAACCTCGCTACTGACATATAAACAAACTTAAGCTAACCTGCTGGAAGGTCAGAGACGACACAGAGCAGAGATGAAGTGGCCTACAGAGGCCAACTTGAACATCCAGCCCCTAGCCAAGCTGGCAGTTGACCATAAACACATGCCATCTAAGGCCAGAAGAACTGCCCAACTAAGTCCAGAATTGTGCACGAAATAAAGGTCATTTAGGAAGGCTGGTAACATGGAAGATGCTAATTAATACAGCCTGTAAACCAATCACACCAATGTGCTAGTGTCATAATAGAGGAAGAGGCAAGAAGCTGTAAGCTGTTGGTTTGTCCTTTTGCTTCAGCTGCTTTTGATCTTGTTGACAACACAGTTTAAGATAATGAGGGTTGAGATATCTTGAAGAGGGGGAGCTTTCTACAAAGGAGTAAAAACATTCTGATAAAGGACAGTCTGATGTATTTTTCTTAAACAATTTTAACTCCTCACATGTGCCTTTCCTGAGCAAGGGTGCAAGGTTACCCAAGCAATAGAGGAAACTTGTTGAACTGAGCTACACATTCTTTTGTTTTTGGATCTGGTCATGGGTGGTTATTGATGGTGCCAGGGAAGTCATTGCATAGGCATTCTGGCCCTGAGAGGCAATACCACTGAGCCATCAGGAATTGCCTAATGTGCCTAAGTTAACAAGGTTATCCAAACAGCTCTTTTCTGCTCCAGGTAGTAGTTTTGAATTTGCAGCTTTGATTCAGTTAAGCCAGCGTCCTCATGCTCTCTGGGCTTCATCTCTTTGGTAAGCTTATAAAGAATTCTTCCTTTCCCAAACCTCTCTCTGTTCCTATCAAAACTTAGCAAAACAACTGGACCCTTCTTCCAGATTCCCACTTTCTACTATATTAGTGCAACTCAAACTTTAATGTGCATAGGAATCACTCACAGATCTTGCTAAAATGCAAATTCAGATTCAATAGGTCTGGGGTAGGGATCAAGGATTTTCATTTCTAATAAGTTCCCAGATGCTGCTGCTGCTGCTGCTGCTGCTGCTGCTGCTGCTGCTCCCAGGATAACACTTTGACTGTTAAGGCACCACATAACAAATGAAAGTATCTCTACTAACCAAAAGCTAGTTAATAGATAACCCAGAGTGCCTGATCTCAATTAAAACTTCCTGCTCTCATTCATTCATAAGCAAGTGAACAGGCTCTGCCTTCATTCAGGGAGGAAACAAAAAATTAGACTAATTTTGACAGTTCTGTGTGATGAATGCTTCCATAAAAGTGTATTCCTAGGTACAGTATCTTTTTAAATACTCACTTGCCAGAAGCCACTCATAACAGGGTGCGCTGGCAGGTTATGACATAAATGCCAGAACATCCCCTCCCAATTTTCTCTTTCCTGTTTCATCCCCGACTGTCCTATTTTTGATCATCCTTATTCCATTATTTCTGTCTTGTATAGCTCATCTAAATTAAAATATTCTTGGCTAATTTTCCCAGATCTCCCAACTCCTATTTAATTGTGTAGGCTCCAGGAGCTCCCACACCTATAGTACCTATTTGCCTTGTTAGGATATGACTGATTTCGATATCTGACATCTGCTTCTCCTCAAAGCAGTCTTCGTTTTAAAGTGCAGGCCTTAACTCTCTACCTGGCCATGCATCCAGTAGTGTAGCTCCTCAATACTCTAAATGGATTGCTGGACCAGCAGCATTAGCATCACCTGGGAGCTTATCAGAACTGTAGACTCACCCACCCCACCCCAATCTACTATATCAGAGTGGGCATTTTAGCAAGATGCTCAGATAATTTTTATTGAAGTCTAAGACACTCTTGTGCAGAAATTTCAAAACACCTAACTATACCTGCAACATGCATTGCAGGGCAACTCTCACACTATGAAATAAGAAAGACTGAGTTTCAAATATCCTCCTTCTAGTCACTAGGTGTGCGATCCTTATGCCTGAAGTTAGATAATAGAGATCACAGCTACTCGTAGAGTTGTAAGTGACAATAAAGTGAGCTAAGAGATACAAAAACATATTGCCCAGTTCCTCGCAGATTGGTGATATGAGATAAAAGATAGAGATGAAAAAGTTTGAAGGATGCTCTTGAGGTTAATACACTTAAGAATAAAATGTTGCAATAGACTTGAATATTGATAAGCAGTATTTTATAAGTACAGAGTAATATATGTATAATTGTTAAGAATGTGCTTATTAGCTTGGTGTGAAATGACTTTTTTCCTCAAGTGTAAGGCATGTATTTTGAGTATTAATGCTATCAACACTTGAATAGTGCTAGAGATGTGAAATCAGAGACACATTTACTTTGCCATTGTTCAGAAAGTCATATGGCTGCTTCGTGCTCACAAATCTAGCATGGCATGTCCTTCCAATACAGAATGTAGATGTTTAAAGAGCCAAATTACTGTTGACTATGGCAATATTTTGATGGAAATTACTTCTAAGCATCCAAAATCAATGGAGAGTTTAAATAAACTCACTTGGAGTTTAATGTTTCCTTGGAATCCTATTTAAGTGGTCATAGAAATGTAGATCTCCTTTCAAAATGAGGTTGTATTTGAGCAATACTAATCACTTATAGAACTAAGTTTTGAACATCTTGAAATCAACAGTAAATGAAAAACTCAGCATGATCCCATTTTAATGCAGAAAAACAATACAAAGATTTTTACAAAGCTTTCTATAGCCTTAAACCAACACAAAGGAGTTAAAGGCCTGAGATGCAAATATATTTTTATATCTTGAAATCAGCAATAAAGAGAAAAAAAATCCTTTCAAATTATCACTCTCTTTAACATGTTTCTCTCAAATGTCAGTTTGAAATGGAGAAAAGACATCATGTTGCTTTCAAATGCCATGCTTATAGTTCATTACACTACTTCATTGACTGTCTCTGTATTTCCTTTTTATGCTAACAGGATGAAAGAGATAAACCCGTCTTTTTTTTCCTTCCTTTTCATAAACAGATCTGTTTTAATTTCAAATTACTCTAAAGAAAATATGACTCTGGGAAATTTCAGGCCGTCTACCACAAGTATCCAAGTTGCTCTTTTTAGATTCAAACTTTTGAAACACCTGCCACATCAGCTGTTAGACTAAATCACCTAAAATTGCCAATATTTGAACAATTTTTGACCCACAAATATGGCAATTTTATGTATTTCAATCTAATGGTTTCTTATCTGTAAACTCTAAAAAGACATTCCATGTTGACATTTTCTATTTATTGTAATGTCAGTTAGGAAAACAGATTTTTAAATGGCCAAACAATTAAGTTATTTTCTGATCCAGTTCTTGGCATTCCTTGGGTCACATAAATTAGAAGTCCTCAATTTGCATATAAAACTGACCTGGTAAGTAGAACATTCTTACACCGTTCTGACTAATTCTTGGTAGTTGTGCCAGCAGACATGAGGTAGAACATTCTTTTATTATTAGAAGGGAGACAAAATAAGGAAATATGATGTTCTTTTAAAATTTTTTATTTGAAAAAATTAAACAATAGAATGACTTTAAAAATCAATTTCTCTTCAGGTAAATGCTTTGAGCAAAGAGTCTTATATGTGAAATAATTATATTGAAAAAGCTTGAATACCTTCTCATGCCCTTAACTCTCCAACTCCAGTTTAAATGGTTGAATGATGAACAAAGTTATCAGAATTTTGCTCAATAAATAGCTGGAGTGTGTCATAGAATAAAACAGAATCAGCCCATGATTCAATCCTTTTGTGTTTGTTGTCCAGCACTGTGAAAAGTGTTGCTTTTAATGATTACATAGAGAAATGGGGAAATCCTGAACTGCCTTCAAAGCCATTAAGGAGATTTAGTCATGTTCAGCAGAGCATTAGATGTTTACGTATTTCATTGCTTCTCAATTTCCTGAAAACTTGTAAATTGCTGATGCTTACAAGATGATGGTACACAGAATTAACTTAGATGTGGGCTAACCAAAATCTATATATACTACTGTTCTGAATAATGAACAAGACATTCTTCTGAAAAGAGGCCTGTAATACCCCACGTCTTTCAGGTGATAAAATTCATTCCTTGGTCTTCAGAGTATGTGTCTATGATTCAAAGTCTTACAAGTTAGAATGCACCATTAGAAGGTGCAGAGATTTACCTACCAGACCCAGGAGTAGCCTATGAAGCTCCTCACTCTAATTAATAAAACAACACCTTTCAGCCCGCTCTGCAGTGGACAGAAAGTTTTCTTATATTTAATGACATTTGTCTGGAGAAAAAGCCTTCCTACTGAGTGTTCAGAGACAGAGGCTCAATTTCCAGGCGAACACAACAGAGAAGAAAGACCCAATCATTTAGATGAAACTGATCCCAAGTTTAGATCCTACTTTATCTGAACATGCCACTATTGGTTCTATGTAGAACATTTTTTTTTTTTAAGTTTCAAGGAAAGTTAAGAAAAAATAGTAACTGATGTTATCATAGGTTCATCTGTCAAAAAACCCAATGGTTTTAAACTGAATACAAAAGCAAGCAGTATGCCTATTAGCACATACCATTATTTCTTTATTGAGCAGTAAATCCTCTCTCTCAAGCAATAAAGTATTCTTTGAAGAATATCTAAACATGTCAGAAGGGTAAGCAGATCTGGCCTGAACAAAAAGGCTTTACAAATTTATGAATATTTCAATTCTTTATGGGGAAGAGAGAAGATATAAAGCAATAACCAACTGGAGAAAGAGCAAACAGATGTGAAGCTGGTTCAAAACATCTAGGAAATAAATATTTTGACACATTATCTAGTCCAGTTGTATTCAACATGGATTCCACAGACCTGCACTGCTGCAAGAACTGTTTCTTACAAGTCTTCACAGAGATTAGTACAGAAATACTATAAACTCATATAACAATTCAACTCTATTTTATGTCTGTTGAATCTCATAATATATTTGGTCTTGAATTTTATCTTATTTAGTTTTTAGTACCTCATTTATACTGTATTTTATAAAAATATTGGTCCACAATGGATTGGAAATTTTTAAAAAATAAATGAACAGCAAACAAACACAAAAGGTTTGGTTTTGTTCGTTTTCACAGAAGTTCCAGTCAATTTTTGGCTTCCAGGTATAACAAGTTCTTATCATAGGTCAGGCATCGTTAGGCACTTTTGTTCTCTTTGTTAAAGTACCAATGAAATGTTTATGACTTCCTTTGGCATTTGGTGCCCTCACTATCAGGAAAGCCGGACTTATGAGAAAACCAGATTTATGGTGCACTATGATACACCATAGCGCCGCTGATAGACACGAGAACAGGCCACCACATTCTTCCTAGTCAATTCTCCATTACTGAGAAGACCCTTAGTGAAAGGCTGCCTGTGTTTTCTATGCTCATCTTCCCCTCCATCCCACTTCTCCCTTTTTGCAGAGGAAAAAAGGTAAGAAGAACAGAGAAAGTGGAGTTGACTGATTTTTGCCTGACTTAAATTTTAAGACAGTTTAGAATAATAAGCACGCCACCACTAAATTGATTACTCGTTGTTTTAACTACCATGAGGCTGGAATCAGAATAGACTTATCCACATTTATAATATCAAAAAGAATAAAATAATTAGGAACAAATCTAACCATAAAGGTAAAAGATCTGTACACTGAAAACTATAAAACACTGACGAAAGAAATTGAAGAAGACACGAATAAGTGGAAAGATATTGTGTTCATAGATTGAAGGAATTAATACTGTTAAAATGTCCATACTATCCAAAGTGATATATAAATTCAACACAAGCCCTATCAAAATTCCAATGGCCCTTTTCACAGAAATAGAAATAAAATTCTAAAATGTCAATGGAATCACAAAAGACCCCAAATAGCTAAAGCAATCTTGAGAAATAAAAGCAAAGTTGGAGTAATCACAGTATCCAATTTCAAATCATATTACAAACCTATAGTAGTCAAAACATTTTAAAACATATTAGTACTGGCATAGAAACAGACACATGAACTAATGGAACAGAATAGACAGCCCAGTAATAAACTCAAGCATATACAAAAAACAAGTTTTCAATAACGATGCCAAGGAGACACATGGAGAAAGGATAGTCTCTTCAATAAATGGTACTGGAAAATTGGATATTCACTTGTAAAAGAATGATACTGAACCCTTACGCCACACACGAAAATCAACTCCAGATTAACCAAAGACTTACATATAAGACCTGAAATCATGAAAACCCCAGGAAAAAAAGGGGGGGAAGCTCCATAAAATTGGTTTTAGCAACGACTTTACGGATAGGACAACTCAGTAGCATAAAATGAATAACCCAATTGAAAAATGAGCAAAGGATGTGAACAGACATTTCTCCAACGAAGACATACAAATGACCAGCAGGTATATGAAAAGGTGTACAACATCACTAAAAAACAGGGAAATGAAAATCAAAACCACAATGAGGTATCACCTCATACCTGTCAGATGCTATTATCAAAAAGACAAAAGATAATGACTGTTGACAAGGATGTAGAGAAAATGGAACCCTTGAGCACTTTTGGTGGGAATGGTACAATTACTATGGAAAACATTATGGAAATTCCTCAAAAATTAAATGTGGAACTACCATATGATCCAGCAATTCCTATTCTGGCATATGCTCAAAGCAAATGGAATCAGCGCTTTGTAAATATATTTGCACTTCCATGCTTATCGAAGCATTATTCACAATGGCCAAGATATGAAAACAACCTAGGTGTCTGACAACAGATGATTGGATAAAAAATTGTGATGCACACACACACAAAATGGAATGTTATTGAGCCTTAGAAAGGAAGGAGATCCTGCCATGTGCAATATGACGAACCTAGGGACATTATGCTAACTGAAATAAGCCAGGCACAGAAAAGAAAACATACTTCATGATCTTCCTTATATGCAGCATCTTTAAAAAGCTTGAATACCTAAAAATAGAGTAGAAGGGTGATTAGCAGAGGTAGGGAGAGATGGGGAGATGTAGACAAAAAGATACAAAGTTGCAGTTTTTCAGATGAATAAATCTAGAGTAGATCTAATGCAAGCATGCAGACTCCAGTGCATAGTGTTGTATTGTATTCTGGAAGTTTGCTAAGAGAGTAGACTTTGGTGCTCTTGCCACACACACACACACACACACACACACACACACACACACGAAAGCTATCCATGTGAAATCACGGATATGTTAATTGACTTGACTGTAGTATCATTTTAATGCCAATATGTATATCAAAATATAATGTTATATATATTCAATATATTCAATAAAAATAATCTTACTAAAAGAATTGTGGTATCCAAAGTCCACAAAAAGTTTCCAAACACTTGAAATAGGTCCTTTTCCAAACAAGTCAGACCAGGGGCAAAGCTTCTGTGTGGGAGGCAGAGGATATATTTTGAAATTTGGCTGATTGCAATTGCTTCGTCCTTCAATCTAGACATAAAGGGTTCTCATTGCTTTACCACCAGTAGAATATTTTCCAAAGGCAGTGGCTCTAATTATGCACCAATTAACCTTAATTAAGACAGTTCTTGCATAACAGTGCACCCAGAGAGTTCACTAAACAAACAGCTTGACAAACACTGGCATTTTAAATATTTTCCAAACATGTCACTTTCTTAATTAGGTAGTCAGGTTGTGAAGACTATATTCACAGACATTATTTGGGAAATTACAGCAGGGAAGATGGAGCCAGTTCCTCTTCACGCTCCTTAAATGCATTGGTTACAGCAGAACTTGCTGCTAGAAATGCACCCATAAGGCAGCACCAGGAAGAACACAGCATTTGCTCCAGATGGGTAGCACAATGGTAGCAATTACTAAGTTAGTTTCATTTTTCAGGAAAAGATTAGAAAATAAAAGGAGAAATTCTATGGAAATGATGAAAGGACTTACTATTGATCTTTTTCCTGTTTGTATTAAGCTGAAAGTCACACATACATTATAAATTTAATAGAAAATGCTGACAAATTTCGTCTTTTAAACTATGTCTTTGACATCTTGATGATATTGGATCCTATAATTAAAAAGACCTATTTCCATTCATTCGAGTCATTATTTAGGATATTCAACAGATTTTTTTTATTGAGACTGCACAGTTGTTACTATTTCATTTTTTGCTGCTGTTGTAAATGAAATAGTTTTTCAACATATTTAATTTTATCATAAAATATTTTAATGTAAAATTTATCATATAAAAATGTACAAAATATGCATATGTAGCATTTTAAAAATATATATAGTACTTATATATTTTTATAACACCAGCTTAAGAAATACAACATTAATATTCAGTTTAAATCCCCCTGCATTCCATCCCTAATTGCACTCATTTTGTGCCTTCCAATCCAGAAGTCTTTTCTAAATCTGTGCTAATCATCTTCGTTATATTTAGATGTGTATTCTGCACCTATGTGTATTATAAACTTAAATTATGTGTAATTCTGCACATTTTTGGCATTTATATTAGTGGAATCATGCTGTAATATTTTTATTATTTAATTTTTTCCATTAACATACCTTTGACTTTTGTCCAAATACACGTAACTCAATTTTGTTTTCACTGCTATAAGTTATTCTGCCTCATCAGTGTATCTTAAAACACATAATTATTTACTGTAATGACGTAGAACATTTGGACTGTGCAGTAGGCAGAATTCAGGGATGGCCCCCAAGATAATCAAACCCTGGTGGACAGATACCTTCTCCCACTTATTGGATCACACGACAATCTAGGTGCTGCTGTGAAGAGGCTTTGCAGATGTAATTAAAATCCCTAATCAGTTGATTTTAAGTTGAGAAGATAATCATGGGTGGCCTGATCTACTCAGATGAATCTTTAAATAAAACCAGAGAAATTCAAAGCAGGAGACAGTCACATGGCAAGGAATTGCTGGTGACCTCTACAGTGGAGACGGGTCCCCGGCCAATAGCCAGCAAGAAAATGAGAACCCCAATCCCACAGCTGCAAGAAGCTGAATTCTGCCAGCTGTGTCACAGTAGCTTGAGAGAGAACTCCAAGCTCCAGAAAGAAATATATGCTGCCCAGCCAACACCTTGACTTCAGCCATGAGTAACAAATTCAGCTAGACTGAGCTCAGACTTCTGACCTATAGGAAGTGTGAGATGATAAATGTTTTAAGCCATGTAATCTGTGGCTATTGGTTAAGCAGCAAAGGGAAATCAATACAGGCTATTTTCGTAATTGTTCTAATTTAGACAATGCTGCTCTGAACATTTTTGTACATGTTACCTGGTACACTTGTGCAGGAGTTGAAGTCATATACCTAGAAATAGAACAGAATTATGTAGTTACATGATACACACATTACTGGATAATGTCAAATTATTTTCCAAAGTGATTTCAATTTATACCACTAGCGGTCCACCAGCAGTCATGAGACTTTCCTTTGCTTCATATCCTTCCCCAAGCATGGGATTGGCAGGATTTAAGTATTTTCCAGACTAGTGACTATAAAATAATACTTAATTGTTGGTTTTAATTTGCAATTCTCTGAATTATTAATGACACTGAGCTTTTTTTCAGTTTCATAGTTTTTTTTTTTTTTTTTTTTTTTTTTTTTTTTTTTTTTTTTTTTTTTTTTTTTTTTTTGCCATTTGCGTTTCTGCTCCTAAGAAATGCTTTTTCAAGGGACTTACTCTTCTTGATTCACAGGAATGGTCAATTATTTCCTCACTAATCTGTTAAGCCAGTTTGAATTATATCAGTTTTTCAGATTCCTGAGTCTACATTTGGTTATCTGTTATGTGCCTATGGTAGAATATTTGTTTATTTCTATGATATATCATACCTTATTACTTATATACCCGCTTACCTACCTCTAATGCAGCTTGTATTTATGGTTATTTGGAGCCCTTTGCTCTTCCAGATACATTTTAGAACAATTTTGTCAAATTTTATTTGACAAAATAAAAATACTATTGTAAAATGGTGTTCTATTTCAATTATATTGAATCTGTAAGTCAATTTGGGAAGAAATGGCATCTATAATGCTGAGAGTGAATATTTACTAATGAAAACAATGTCTATATATTTAGTTCTTCTTTAATGTCATTTTTTAAAGTTTCATAATTATTTACATAAAAATCTTCCATGCCTTTTGTGAAATGTTGTTGTAGGTACCAAACACATTAATTGCTATTTATCTGGTAATCTTTTTTAATTTTTATTTTTCTAACTTTTATTTTAAGTTTAGGGGTATATGTGCAGGATGTGTAGGTTTGTTTCATAGGTAAACATGTGTCATGGTGGTTTGTTGCATATATTATTTCATCGCTCAGGTATTAAGCCTATTATCTATCAGTTATTTTCCCTGGTCCTCTCCTTCCTCCCACCCTCTGCCCTCTGGCAGGGCCCAGTGTCTGTTGTTCTCCTCTTTCCTTCCATATGTTCCTTATCATTTGGCTCTCACTTGAAAGTGGGAACATGTAGTGTTTCGTTTTCTGTTCTCACATTAGTTTGGTAAAATAATGGCTTCCAGCTCCATCCATGTCTCTGCAAAGGACATAATCTCATTATTTTTATGGCTGCCTAGTATTCCATGGTGTATATGCACCATAGTTTCTTTTTCCAGTGTATCATTGATGGGCATTTGGGTTGATTGCGTCTTTGCTATTTTCATGTCTTTGCTACAATGAATATACACATGCATGTACCTTTATAATAGAATGATTTATATTCCTTTGGGTATATACCCAGTAATGGGATTGCTGGGTCAAATGGTATTTCTGTCTCTAGGCCTTTGAGGAATCGCTACACTGTCTTCCACAATGGTTGAATTAATTTGCATTCCCACCAATAGTGTAAAAGCATTCCTTTTAAACCACTGCTTTCTCCATCGTCTGTTATTTTTGGACTTTTTCATAGTAGCCATTCTGACTGGTATGAGATTGGCATCGCACTGTGGTTTTGATTTGTATTTCTCTAAGTATCAGTGATATTGAGCCTTTTTTCCTGATTGTTAGCCACATGCATGTCTTCTTTTGAGAAGTGCCTGTTCATGTCCTCTGTCCACTTTTTAATGCGTTTTTTTTCTTGTAAATTTGTTTAAATTCTTTTTTTTTTTTTGAGACGGAGTCTCGCTCTGTCGCCCAGGCTGGAGTGTGCAGTGGCGCCATCTTGGCTCGCTGCAAGCTGCCTCCCAGGTTCATGCCATTCTCCTGCCTCAGCCTCCAGAGTAGCTGGGACTACAGGCGCCCGCCACCACGCCCGGCCAGTTTTTTGTATTTTTAGTAGAGACGTGGTTTCACCGTGTTAGCCAGGATGGTCTCAATTTCCTGACCTCATGATCCACCCGCCTTGGCCTCCCCAAGTGCTGGGATTACAAGCGTGAGCCACTGCACCCAGCCAAATTTGTTTAAGTTCTTTATAGATGCTGGATATTAGACCTTTGTCAGATGCAGAGTTTGCAAAAAATTTCTCCCATTCTGTAGGTCTGTTTACTCTACTGATAGTTTCTTTTGCTGTGCAGACGCTCTTTAGTTTAATTAGATCCCATTCGTCAATGTTTTCTTTTATTGCAATTGCTTTGGCATCTTTGTCATGAAATCTTTGCCTCTGCCTATGTCCTGAATGGTATCCTACGTTTTCTTCTAGGGTTTTTTTTGTTTCTGTTTTTGTTTTTTTTGAGATGGAGCCTCACTCTGTCACTGAGGCTGGAGTTCAGGAGCGCGATCTCGACTCACTGCAACCTCCATCTCCTGGGTTCAACCAGTTCTCCTGCCTCAGCCTCCCCAGTAGCTGGGATTTCAGGTGCCTGCCACCATGTCCAGCTAATTTTTTGTATTTTCAGTAGAGACGGAGTTTCACCATGTTGGTCAGGCTAGTCTTGAACTCCTGATCTGCAGTGATCCATCCGCCTCAGCCTCCCAAAGTGCTGGGATTACAGGCTTGAGCCACATCCTTCCTCTTCTAGGGTTTTTATAGTTTGAGGTATCTAAGTGTTTAATCCATCTTGAGTTGACTTTTTTATTTTTTATTTTTTCTGAGACAAGGTCTCACTCTGTTGCTCAGGCTGGAGGGCAGTAGAATGATCTCGGCTCACTGCAGCCTCAACGTCCCAGGCTCAGATGATGTTCCCACCTTAGCCTCCTGAGTAGCTGGGATTACAGGTTAGTGTAACCACGCCCGGCTAACTTTTGTATTTTTAGTAGAGACGGGGTTTCACCATGTTAGCCAGGATGGTCTTGATCTCCTGACCAGGTGATCCGCCTGTCTCGGCCTCCCAAAGTGCTGGAATTACAGGCGTGAGCCACCGCACCCGGCCTATAATATCTTTTTAAATTGCATTTTTCTAATTGTTTGTGGATAACATTTGGAAATAAAATAGACTTTGTGCATTATACCCAGAAAAATTCACTGAAATCTCTTTTTAAATCTAGTGATTTTCTGATAGAAAATTTTCTTTGAGACAATCATATCATGGGGAGACCATAAAAATTTAGTTTCATCCTTTCTAATTTTTTCACTTTTGATTTCTTTTTTCTTGTCCTATTATACTGGCTAGGACCTCTGACCCATGCTGGATAAAAATGTTAGCAGCAAATGCCCTTGTTACTCTCCTGATTTTAAAGAAAATACTTTCAAATGTTTTGTTACTGTGATGGTTAATTTTATTTGTCAACTTGGCTGGGCCAAGGCGTCCAGGTATTTGGTAAAACACTATTTTAGATGTTTCTGTGAGTGTGCTTTTTAAAAATGAAATAAACCTTTAAATGGGTGTACTCTGGGTAAAGCAGATTGCCCTTCATAATGTGACGGGGTTTCATCCAATCAGTTGAAAGCCTGAATAGAAGAAAAGATTAACTTTGCTCTAGCAAAGAAGAATTCTGCCAGCACATAAGCACTTGATTTGAACTGCCACACGTGGGATGTTCTTCAGATCTTCAGCCCCCTACCCAACCCTGCAGGTTCTGAACTTGCCAGCCTGCATAATTGTGTGAACCAATTCCTTAACTCTCATGTATGGGTGTGTGTGCACGTGTGTGAGGGAGACAAACACACCCACACACAAACACCCTCATCCTATTTGTCCTGTTTCTTTGGAGAACCCTGACTAATACAATCATTCAAAAGATTTTGTGGTTATTTGTTAAATAAAAGTATTTTATCAGTTAAGAAAGTTCTCCTCTATTCCTATTTTGTTGAGAGATTTTTCTGGTGGGATTTTATCATGAATGGTTGTTAAATTTTGTCATTTTAAAACATCTATTGCAATGATTATAAATCTGTTATACTTTTCTTTTTCAATATCCCAGTATAGTGAATTATACCACATAATAACCTTACATATAAGCAATAAATCCAAGTTGGTCAAGATGTATTATGCCCTTTGTTTTGTTATGCAGTACTGGATTCTATTTTTATTGATTTTGAGTGGGAGGTGAAAGATTTGCATTCATGTCCATGAGGGCTTTAATTATAATTTTCATTTATCCTATTGTTCTACCCTGATGATGATACAATTATTTTATTAACTTCAAGACATGAGTTTCAAAGTACCAGCTCTTTCTAGTCTCTGAAAGAATTGTCTTAAATTTACAGTCGTCTAGTCCTTGAATACTTGGTATAACTATCCTTTGAAAGTAAGTAGGGTAAGAATAAGGGAATTCACATTTTCTATATTCTTGAAACATTCATGTTTCTTGGAATTTTATTTCAATTTCACTACATTTTTCAATACGTAGGAACCCATTGCTCTATGATCACCTCTATTATTTTATTCTCTGCATCTTCAAAAATGCACATTTTGCATTCTTAAAGTTACTTATTTGGGACTTTTATTCTTTATATGTCCTGTTAGAGGGTTGTCAATTTTGATGGTATTTTGAAATAAATAGAAATTGATACTACTGATATTATCTAGGTTACATTTGTTTTCTTTTTACTAATTCCTGTTCTTTATTGCTTCCTTTTTTGTTTTTGATTTGCAATGCTTTATTCTGATTTGGTCACTTTTACTTTTATTTGATTTTTGTTGCTTTTTATTAAGTTGAAATCTTAGCTCATTAATGTTCAATCTTCCTTCTGTTCTGGTATAAGCCTTTGCCGCTATGATTTTCCCTGTAAGAATCATTATCTGTGTCACACAGATTTTAACAAATAGTAGTTCTGTTATTATTTAATGCCAATAAACTGTTAAATATGAATAAAATCCTTTGTTTCTTCTCTTAGTTTATGCCAACAGGTGCACGCCCCAAATGGGATTATTTTATGTTTTCTGTTCTGCTTTTTTTTATGCTGGGCTTTGCTTCTGTTTCAGGGCTTTACCTTTCAGATGAGACTAGTGACAGGTCCAAGGGCTCCCAGTCCACCAAGGAAATCTTTGATTGGTGTTTTCACCATAGGGATAATAGTTTACCTTTTTTCTGTATTCTTTCTAAGCTTGATGATCACGCTGACTTCAGTAGATACACTTCCCAGCTACCAGTTACCGGACTAAGAAAATGCTGATCTTACCTTGACCATTCTACCTCACTTGTTTCCACTGTCAGTATCCTTTCATCTGTAAGTCTTTGGATTCTGTCTCCATGCACCTAAGGTGAACATTATTTTATTCCTGAACTTTCGGTCAAAAGATGATGTCTTCTGGACAAGGCGGAAATGACCGTTGCTGGAGGAAGCAACAGACCCCCTCCCACTTTACTGTGTCTGCCTGACAGGGATTTAGCAGGCTCTGTAAGAACATCAAAGGCTGTGGAGAGCTGAAGGAAAGTCGCTTAATGCCTTTTAAATCCTTTATCTTTCTTTTCAAACCTGCAATGTGTGAGTATTCATTATATACAACTTGTATTCAAATTTATGCTATTCCAGCAGAAAAAAGGTCTTCCATCAATTTTAAATTCTTTAAATATTTTCTAATCCTCTACATGTAGGTTAGAGTGAGCAAATACTTGGGCAAAGTATTTTTCACTAAAGCAATAAAAATACAATTGTAGAAACATAAACATAAAAAGGGAAAATATTAGAAAGATACAGAGGTTTCTGTGAATTCTGTGGTCCACTGGGTCTGAGGAGAGTCTTGGAAACAAGAGTTGGAAATTATTGTGTTTGAGCATGAAAGTCACTTTAAATCCCAATTATAAATTCTCAAGAGAGAGGAAATCTATTGAATTTGGCTTGGGATAGATTCCCACTCAGTATCTAATCAATGACAGCAACAGAGTGAGGACACAGGGTATTGAAAGAACTTTGGAGATCAATTGCTTTATGTGGGGGCCAACAATTCTTAGAGGGAAAAAGGTAGCTAAAGAGGAGAATTGGTCCTGCAGTCAAATCTTATAATTTCTGCAAGACTTTAGAGGGAAAGGAAATGAATTAAAAAGCGGGCGGATCACGAGGTCAAGAGATCAAGACCATCCTGGGTAACACAGTGAAACCCCATCTCTACTAAAAATATATAAAAAAAAAATTAGCCGGGCATGGTGGCAGGTGCCTGTAGTCCCAGCTACTCGGGAGGCGGAGGCAGGAGAATGGTGTGAACTTGAGAGGCGAAGCTTGCAGTGAGCCAAGATCGCGCCACTGCACTCCAGCCTGGATGACAGAGCGAGACTCCATCTCAGAAAAAAAAAAAAAAAAAAGTTAGATCTAATATTATTTTATGGCAGCAAATGGGAAGTTAAGATGTGAATAATCAGTTTGTCTTTAAAACAAAGAAAAAGGCAACAAACTAGAGTTGATATCAAATCAAATGGAGTAAACACAATACAAATATATAATAAGATAAACACATGCCCTTTGAAACAATAATTAAAGACGAGATTTCTAACACGTGGGGACTATCTGAAATGTAAAGAAATAATGTATGAATATCATAAGCACTCAAAAGAATCAATACAAAGGTGAAAAAACATTAAACAAGTAAACAAGAAAATGTGGCTGGCCTTTGATTTCTTCTGTGAAATTCAGATGCCAAAACTACTCTGAGAAACATCTAAAGGTTTTAGTAGAAAACCTGAGATTCCCATAATTTAAAATTAACCAAGTTTCCTTTCATGTTCATAAATCAAAGAAAGATGTTCTCCTCCTTCCAAGTACGGACAAGTGTTCTGCCAACTAAGAGAACCCATATCCTCAGTGAATAAAGTTTCCACTCCTCTCCTTACCTGGCAACTCCTTTTTGTTCATCATCCTTCAGAATCAACCCCATGGCAGTTTCTTCCCTGGGTTCTTCCCTAGGTTCTGAAACTAAAGCATGATAGTGTGTTATTGTCTTTTGCAGAACAAAATCTTTTCTTTCATAGCATATTTCAAAGCTTGTATCTGTATGTCTAATGGGTTTCGTTGTTAAATATCAGCCTTCCGTATTAGGTTATGAGACTCACGGGGGCAGGCATTATTTCTATTTTGTTCACCACTGTACACACCGTGCATAGTGCAGGGTCTGAGAGAACACAGTTACTCAATACACGTGACAGGAAGGGAAGGGAAAAAAGAGAAGGGAGTCATATCCCTTACCTGAATTGACAGTGGGAAGCCACATGGTGAAAAAGGACAGGAGCAGTAAAAGGCAGGAGGGTTGACTGCTGGTCTCAGGATCTGATTGGGGTTCCAAGAGGTTCACTATAAAATATTATGTTCCCAGAGAGAGATGGAGAGAGGAGTTTATGAAACCATAGAAATAGAAGGAATGAAAGATGATACAAGAATATCTTTCTCTAATCCCCAATAAAGACCCCTTTCTTTCAGATTATTATTTATTGAATAAGTACAAATTACTTCTGTGTCCCAAAGAGAAAGGTTGCAGTTGACAACATGTCTTTGCATAGGGTGGTCTCTTCAGAGTTAAAAAGGAAAAAAAAAAGTTATTCATATTGTGTCTGTTCTGTTTAACTTCAACCTTAGCAAGAAAACGATCTCTAGCAAACAACAGCATCCTGAAAGTCCTAAATTATCTCCAGTTTTCTTTTTAACGGGGGAGCTTTCATTTCCCATGTGAGCAGATCTGGGCTTTGCCCTTCACACCACCATATTTCCTCTGGCTATTAAGGACCTCATTGTTGAGGTCAACCATACTATGGATGTGCTTATAAGTCTCACAGAATATTGACATTGAGGAGGGGGTTTGTTCATACCAGGCCATTCAGAACTGATTGGGCAAAGTTCCAAGGCATGAGCGGCATCCTGCTGCTAAGACATCCTTAGGTGCTGTGCTGACAATTGTTGTGGGCTTTCCAGTACCCACAGTGAGAGATCAGCAACTACTCTTGCTCTTCCACTTGGGGAACATGCAGTGTTCACTCAAGATGGTGGTTCAGTTTTCATGCAACTCTCAGCACTGGATACTAATAGGGCATGGCTCTCTCTCAGGGCAGATTGCTTATACTTTTTGTGGTTCCCTTAGGTCAGGACTCTTACCCTAACCTCCTATAAACTCATATGTAACTCACCTCACCCAGGTGAGGCTTTTCTAGCTTGGCTCTTCCTTCTTTTGAGAAGGGCTTTTGCTTCTTCAGAACTTAAAAATCCTCATCATTCCCTTGCAAATTCCAGAATAGCATAATTATAAATTCAGCATTTATAATTCCTACTAAACTATTGAATATTTTAACACTTGCTAATTTTTTACCCATGAATATTATATGTAGAATGTAAAAAAAAAAAAAAGAAAAGAAAAACAGAACAAGGAAAGCAGATCTATAAGAAATTGTACTACCAATCAATCAGCGATGATACATCAATGTTTTAATTTTTATTGTTTAAATTATATATATATGTATTCTTATTTTTGTTAGCTTAATTCATCCAATTTGAATAGAGTTTTCTTAAAGTCATCAGTTTCCATATTTGTTAGTTTTTCCTTAAAATTCTGCAGATTTTACTTTTATTAGCCTCAAGCCTATGTTGCAGAGTGCTTACAAGTTCAGAATTGGCATGGTTTCTCATTGGCTTTTTTTTTTTCCATGATTACAGGGTGTCCCTTTTTATTCTAGCAAAGTTGTTTTAAATTTTATTTTGCCAGACATTACTTTTCTTACACTGATTTTTTACTTAGTATTTATTTTGTTTTTCATGCTTTTATTTTAAATCTTTCTATGTGGTGTTTTTTAGGTGTTTGTTTCTTTGTCTTTATCTTATGGAAGCAGCCTATTTCAAATTCAATTTTATAAACTGATTGTTAATAGGCAAGTTTAATTCATTAACGTTTTCTGTGAATCTAGTGGAGTTTATATTTTTTACCTTATTGTTTTTGTGAGATGATCATGCTTTTTCTTTATTGCTGTATTTTCTTTCCCTGCTTTCTGTTTGGTTGGTAAAATTTTTATTTTCTTTCCCTTATTTGCTTTGCAATAAATTGTTTTGCTTATTTGTTTGATTTTTTATTTCACAGCTGCCTTCTCTGGGGAGATCCTAACCTGGAGCTAGGTCCTCTTACAAGCAGCCATATTGGGAACATGGCAGATCCGGGCTCAGATCAGTGGCCAAAGCTCCTGATCATCGTGGTGTGTCTATGTGTCTAAGTTGCCACCCTTCTCAAATTTCCATTCTCTAGGAAATCTACCCCCAAGAAAGAATTGGCAGAATAATTTCCCTTACATGTCCTATGTGGGGATGTTCACCCCAGTCCCTAGCATATTATGCAAAACAGTATTAACTCTCTGCCTGGAGCAACCCAAACCCTGGAGCTACTTCATATTCAAAGTGCAGCAAAGTGTTACTTTCTGCTGTGTTCGCCATTTTGTTTTTCTGTTCTGTTCTTTGACTGTGGAAATGATTGTCTTTGATTGAGTCTAGCCATGCTCTTTTTATGTATATTTTTCCCTCTTGCTACATGATTGGAGCAGAAATGCCATCTTGACCTGAAAACTCTGTGTTCTCCTTCTAATTCTGTGATTATGGCCTAACCACTGCCCTGTCTCTCTCAAGCCAGCTCTTTTGATTCTCAAAAGACTGTTTTGGAAGTCAGAAACCTGAACATTGACTGTTTTCTCTTTTCATTTTCTACCTAATGATGTTCTTATCCTCAAAGCAATGTAGATTCCTCTAACTGAGAAGGGGAAAGGTCACAACAGAAAGGAAACAATAAAAAGCAAATGTTCAAAAATTACTATTTTGAGACATTTTCTCTGTATGTCCTTAATGAGGTATATGCTTCAAAGCCCAGGTTAACCCATTTATGTGTTCATGGATTTAAACATACACTACCCTAGAAGCAACTACTGACACTGAATTAATGTGGCTTATTGACTTCTCCTAGCACCTTCTATTCCCTCTGCTGTGTCAGTCCAGAAAATTTAAAAAGATAAAGAGGATAATGGGGCATTTTGTAGGCCCTACTGCCTGTGGGGAGGGAGGAGCAGGGAGGAAGAAAGTTTGCCATAATGGGAAAAGGAAGAGATGACAGAAGGAGATCTATCCCATGGCGACTGTGAACACAGGACTCCTTGTTGTCTGGGGTTAGATAAAGAGATGACACCTGAGTAACAAAATATGACACCTTCAAATAGGTGAGGAGAGTAAATGGCTTTGAAAAACTTCCTGACACTTTAAAATACACACCTGCTGAACTGCTACTGTGCTCACATCCAAGACCTACTCACTTTTTATTCTCTTTGGGCTGACTCCCATGAAATCCTTTTCTCTTCTAGAACATGCTGAATGCTCAGATGAACAAGATTCTTCATGGACTTTAATGTCCATGAAATGAGTCATACACAATATGGTACCCATGGATGATATAGGCCCATGGATTACTGAATAACTGTAAGCTTGGCTAAAAAAAATTCTATCTCAATATACATTTTTAAAAGTAAGGATGCTGGAACTAAAGATAACAAAAATTAAAGCAAAGCATAAGCAAAACTATTCTACTTTTAAAAATCATGTTTGGTGAATGATGTGATATTTAATTTTTGCATCAGCTCAGCTAGACTACACTCTCCAGTCATTCGATCAAACACTAATCTAGGTATTACTATGAAGGTACACTGCAGATAAGACTAACACCTACAAAAACCAGTTAACTGTAAGTAAAGGAGATTAGAGATATCTTCAGTGGTATGGGTGAGCCTCACCCAATCAGCTCCAAGACCTTAAGAGCAGAACTGATGTTTCCCTAAGAACGAAAAAAAATTTCCCTGTTATCTGCAGCTTCAGTTTGTACCCAAGAATTCCCGCCTGCCTTTCCTGATGGACACCTTGGATTTCAGAGTTGCCTAGCCAGCCCTCACAATTATGTAGGCCAACACTCTGCAGTAAATCTTTTGATATATATATATATGTGTGTGTGTGTGTGTGTGTGTGTGTGTGTGTGTGTGTGTCCCCTGCTAGTTCTGTTTCTCTTGTGGAATGCTGACAGATACAAATTTTCATACTAGAAGTGGTTCAAGACAAAACATTAAGAGTGAGCTTCTGGCCGGGCGCGGTGGCTCAAGCCTGTAATCCCAGCACTTTGGGAGGCCGAGACGGGTGGATCACGAGGTCAGGAGATCGAGACCATCCTGGCTAACACGGTGAAACCCCGTCTCTACTAAAAAATACAAAAAACTAGCCGGGCGAGGTGGCGGGCGCCTGTAGTCCCAGCTACTCGGGAGGCTGAGGCAGGAGAATGGTGTAAACCCAGGAGGCGGAGCTTGCAGTGAGCTGAGATCCGGCCACTGCACACTGCACTCCAGCCTGGGCGACAGAGCAAGACTCTGCCTCAAAAAAAAAAAAAAAAAAAAAAAAAAGAGTGAGCTTCTAAATTGACTCTGAGTTTTTTGGAATTGGTTCTTTAGTTTGATTTGATTCAAAGGCACTAGTGACTATTTCCAGCGGTAAAAAGGGCATTGATAATCCATGGCATGATGTCACAATAAAGATTTGCAAAATATAACCATTGGACACTCCTTATCAAATACCCATAAAAGTCAAGATTCTGGACAACTATCTATTTAATACTACAGAACATTTCAATCAAACTAAGGAGTATAATGGGATTGGCTAGTTGTTCTTAACTGCACTGGAGGAAATATAAAAAGGAAATAATGCACCCAGGACTTCAAATTCCAAGCCCCAAAGATGTATAAGTTACTTGGAATGTTCTACATCTGCTCTGAAAGAAACCTCTATCTCTTGTAGCTGCAAAATTGAGATTTCTGAAAACTAATCCCAGAGTCTCATTCTGAGAATGGCTAAATTATAATTCAAATTGAATTTCAGCCTTGCAGGTGTCTTCTGTTCAAATGAGGGCATTGACTGAGAAGAAATAGGATTCCGAAAACTGGAATAGAGACATATGGTAAGATCTTTGGGAAGCTGGGGACACTGAACTCCTCAATTCTGCTGAGTGTTCTTTACCAGCAGAAGAGAGCATTCTATCACTAAGGAGGTTAACCTTGCTTTGCCTGCAGAAGTCATGATAACCCCTCCTGGAATAGTTGCCTGGAAAGACACTGTTGATCTCCCTCATGACTCATCCCCACCATTCTTCTTTGTCTCTAGACCTGTAACTAGACTCAAATCCCAGCAGGTCCCAGAAGATGAGATACAAAGTGTGACTCAATATAAAGTACACTATACATTGAAAAACCAGCATATTTTTCCCAAATTATACAGATAGAAATTTGGGTTATATGTTTGTGAATGGATATTAAAGGTGTTTAATAATAGTGAAAGAAATGTAAAGTTGAGTCTGGCTGGATTTATTGATATTGATCCACTAAGCAGAGATTCTGCTAGTTGATCATGATGTCCTTAGGAAAAAAAATAGATGAAAATCCACTAAATTCTTTCTTGCTTTGTATAAGTGGAAGAGTTCTAGGTTGAGTAAACAGAAGTCTAATTTGAAACATGAAAACAGAATCACATTAATTGATTCCAAGATGTGAGCCAATTTACAAACCCACAGCACCTTGAATGAAGGAGAGGCCTCTATCCTCTTAAGACTCTACTCCACTGCCAAAAATCTGTGCATTTTTACTAAAATAGACACTTCTGCTAGATAGGAATTTGCTTTCCCTAAACACAATATTTCTGCCAAAACCATGGACTCATTATCAGAGTGGCTCATTCATCACCATGATATTCTATATAACATGCTTCTGATGAAGGAACTCACTTCACAGTAAATGAAGTATGCAGCAAAGGGCTCAGGCTCATGAAATTCACCATATTCGCTGTAATCCTGAAGCAGCTGGGTTGGATGAACAGTAAAATAGTCTCTTGAAGATTCAGATAGAGTCTCATCTACTGGCTGTATTTTGCAGGGCTGTACCAGTGTCTCAGTCAGCATCCAATATATGGTGCCAATTCTCCCATAGCCAGGATTCACAGGTTCAGGGATCAAGGAGTAAAATGGGAGTAACATGACTCCCATTACTACCTCTATTACTGCTAGTGACCCACTAGCAAAAATTTTCCCTTCTATCCCCATGACTTTATGCTCTGCTGGTTTAGAAGTCTTAGTTCCAAAGAGTGGAATTCTTCCACTAAGAGACACAACAAGGATTCTACTGAAGCAGAAGTCAAGACTACCACCTGGCCACTTTGGGCTCCGCATGCCTCTGAATCAACAAGCTAAGAAGAATGTTGCTTGCTGACTTTGCTGATTAATCTTGATTACCAAGGACACTGGATTTCTATGATACACGGAGAGTAAGAAAACATATGTCTGGAATACAGAAGATACTTCAGTGTATGTCTTAGTACTACCGTGCCCTGAGACAAGAGTCAATGGAAAACTACAACATCCCAGTTAAAGCAGGACTGCTAATGACTCACACCCTTCAGAAATAAAGATTTGCATCACTTCGCTGGCAAAGAACCCGACTAGCTGAGGTGCTTGGTGAGGGCAAAGGGAATATGGTAGTGAGAAAATGTACTTAAAATGTTAGCTATGTGACTGAAACCATGTGACCAATTGCAGAAAGTATGACTTTCATAGTTTTATTTCTTCCTATTTTGTTATGTAAATGTCTGTGTGTATGTATCTCTCTGGCGAATATTGTTGCTTTTGCCCTTTCTTACCCCTTATCATATAACATAAGATGTGTGAGTGACAGCCAACTTTACATCACTGTATTTAAGTTACAGGAAATCAAGGAAAAAAATGAACATTATCCAAGGACTTTGTATCTTATTCTGGAGAAAGAATTAGAGTATTTTCAGTTGCTTGCAGGATATTTGCATTATGTTAGATAGAAGCATGTCTTTGTTGTTGCCTTCAAAATATTAAATATGATTTAAGGAGATGTGTATGGACACCAAGTTGACAAGGGATGGACTGTGATGGTCAGTTTTATGTGCTAATTTAACTAGGTTATAGTCCCCAGTTATTCAAACAACTTCAAAAAAAGTACTTTTTTCCATACCAAGTACTTTTTCAGTCGTGATAGGTTTTTATGTTAATTTCTTTATTTACTTTAAAAATAAAACCCTTGCTGCAGGGAGCTGGCATAGTTTAAGGACGAAAAAGAACCGAAGCCACAGCCCAGCCACCCTTTCATTCCTGGCTCTACCTGACTAATACAGATGGGCAGAGAAAAAAGAAAACCAAGTACCCAAACTTTTCACTTTCCCTTCTATAAAAGCATTAGTTTTCCAAAAGAAGGGTAATATACAATACTGACTAGTAGTAGGTGCTTTATATATAGTGCCTTATATAATCTTCACTATGACCTGCGAGGATGAGTAATCGGAACACAGAGGATGAAACCTAACTTGAGTCTTTCGAGTAATAAGTTCAAGGTCAGGATTTAAACTCAAGTTCTCCGATTCCAAAATGCAACCTTCTTCCACTGAGATCATGGACTCCCCCACTACAATTGTAGATTCCATCAGTATTTGGCCACAAGGTGTGATTCTATTCAGACTGCCCTAACCTTGGGTTCCAGTCTTGTCTTTTATGATTCCATACCTTATTTGTAGCAAATAAAATTTTTTTCCATACCAAGTACTTTTTCAGTAGTGATAGGTTTTTATGTTAATTTCTTTATTTACTTTAAAAATAAAACCCTTGCTGCAGGGAGCTGGCATAGTTTAAGGACGAAAAAGAACCGAAGCCACAGCCCAGCCACCCTTTCATTCCTTGCTTGTAGAGTTGAGCAAATCACTTGAGTCCTCTGAGCTTCCATTTAATTCCTAAATTATTTTTTAAAATTAACAATAATGAAAAAAAGTAATCTTTAAATTGTTCATAAGATTTTTACAAGAAGTTTTTGAGATACCATAATTGAAGCTAGTGCATAAATTTAAGAATTGAGTTTAATATTTATGTTTTCTACTGACATACTATAAACCGCTTAATGGTGAGTTCTGTATCTGTCCCATTTTATGCAAAATAGTGGCACAATGAGTATGGGTTGATTTGGAGGAATAGTGGGGGTTGACTTGGATCAATATTAAGTTATAAACTATATAAAGGTGGTGGTTATGTGTGGTTTTCATACTGATGTATCTCCACTATTCACTATTAGTTTGGCATACAATAAAAATGAATGGCCATTGAAATGGCATAATGGCACAATTACGGAGTAGATTAATTTCCAGGGCTTTTCAGTGATGGATGCTGAGAAAGTAAGTTTACTATTTTGTCTACAACTTCCCATTTCCTCGCTGTTCCTCTCAAGCTTCCACATTTGTGTTCACCATTAAATGTGTGTCCCTTCCTTACTGCCCATCTTTTCCTTCCTCCTCCTCCTCAGAGTGTGCTGTCAGAAGTTACCATAGTCACAAGACTATTGGTTATAAAAGTTTGAATTCCCTGTTGACTCTGCTCTCCTTCCCATCCCCAGAGAATTCAGATATTAAGATCTATTCATTTTCTATCATCCAGGAGATGTGAAGATGACTTGCTGAGAAAACGATACATATTTCAAATTATTGTCATGTCAGTTAAGTATCCATAATGAAATCCCATTACATACTTCCAAAATGAGTGGATGAGAGCCTTTAATTTTTTAAGTCTCAATTTTTTGCCTACTAAATTAAGTTTTAGTAGAAAATATTCAAAAATGTTTAAAACAGTAAAGTTGTAGTCAGATGCTTTTCTGGTAACGTTCTTATAAGAGGGACACAAGGACTTAGGCACTTTGTCACTAGTAATTTTTAGTCATCTCTGTTCATCTCTGCTCTTTTCCAGTGCCTTCCACCTTACAGTTTGGTCTCTTGGGCAGCAAGGGATTAAGATAGAGCTATTCAGCGCATGGTATCCATGCTATGTTCCCCAGAACTCTTTTGCTGCCAACCCGTCTACTTTGGCCAAGATGGGAAGGGATGGGAGGGAAGGGAAGCGGAGGTGGGAGAGGAGGAGGAGAGGAGAGAAGAGGAGAGGAGAGAGAGATATTTAATTTTTATGAATAATGAATAAGTTCATGCAGTATTTAGTGGTAGAAGAAGAGATTTCCACAAAACTCTAAAATGCTAAGACATGAATTACTCATCATAATATCCAAGTATTCAATATGCTTCTATGTTAAAGTAATCATTTTGAAAAGGAGGAAGAAGGAAACAACGAGGCTTTGTATCAAATTAATTTGGGAATGGTGGTTCTTTGCCTTTCCTATTTTTTAATATAAATACCCCATGACTCCTGGAATAGTTGGATAAGATCCCCCTCGCCATCAATAATTGCCTAATGAGACGTGGAGCTCTCTCTTTCTCTCTCTCTCTCTCTGCCAAGGACTCTTGAAGAACAATGTGGGGTAGAGAATCACTGGCCCGGATGACTTGGTTCCTGGGGAATGAATCCAGGCTGTTGAGGCACTCGTGGAACCAAAGAGAAGGAAACATGAGCCTAAGAAGTTTAGGTTTCACGCTGGAGAAAATCCGAGAATGATTCTAGGAACCGAATTCACCGTTCAGTCCCTAGGTTTGCCAACCAGAAGCTATGGAGTCCTCTTCTCTTGTGCTAACAAGCTAGACCCCAAGCAGTGAAACTGCTGCTATAGAACAAAGGAGATCTCCAAACCCACTCTATGCTAGATCCATAATCCTGATAGCTGAAGGCACAAAGCTAGAAGCAGTGTCTTGTGGCTTAAACTTCAGGCCTTGTCCCTGGACGCATGACGCTTCCAGCAATGCTGCTGGCTTGCCAAGGCTCATGGCAATCGGATCCTCTTTCTGAACCTGAGTTATCTCGCCTATAAAAAGTGAGTAGTGCCAGATACATAAATTATAGACCATTATTATGTGAAGGCTCTAATATTGTCCAAAGAAATGCCTGAGGAATTATTTTTTCCCAGCCCATTTACTTTACCTGGGAGTGGAGTGGGTTGGGATGGAGGGTAAGAGTACCAGGATATTCCTCTGCCTGACTCCAGAGGGCAGCAGCTACTTGGGTAAAGGGAGGTCAATGAGCCAACATCCACTGGATGGGTCACCTTAGTTCTCTTAAACTCTAAGGTAAAGAGACAGATCCAACAAAACGGACTTTTTAAAAGAAACATAAAATCCTCAGAAGTCATGCCCCATTTCTAAAGAAACTATGGCTCCCAGGAGATCCTCAGAACATGAAAATCATTGGTGAAAAGATAGTATTTTTGCTGAAGGGTTTTCCTTAGATTTTCCTGGATAGGTTTTTGGTGAGAGCAGATTTATTTTTAACAAATGCACACACATGGCATCCTCTTTCTTGATGACAAGGACTTTTTATTTTTTCCAAAATGTGCCTGGCAAGCCCCGGAGCCAGAGAAACAAGATTGGGAAGCCTGATGTTACACAATGCATTGCAAGTGATAGCCGAAGCTGGTCTGGTTTCCAGACACCTCCTGATTCAACAGAAATGTGTTGCATTAGCACTCAGAGTTTCTAACCTAGTAGCAAATCTGCATCTTTATTTTTCCATCTCATTAGTAGGAAGGAAGGAAGGTAACTTAATAGCAGAGGACTCAGAGAATTCTAACAGAATTGCCAGCTCTTTTTTTTTTTTTTTTTCTCCTGTGTGGCTTTAAGCCTAGTGCTTGCAGCAGCAGAAGCCCGTGAAATTCTTGAAGCTGGGAAGCTAAGGTTTCTGAAAGAATGAATATGCACGGCACACATAATCTACAATTTATTAGCCTGCTTCACTGGTCATTACTGAGATTTGATTGTAATGCTTAGTGGCGTTAACATCCCTTCCACATCTCCCTAACAACATTTATGGTCAGTAATAATATTAGTTCAGTGCTTGAGCTGTGCTCTGAAGAATGAATCTGCTAGAGCTCATCTTGCCTCATTACTTCTAACAGGGCTCCTGTAGTCATGTCACACTCCGGTGACATGCCAGACAGAACGACATCTTTTAAATATTATCTCTGACATATTTCATTTGAAATGCTAGCCTTTCAGTTAGTGCTATGCACCAGGAAGTGACAGATTCTGGAGGAAGCATTGTTTCTCTAGATGAACATAATGATAGTAGGGTATCACAACAGTGTGGCGGGACCAGAGAAGATTCCCATGAACGAGTCCACGAAAGCCTCTTTGAACTTGTTTCCTCACCACAGGTGGACATTGTTGGTGCTCTCTTTGGATGTCTTCGTATCCCTCTTATTGGCAGTGTGCACCTGTTCCCCTAGTTTCCACTTGCTTTGCTACTAATGGCTGCCTTCTGCTCCCATGGGCACCTGCACAGAGCCTGAGTCTCACAGGCACCCATAGCTAGTGACTAACTGGTGGAGAAGTACAAAAGCTTGGCTCCTCTGCTTTAAGGCTGGGCAAACTCTGGGGTGTAATTTATGCTCCAGAGCCCCCAGCAGAAGCAAGCTGAGGTTGGGGTTTCACTTGAAATCGCACTTTCACTTGGCTTCCTCCTCCTCTTTTTCCTGCTTCCCACAATCCTTTATTGGCCTTTCCAGGGCATCCTTCCTTAATAAATCACTTGCCAGGAAGGTTTGGCTCAGGGTCCGTTTTGGGGAGAAGATAATATCAGATGCATCAGACGGGGTCTTGAATCTCCAGCTGTGTGCGAGCCTTGTAACCATTCTGCTTCTGAATTTGCTCCCCTGCAGTGGAAACATCTCCTAGCAGCACAAACTCTATTATCTTCCCAAAACACCCATCTCCCTCCTTTACCTCCACTCAAGGTATGAGCTGTTCCAGCAGCTTGGGCCTTTTATGCAAGACAGCCTAAAGGGAATCAACACTTTTTTTTTTTTTTTTTTTTTTTTTTTTTTTTTTTTTTTTTTTAAGAAAATGGGTCTCGCTCTGTCACCCAGGCTGGAGTGCAGCGGTGTGATCATAGCTCACAGCTTCTTCAAATTCCTAAACTCAAGCCTCTGTCTCCTGTGTAGCTGGGACTACAGGCATGCATCACTAAGTTTTCAACACATTTTTAATTGCTTACTATTGTCATCAGTATTTGCATTTCCATCTTATCTTCTCACCAACCACTTCAAATGTTTATTAGTAGATCCACTTTACAGTTAAAGACACTGAAGTTCAGAAAGTTTATGAAAACTGAACAAATCCCACACCCAAAAGATGTGTGGCTTTTAACCCAGGCTTTCAACTCCAATCCACTGAATTTTTCACATATTGTACTACAATGGCCCCACTGGCAACCAGGCCATGATGTTCTCAATTAAATATAAGTAATATTTAGATAAATTCACATGATGATCATGTTTGCAATGTGACAGAGACAAGTTTACTCCACAACCACAATGACTAGACACCCTCTTTTGATGAATGTGAGTAACTAGTGTTGGTTCTTTGTTTTTTTTTTTTTTGCCAATGACAACCTTAACTTCACTTTAATTTTTCTGCCTTCTAGATGAAATTTGCCCTAATCTCTTGACAGCATTTAATCTAGAGCAAATCTCTGCTTTACTAATTTCTCCTTAAATTCATCCAAAGCCCTAACTCCATCAGAAACCTTCCTTCAATCCCCCTTACTGAGATTCTCCAAGGCTTCCTCTGAGTTCTATTCTCCCTTTGCTGCAGCAAACTAATAAACCTAACTTTGTTGACTTCAGATATGACCCTGATGGTTTCATCATCCAGGTTTCATCAACGCCTCAAGTTGTTTTCCAAAATAATTTTGCATAAGATCGACTATGCTGTTGACTAGCACCATGTTTTATGAAACGTTAGTCCCTATTCATTGTAAAATGTAAATGTACTGATAAAACCTTTAAAAAACAGACTGCCAGCTAAACTACATCAAAATACCTTTATGTTAGTCCTGAGCAACCCACAAATCAGTCACATCAGCTTATCAGTTTATTCATTTTTACATATTTCAGAGGATGTGACTGTTTCTCCTGAGTTCAGTTGCACTGGTTGGCACAGGATAGATAATGTTTTTGCTTGTGCCTTGGTAACAAAACCTAACTGCTTTACCTGTGAGTAGCTTCCTTTCTTATTAACATAAAGCCCTTGCTGTAGCTTTGCAAGAAAATGTGGAATTGCATTCATTCCTCCAACATCAAACATATGCTTCATTAATATCACATTAATATCCCAAAGCCTTATCCTTCTGCATTTCTGCCTTCAAGATATTTTAAGACCAAATTATTGATGGCAATTAAACAGAAACCAGATAGTAACAACATTGTACATAAAACAAATGAAGTGGTAACCAAGTTTTTATAAGTACAGGTAATGCTGCTAGGTTCTGACTTTCACCTGATGCAAAGGGATAGTAAAGGGCAGCATCCATTCTGATTTTGGAAATAGTAAAGTGTGGGAAAACATTCACCTTAGTATCAGTGAAATACGTGAATGTGGCTGCAATTAGTTATCTGAAATAGAATTTTTCTTCATATTACTTTACAAGTATAAAATAGAATAAACTTAGTAAAGGAGCAGAAACAAATAAAAATGGAATTAACTTTTCTCCCAACTAAAGGAAACATGAAAACACATTGTTTTTCTTATTTTGGAAAAAGAAAGAAAATACATTTACATCTAGAGAGTCAAAATATTTCTAGGACCTACATCTGAAGAGTAATGTTAGTAATACTGTCTACTGCTTTTCAATGCATATTTAATTATGTTACCTGAAAAAAATAAATACTCCAAATAAATGATCTAATTCCGGTATTCCATGTACATAGATAGGCGAGAAAGGGAAATATTCCATGTACATAGATAGGTGAGGAAGGGAGACACTAGGTTTGGATGGAATAGAGCTTCCTTTGATTCAATCCCATGCCAGGAGTCAACTACTTATAAGACATTGTCTACCCTCATCCCAACCCTAGTGACCCCTTCATTGTACCCAATACTGAGAGACCTAGTCATTACTTCTAAATGATAAAATCTTAGCATATGTGGGAGTAGGAATTGGTGCCCCACCCAAAACCTCTTTAATGGGCCATTTTACCCATCCCTCAGCTGCCATATTGATTGCTACTGACCCGGAGTTGTCCCCTACTTTAATTGACCTTGGACAACAGAAGTCACTTAACTTGTGGGCAGGTAGGGAGGAGGTAAGCAGGGTATTCATCCACTCCCTGGGAATGGTCTGCAGCTCATGACTTCAGCCTCTGACATTAGGTACAAATTGGCTATCCTTGACCTCAAGGTGGGAATTACTCTGTGGTACAATTCATACTCCAGAAATCTCCATGAGATTAGGCATGAAGTTAGGCTCACCTACTTACTTAACCAATTTTCCTGCCTCACCCTACTGAATTCACATCCCTTGCCCATGTTTTCCCCTAAGAGAACCCCACTCTTACACTCACCTCAATAAATCACCTGCACAAGAATTCACACCTCCAGCTCCAGGATCAAAGAAACTTAAACCAAGGAAACTCTATCCCAAGGGTCTTTGCATTTTTATATTGTACCTGTTCCTTTCTCTGTCTCTCCATATGCAGTCCGTTCTACTCACAGAATCTAAATCAGAAAGACAAACCTGGCTTTGCCTTAGCTAAGTTACTTCATCTGCTACCACTCCTGTCTCATGAAGGGAAGAGAAAGAAAACTTCAAGCTGCATCCTCTACCAACCACCCCAAAGAAAGGAAATAAAGAGATAGAGACTTCTCAGCCATTGCCCAGAGATAATTTCAGAGCTTACAGAGAAAACCTTAAGGAAAGTCATTTTTGAAGCCCTGGACATTTGTCCATCCCCTTAGTAGGCTTCATTCTCATAAATGTGGTTTTAAAAGTTTTTCTTTGGATTCCATCATCTCTCCATCTATTATTGTCCTTTGTCCTTGGCCAGCTGTGCTGTGATTGGCAGATTTACGCATGCAAAATTCAATTCCCTCTACAACTCTTTCCCTCCTCACCACGCTTATTTTTCCTAAATTCCTTCTTTTTCCACACTCGTCCGTGAGAGGGATGGTTGGTTTTTATCTGGGCAGTTCTTCTGAAAGCAAAGCCTTCAAAGGATATGAATCAAAATATCTCTGTGTTGGAGAAAAAATTAAAAAAGAAATATCCTTTTGAATCAAAGACCTAAAATTTTCTTGGCCGTAATATTTTTTAAATTTATGCTAATTTTTTCCCTCCCCCTCATACTTTATTTCCATTACAAAAATACTTCTTTTTTTTTTTTTTTTTTACTGATGATTTAATTATCACTGTATCACAGTCCCTTAATAGATAGATGTTCACCTCAAATTACTCTTTAATTCCTTAAGGTTTTTACTCTTTAAATTCTTCCATTCTGTTCCTTTCACATAGTTTATGTAGGCATGTTTAACTTTTTTTAATATTCAGTTCCTGATTTATAGTTCTCAAACTCTTTTAGAAACCTTATGTAAGATATAAATATAAAAAATAAAAGATTAGAAAAAAATTCTCTAAAACCCACTGTATTATGGAGTTTCCTTTGATCCCACTAGCCTGTCTTCTTTTTGATTTTATAAAGGACATGGATTTTGGTAAGCTCTTAAAGTTCTAAATAAACAGAAGGGTGATCAATTAGTAAGTCATGATGAAGTGATTGTCCCTTAACCCAGATTTGTTTGCATTGGGAATCACAGCCTCTTTCCAGCCTTCCTGCCATGTTTCTACGCCATTTGACTCCTCTTGCTTTCTTGCATATCCCCAAAGTGTCAAGAGGGCACTAGGTGAGTCAAACAGGAGTCAAATCAGGAGTCAAACATTTTCTGTAAAAGGCCATACAGTAAGAATTTTAGGCTTTGCTAGTCGTGTGGTCTCTGGCATGCTGCCCAACCCTGTGTTGGGATACAAAAACAGCTATAGACAATACGTAAACAAATGGAGCTATTTTATTCCAATAAAACTTTATTTACAAAAATGGGCCACAGGTTGGATTTAGACAATGGGCCATAGTTTGCTGACTCTTGAGTTAAAAGATAAGAGGACTCTGATATCTAAAGATATATATATATAGGCTGCTATAGTTATGAAAAGAAATTTTAGAGATACAAAGAGACACAGAAATACAAAAGAAAGGTCTCAAAATTTATCCGTTAATTTAATATTATTGTTTAAGGGAATTCTCTAAATGAAAGTAATTTAGTCCTTGTATATTTTCTTTTCTATGGTCTGTTAATATTTGATGCAAGATTTCTGTTTGAAAGAAAAGATTTGGTACATTCATACTAAGGTGAGAATGGTTAATTAATTTATTATCTTTCCCAAAGTCATTTGCAATTTAACAGAGGCTAAGCCTGCTTTCTATAATCTAGGTCAGTGAAGGGGGAGGGAACTAATATTTGTTTGGCACTTACTAGGTTCCAGTTTCTGAATGTCAATCATGTCATGTTTTCTTTTTTTTTTTTTTTTTTTTTTGAGACAGAGTCTTGCTCTGTCACGCATCCTGGAGTGCAGTGGTGCTATCTCAGCTCACTGTAACCTCCATCTCTCGGATTCGAGCAATTCCCCTGCCTCAGTCCCACCAAGTAGCTGGAACTTACAGGCGTGTGCCACCATGCCTGACTAATTTTTTTGTATTTTTAGTAGAGATGGGACTTCACTATGTTAGCCAGGCTGGTCTTGAACTCCTGACCTTAGGCAATCCACCCACCTCAGCCTCCCAAATTGCTGGAATTACAGGCGTGAGCCACCACACCTGGCCCATGTCATCTTTTTATTCCTCTCAGTAACCCTGTGAGATACAAAATACTGTGATATCAACTTTAAAGATATGGAAACTGAGACTTAGAGTAATTGAGTAACTTGGTCAGAAACAACTAGCTGATAAGTTGCAGAACTGAAGGTTAATCCTAATACTCTCCTTTTCTAAAATCTATTCCATACCCTTCAATGGTCCTACCTTACTTTGCAGTGGATCCAAAAGACCCTGGGATCCCAGTCCCCTTGGAGAATCTGCTGCAAGCTACAGGTTAAAAAAAAAAATTCTTATGAGTTTTGTACATAATTTCACGAGCTTCCCACAAGTGTGCATAAAATGTCAAAGGCTACACAAATCCCTCCAGGTCCCATCTTCCAGAGATATATTTCTCCGGAGCATTTCTTTAGAAGCTTAGAATCACATCACATGCCAGCTGCCTATGGACCCTTAGACTCAGCACTTCATTCCAGGTGGCCTTGAGATGCCAGATCAGCCCTGCTGTTACATTCGATAGAGAAAAGGAGAATGAGATAGGGCAAATCACTTATAAAAATTAGCTTTTTTGAATGTTTTTGCATTTATTACACATTTCCCTCATGCCAGGCAGTGGTTTCAGGTTTTAGATGCATGCCCAGGAGGTAGATATATTATTATCCTAGTTTATGAAGGAGGATATTTTATTAGTCTGTTCTCATGCTGCAATAAAGAAATACCTGAGACTGGGGAGACTGGGTAATTTACAGAGAAAAGAGGTTAAACTGACTCACAGTTCTGCATGGCTGTGGAGGCTTCAGGAAACTAACAATCATGGTGGAAGATGAAGCAAAAGCAGGCTCCTTCTTCACAAGGCGACAGGAGAGAGAGTGAGTGCAAGCAGAGGAAATGCCAGATGCTTATAAAACCATCAGATCTCCTGAGAACTCACTCACTATCACGAGAACTGCATGGGGGAAACCATCCCCATGGTCCAATCATTTCCCACTGGGTCCTTCCTATGACACATGGGGATTACGGGGATTACAATTCAAGATGAGATTTGGGTGGGGACACAGTCAAACCATATCAGATATTATGGTACATTACAGAGGAAAGATAACTTGCCTTAAATCACACCCCTAGCAAAGAAAAGACCCAAACCAGGAAGCCCTTATTCTCCAGGGCATCAGTTTTTATCCACCTTTACTGCCAGCAAGCCTTCCATAGACCTGTATGTGAAGAGAGGTCTCTGTGTCCTACATAGAAACAACTGGAAACCTCTGTGTTGAATATTTATACTTTAAAGTGCCTGGTATTTGTGCTGTATACATTGTCGTCATTAAAAATGTGAAGGTAAATATTTATAAACAGCTGTTAAGGAAACTAGACTTCTGGGGAGAAATATTAAACTCAAATTTCTGCTTAGAGATTTTCTTTTAAAAATTGAAATATGCAGACTGACTCTAAATATAAACCTTTTTCCTATTGTAATTCTTCCTTTCATAGCCCAGCTAAATCTCTGCTAGAATTCAGCAATAGGTCCCCAGGAAAATAACTGCTTTGCAAAAGTTTGGCTGAAATCAGATACTACTTCTCACTTACTACAATGGCTAAAGCAAACAACACTAGCAATACCAATACTATAACTGGGCAAGATGTGGAGCAGCTGGAACTCTCAAATACTGCTGTGAGGGAATGATAAATGGTGCAAACCATATGCTAAATTGTTTGGCAGTTCCTAATAACATTAAATTCGTTCACCTACCCTATGACCCATCAATTTCACTCCCAGGTATTTATCCAAGAGAACTGAAAAGATATATCCATCCAGATGAACCTAAAAGAATACTCATTGCAACTTTATTCATAAGAGCCACAAACCAATAAACAACCCAAATGTCTATCAACAGATGAATGCATAAACAAATGGCGGTATAACCATATCATGGAATGTTACTCACCAATAAAATGAAACAAACTACATATAGATGCTCTGGATATATGTTCCTACATGGATGATCTTCAAAAACATCACTCTGAGCAAGCAAAGCCAGAAAATGACTACATAGTGTGTAGTTTCATTAATATGACATTAGAATATCCAAACTAATCTGTAATGACAGAAGGCAGATCCATCAGAGGTGTCCTTTGATGAGTGGAAGATTGAAACACAGGGCACAGGCACGAGGGAATCTGTTGCAGTGATGAACAAGTTTTTTTTTTTTTGGTGGGGGGGGAGATGGAGTCTTGTTCTGTCACCCAGGCCGGAGTGCAGTGGTGCAATCGCAGCTCACTGCAACCTCCATCTCCCATGTTCAAGTGATTCTCCTGCCTCAGCTTCCCAAGTAGCTGGGACTACAGGCATGTGTCACCATGCCCAGCTAATTTTTGTATTTTTTTAGTAGAGATGGAGTTTCACTGTATGTTAGGCTGGTCTTGAACTCCTGACCTCAGGTGATCTGCTGCCTCGGCCTCCCAAAGTGCTGGGATTACAGAGGTGAGCCACCGTGCCCGACCTAAGTTCTGTTTCTTGATTGGTGGTGGGTTCCATATATACTTGTCAAAATCCATAGATCAGTATACTTAAAAATCTGTCTTTTATTGTATGTAAATTATACCTTAAAAAGTAACAGTACTGGAAGAAACACAAACACAGTTTTTCAATGAATGCCTGTCTTAATCCTTGGGAGGCTCAGCTGCGGGCCTGGCTTCCTATGCCACAGCCTTCCCTGCATGTTTACCGACCATGGCAGGTTCTTCTGCTGGTCCCCTCTGGTACTCAGAAGGGTTCAGGCAGGAAACAGATGCTTTTGAATACTTACTGCCCCACTTTTCCTGCTCTTTGAAGAATGCTAGAAAAAGGAGTCAATCTTTACATGCTTCCCTTTTCCAAAAAGTAGCTAGGATGGCAACAATCTGTCTTGACTTCCCCTGTGTTTAGATCCTCGAATCCAGACCTGAGAAATGACTGTGAAATTCTGACCAAGACTCACTGTTTTGGCAGCTTCCGTTTCCTTTATTTGCTCCCCATCCAAAATTCTCCTCCCTCTTAGGGATGTCTGATTTATACAATTTGCCTAGCAGGTATGGTACCGGTTTAGGCTACATTTGGGAATTCCAGCTGGGGCTGGGAGGCGGTGAAAGAGGAGGGCCGTTCCCGGAAGGTACATAACAGGCATTTTCAGTGGGGGCTTTCCTTCTGCCACTCCGATAAGCTCCTCGGAGTTCCTGCCGCCTCCCTAGGAAAGTGTAAGCAAGACGGAAGGAAAGGTCAACAACCACAACCTAGGTAGTGAAAAATGTCTCTGCCAATTTCGCCGGGGCCCTCCAGGGCGAGTAACCCTCCAACGCACTTAATGAATTTAGAGACACCTTAGCTTGATTTACATAACAATATTTTAAAGACCACATGATTACTTTGGAGAATTAATTGTCTTTTTTTTTTTTCCTTCCTTAAACTGAACTGCAGAGTTACAAATACTCTCCCAGAGAGCCTCAGAGGAGGCAGACTTGGCAGAGGAGAGAACAGAGAAAAATCCATGCCTTGCAAATGCCAAGCGGAAGAACAATCCCGTTAACCGGCCAGTTGATGCTTAACTGCGGAATCGGGGCTCGGGCAGGGATCTTAAACATCATTTTGCGTGGGGAAACAGACATTCTCCTCTCCCGGAAGACAAGGCTGCGTGTAGGTTCATTTTGGCCTCCTAGAGGACCTGTAGTTTTCGGGAGAGCAGCTGCGAGGGGACAGAATGCTTCGCTGTGGTGGTTCCGCCGCGGGCTCCGCTGCCAGGAGGCCGGCGCGCGCGCAGCTCTGCCACGGGGCAGGCTGCCAGGGCCCGGGGAGCAGCGGCAGTCTTCCTCGGAGTAGCACCTGTTCTTCCTCTCCCTGCGCCGGGAACGCGCCACCTTCCCCTACTCCATGCTGCTTTCCCCTGCGTGGCTCCATTTTGTCTTTCCTGATGGCAGATGCCCCCTCGACCTTCCTCCCGAACACGTGCGGGGCGCTGGGGGAGGGGACGGCCACGTCAGGCGCATCCCTTTCCCCGACACCCCAAGGTAGCAGCAGCAGCAGGTGCTGTGACATCCCCGGTGACTGGATGCGTCACACGCTGTGTCTAACAGTCGCTGACATCTCATCAATCACGGCCTTGATTATGCTGCTGGGGTCCCTGGGCTCAGCTTTGGGCTCTGAACAGAATTTACTGCAAACTGAACATCCTTATTTCCAACGTAGGCAAGCCCGTCTTGTTTAAAATGGCGTGATCCAGCTGGAAGATCACACTGGCACACTCAAATTGGCCCATCTTTTCTCTTGTCGATATTGCAATTAGGTGCGCATCCGGCAGCAGAAATTGCTGGGACGTTTTTCTCTCCTGCACTCTCCCACCGTTTATTACAACTGAAGGACACATTTTGTTGTCCCTGAGAGTGATGTATTTGAGGGAAGGCTGTGACTCAGTGTATGACAATTAAAGAGGAAAGGACACTGGTGATGATTAACTAGCTTGTCTACATGACGTGAGGCTGTTTATCAACTAACTGATTGAGTCAGTAGTCTGTGACCAGCCACGTGTGAGACTCTACTGGGAAACACAGGTAGGAAAAAAAATGATTATTGCCCAGAAGAGTCTCAAAATCTAGTTGATGAGATAATTGTGCAAATGTTTAGGTAGGAAAATATTGACCACTCTTCTTTGCATAGTAACAAAGACAGCTGAGAGCCTGATCACAGTGCATGGATCTTCTCTTTTTCTAGATTGGTTCACTCCCTTTCCCCAGAATATTCCCCTGTGTTTTCTTCCTTTAGAAATAGGCTGATGGCATTGTTCTAACCTGAGGCCCCACCCCTCATGTATTTCTCTAAATCAAGGTCAGCAAGCTTTTTATATACAAGATCAAATAGTAAATAGTTAAAACTTTGTGGACCAAGAGGCAAAATGGAGCAACTGATATTGCTAAAAGATTAATAACCTTTTTTTACACTTTACATTTAAGAATTAAAAAAAAAACACTCTTTAGTTTATACACCACACAGAAAAAGGTAGTGGGCTGGATTTGGCCCAAGGTGCATAATTTGCTGTTTCCTTATCTAAATCCTATTTGTCTTTTAAGATCCAGCTCAAACCCCAGGTGCTATGTGAAATATATTTGACACTGCCCATCTAAAATTCTCCTCACTCTTAGGGATGTCTAATTTATACAATTTGTCTAGCAGGTAATCATATATCTATTTATCAGGTAGTATGGTGGGAGAAGGAAGAGTCTAAATTTTCAAATCAAACAGAATAATGTTCAAATTCTGATTTTTCAACTTACAACTGAGTGGCATTCTGAAAACTACTTAACTTACCTGATTCTTGGTTTTCTTCTCTGTTCAGTTGGTAAAATGTCATATTAATAATTTACGCAGAACATTATTAAAAGAAAATACGTCAAAAATGTTTATATGTATGTGTTAGTGTTTAGTTTTTAAAATTTCCTTACCTAGATTATCTAAAATTATTGACATAAAACATATACCTCCTTTACAGTACAAAGATTTAATTCACCTAATTCACAGGGCTATGTGCATGAAATAAAATGATACGTTTGAAATGTTGTAAAACCTTAGAAAATATTATATTTATCTCTTCACAAATTATTTCTATATCCTCATCAGGAAACTGCCTTGTGTTGGAAATTAAATTGCATTTTTCATAAGGACAAATATACATCATATACTTTAAGTCCTCCACAATGCTTAATTAAGATCTGGTATTTGGCAGATGGTAAGAATTATTTGCTATTAATTTAAATGATACCCAAAATGCTTTTTTTTTTTTTTTTTTTTTTTTTTTTTTTTTTTTTTTTTTTTTTGAGACGGAGTCTTGCTCTGCCGCCCAGGCTGGAGTGCAGTGGCCGGATCTCTGCTCACTGCAAGCTCCGCCTCCCGGGTTGACGCCATTCTCCTGTCTCAGCCTCCCGAGTAGCTGGGACTACAGGCGCCCGCCTCGTCGCCCGGCTGGTTTTTTGTATTTTTTAGTAGAGACGGGGTTTCACCGTGTTAGCCAGGATGGTCTCGATCTCCTGACCTCGTGATCCGCCCGTCTCGGCCTCCCAAAGTGCTGGGATTAACAGGCTTGAGCCACCGCGCCCGGCCCAAAATGCTTTTATAATAAAACTTTTCCAAAGAATGCTCTCTGTTTATTTCTATCTGATTGCCCTACTCCTCAATCTAATTCAATCTGTCTTCTCTCCCCAACGCTCAATCAACTTCCATGTCTCTAAATCCAGTGAACATAATTCAGGACTCATCTTACTTGACTTTTCATTAACATTCGATTCAAACATTCCCTTTTTTTGAAACCTGATCTCTTTGAATTTCATGACAGATATATACACTTCTTCCTAATTCTCTTCTGTCTCCATTCCTATCTCATTTGCATGATCACCCTCATTTGGAAATAATTCACCGTTAGCATTTCTAAAGACACAGTCCTTGTTGTTGTCTCTCCAAGCTTTCCATCCATGCCTGTGGTTTCAGATAACACCTACACACAGATTCATCACTAAATTTAATCTGTGGCCAAGAATTCTTGTCTAAGGTCTAGCTCACTCATGTCATTCAAAGAGCCCTGAAAGTCGACATGAGCAAGACTAAATCCAGGATCATGGTAACCACTCATCTCCAGCACCCACTAGTTTTTCTTCGGAGTTTTCTATCTCAGAAAATGGTGTCCCCATTCTTCCCCTCAAACAGGCCAGAAACTGGGAATTAATTCTGAACACTTCCCTCTTCCTCATCCCAGTAGGTAATCACCAAACTCTGCAGTTAGTCTCTTAAATAACTCTTGAATTCCTTGCACTCCCTTTTTTTCATGGTCAATGCCACCACCGCAGATCTGATACCTACAAACTGTGCTAGCTTACCTCCGCTTCCTCTGAACCTTCCTGATCTGTCCTCTACTCCACAGAATGATGTTCTCACAATGCAAAAATCCAAATTTGATCACATGACCTTCACATTTATGAACTCCTACTTACCCTTCATATCCATTCGTGTCAACCCTGAGGGACATCTCCCCTTAACTCCAGCTTTTACAGCATAATCTTAAACTGGTCCATCCTTCTTCTGAGTTGTTGTTTCAGCATGTCATTAATCACTCAGCAGGGTGATTATTTGGTAGTTTATCTCTCCTGCTAGGATCTTTGAGAGCATCTAATTGTCCCTGGGTCTACTGATGATTGAAATTCAAACATGGCATGGTGGTTGGCAAATACACACTCAATCAACATTTGTGCCATAAGTAAATGGATGGACACATTGGAAAGGATGGCTGGAAGAATTTGACCACCAAAACTCTCTGGTCTATATGAAGAGTCAACCATTAACCAGTCTTTTAAGTTGGAGTATTCATGTTTTTCTTTCAACAGTGGATTATTTTGGGACTTCTAACATTCAACCATTCACACAGTGTCTAAATGCTTTTTTTTTGCAGATCATTTGGCCTATCATGTTAGACAGTCAGTCCCTTTAGATGTAAGATGCAGAGACCCATCTAGGTGAACCCACGTAATCAAAATTGATTATAAACATAAAATGGAAATAAAGAACATAAAGCTTTTAGGAGTTTCTATCAAACCAGTTTACAAAATAACTGGGCCTCATAGGCACCAGAAGTTAAGGGCTATTTGGCATCAGATTACCTCATGCTCTTTCATTTATGTGAGACAGGTGCTGAGACCTGATGCTCTGAAGGTGACTTCTACTCTAGTTACCAGTTGATTATTCCAGCTATGTCCCTTGGCTGACATGCTTATTTATGAGACAGAATCTGATCATCCCAGGTGGTGACCAGTTGGCCTGCTCAGATAGGCATCACTCAGCCAAAGGGCTGCGGCCATTGAATCAAGTCTGTATAAGCCACAGGGAATAAAAAAGGGAACACAGATATCAAACTGGCCTCTGCTTCCGTAGAGACACCTTGGGACTACTTCCCTCAGAAAGTGCTTGTAGGGCTGCACCCAGATCTCTTCTTGGAAGCCAGAACATCTACTTCCAACATGCTTTTGTTGTTGAATGCTAGATTCACACCTGTACCCTCCCCCAGAGAACTGCCCTTAGCTATTAGAAGTGAATTTCTTTGGAATGGTTGATTTGACAGCACAGGGCCCTTAATTCTGCATTTGAAAAACTAGTATCTCACAAAATCAGAAGACAAGTCACAGATTGGGAGAAAAAATTTGTAAATGACATATCTGGTAAAAGACCATTATCCCAAATGTACAACAAACTCTTAAAATTCAATAATAAAAAAAAATGAACAACTTAATGAAAAAAAATGGGCAAAAGATCTGAACATACATCTCACCAAAGAATGTCTACAGAGGGCAAATAAGAATATAAAATGTTCAACATCATGTGTCAATACAGATTGTAAATTAAAACAACAATGAGATATACCACTACATACCTATTAGAAAATCCAAAATGCTAACATCATATGCTGGTGAGAATGTAGAGCAACAGGAACTCGCATTTCTTGCTGATGGAAATGCAAAATGCAAAAAGATGATTTGGCAGTTTCTTACAAAACTAAACATAGCCTTACCATATGATCCAGCAATCATGCTCGACGGTATTTATCCAAATGAGCTGCAAACTTACATGCACACGGAAACCTGCAAATAGATATTTATAGCAGGTTTATTCATAATGGCCAAAACTTGCAAGCAACCAAAATGTCTTTCAGTAGGTGAATGGGTAAATAAACTGTGGTACATCCAGACGTGGAATATTATTCAGTGCTAAGACCAAACGAGCTACCAAGCCATGAAAACATATGGAAGAAACTTAAATGCATATTACCAATTGAAAAAGCCAATCTCAAAAGGCTGCACTATTTTTCTAACCATATGACATTCCTAGAAAGGACAAAACTATAAAAACAGTGAAAAGATCAGTGGTTGCCAGGGGTTGGGGAAAGAGAGAAGTAAATAGAGTTCAAAGGACTTTTAGAGCAGAGAAAATATTCTGACTTTATAATGGTAGATACATGCCAGTGTGAACCCTAATGTAAACTATAAACTTTAGATGACAATGATGTGTTAATGAGAGTAATCTATTGTAACAAAAGTACCACTGTGGTAGGGATGTTGACAGTAGCGGAGGTTGTGTATGTGTGTTCAGGGGTGTATATAGGAACTTTCTGTACTTTTTGCTCAATTTTGCTGTGAATCAAAAACTTCTCTTAAAAAAATAAAATCTATTAAATAAAAGCTCTAAGGCCATTCATTCTGGTGGGATCAGGCCGAGGTTTGACTTCACAGGAACCCACATCTTTTGTTTAGCTTCTTCACCTGTCTTATCCTAGTTCCCCCGCTCCTTTTCCTGAGGTCATTCTCTCAATAAATCACTCGAGAAAAAACACCCATCTCAGGCTCTGCTTCTAAGGAATCAACCTCAGACAGAGGTGCAGGCCTGGTGTACATTATTGCTGACCTGTTTCAAGCTTTTCTTCTACTTGAAGTAGTGGACCATGGCAGAGTGATTTTGATGGAAGAAAAGAGTTAACAGACATCAGGAATATTGAAAAAAAAATAGAAAAAAAAAAAAAAAAAAAAAAACAGGCCTGAAGAGCGTTGAAAAGAAATCTCATTTGTGTTATCACCTGTTTTGAAGATTTGTCAGGGTGCCAGCTCCTAATTCTTTGGGAGGGAAACGAAATATTCTCAGTTTCTTTCACTCTCTGTGTTAGTTTCCTGTGGCTGCTCTAACAAATTAGCAGAAACTGGGTGGCTTAAAGAATAGATATTTATTGTGTCATAGTTCTGGAGGCCAGAAGTCCAAAACCATAGCTTGGCAAATCCGCACTCTCTCTGGAGACTCTAGAAGACAGTCCTTCCTTGTCTCTTCCAGTTTCTTGTGGCTTTGGAAATCTTTGGCTTGTGGCTGCATCACTCCAATCTTCACCTCTGTTTTCTTTTCTTTACTTTTTTGAGACGGAGTCTTGCTCTGTCGCCCAGGCTATACTGCAGTGATCTCGGCTCACTGCAACCTCCGTCTCATGGGTTCAAGCGATTCTCCTTCCTCGGCCTCCCGAGTAACTGGCATTACAGGCTCCCATCACCACACCTGGCTAATTTTTTTTTTTTTTGTATTTTTAGTAAAGACGGGGTTTCACTGTCTTGGCCAGGCTGGTCTCAAATCCCTGACCTCATGATCCACCAGCCTTGGCCTCCCAAACTGCTGGGATTACAGGCATGAGCCACCACGCCTGGCCTTCACCTCTGTTTTCATGTGACCTTCTCTTCTGCGTCTGTCTTCTCCTCCATGTGTCTCATACAAGGACCTTTCTCACTGGATTTAAGCTTCACCCAGATAATCCAGGATTATCTCATTTTTTAAGATCCTTAATTACATCTGCAAAGACCCTTATTCCAAATAAGGTCACATTCGTACTTTCCAGGGTTTAAGAGGGAGACCTATCTTTTGGAGGATCATCATTCAACCCACTACACTCACCTAATTCTTTTTGCCCCCCTACTTTTTTGTTGTTGTTGTTGTTGTTTTGCTTTTTTTTTTTTTGTTTTTCTTTTTTTGTTTTTTTGTTTTTTTTTTTGAGACGGAGTCTCGCTCTGTCGCCCAGGCTGGAGTGCAGTGGCCGGATCTCTGCTCACTGCAAGCTCCGCCTCCCGGGTTTACTCCATTCTCCTGCCTCAGCCTCCGGAGTAGCTGGGACTACAGGCGCTCGCCACCTCGCCCGGCTAGTTTTTTGTATTTTTTAGTAGAGACGGGGTTTCACCATGTTAGCCAGGATGGTCTCGATCTCCTGACCTCGTGATCCACCCGTCTCGGCCTCCCAAAGTGCTGGGATTACAGGCTTGAGCCACCGCGCCCGGCTGGTTTTTTTTTTTGAGATGGAGTCTCACTCTGTCACCCAGTCTGGAGTGCAGTGGCATAATCTCGGCTCACTGCAACCTCCACCTCCTGGGTTCAAGCGATTCTCCTGCATCAGCCTTCGCAACAGCTGAGATTACAGGCGCCCAACACCATGCCTGGCTAATTTTTGTATTTTTAGTAGAGACAAGGTGTCTCCATTTTGGCCAGGCTGGTCTCGAACTCCTGACCTCAGGTGATCCACCCACCTCGGTCTCCCAAAGTGCTGGGATTACAGGTGTGAGCCACCACGCCCAGCCTTGCCCCAGAATTCTATATAAAACTTCTGCTTACATATTGATGTATGCTCTTCACAGTTCTTTCAACTAAATAGCCTATTAATTACCATAGTAAACAAACATAAGAGTACCCATTGTCTAATACCATTTTCCTATGCCCAGGCATAACCTGTGAGATGTTATTATTCCTATTGCACAGTTGAGGAAACTGGGTCTTGAGTGAGCTTTAATTTTTCACCCTTGATATTTCAAACTTGGTATCTTACTGTGCTTCTCTCTCCAGTGATAATTAGAAGTAGAAGGGGCTCCAGCAGGAAGAAACTTATCATGATCTTTGGGTAACCGTTTTAAGTATAAGGCAAATAGTAATATTCATAGGAGCAGAATAGATTAAGAAGAGTTCAGGTCGGTATGCAAGGGCCTTCATTTGTCTTGTAAAGTGGTACGTTGAAATGAGAACCAGCTTTGAGTCTTACAGTGGTAACTGGAATCCTCACTGTTCTTTTACTGGCTTCCAGAACTTGAGCAAGCTGCAAATGTTTTCTAAGGCTGATTTCTAACCCATTAAACTAGGATGTCCCCACTTTGCTCACATGGCTGTTGAAAGAGTAATGGAATTAAGAATAAAATCATGCTCACCTGACTCAATACATATTAATGTCCACATTCCTTGTTATGTACCTGCAGACCACAAAGCAGGAAGGCACCTAGGATAGCTTTATATCTCTCCACGTATTAATTCTTTTCAAAGATCTCTTACCTACTCCTCCAGGCTGGCTCTCTACTCTATCACACAGCTGGGAGAGAAAAGTCAGATATTATGCGTATTATAATTGTTCCCATTTCATCTCAATTGATGCTTCCCGGTTTATATAAGTTCTTTTCTTCAATTACCCCCAAAGCACCCATTTTTAAGATTGTGAGCCAATATATACCTGACATGAATTAAAGACTGCTGTCAATTTTTTGGCACCCCCGCCCCACTATTCCCAGCAAATGGGCAAAATTTAATGTGTAAACCTCTTATACAAATGAGATAACAAGCTCGGTATTTGGAGAAAAAGGAAGTTATTCAGCAAATCAGTGGCTACTACGGAGGCTGTCAAGGCTTCTTTAGCCAGGGAGCTCAGACCAGCAGCATTAGCATCACCTGGAGGCTTGGAAGGCATGCACATCCATAGCACACACCATACCTGCTGAATCAGAGTTTTTGTAGCAGGGCCCGAGAGTATTCCCTTGGCAAGATCTCCAAGTAATGATGCACACTAAAGTTTTAGCAGCACTCACTCTATTGCAGCATTGGTCTCAAATTGTAGTGTCCATCAGAATCACCTGGAGGCTTGTTAGAAGCGATTGCTAGGTTTCACCTCCAGAGTTTGTGGTGCATGGATTTGGAGGAGGGCCAGAAAAGTCTGCATTTCTCACAGCCTTCCAGGTGACGGTGATGCCGTTCAAGGTCCATAATTGGAAACAGTTGTACAAACACGTCCAGAGATAAATTTATTGGTTTATTTTTCTCTTTGCATATGAATCCTTAAATAGGGAGTATTTTTTTTAATTAATGATTTATATTACTGTTACACCTGGCCCATTACACGTAGGTTCTTTTACACTATCTTGATCACTGTTAAGTCAGCGCCTCCATTCTCTACAGACAGAAAGTCACCTGTCTCTTCTGTCTCCCTCAAGATATCTCTCAGACCATCCTCCTGACACTGGCTATTGATCCAAGCTGATCCTCACTACCTCAAATCTATTGTATTCATCTGTTTTCTCCACGGCACCACAAAACACACCTTCCCTCAACCACACCTTCCCTAAGCCACATTTTGGTTGCATCTCTCCCTGTTTGTAGAGTATTCAAGGACTCTTTAATTCCTACCATATTAAATATAAACTCTCTCTCTCTCCTGGGTTTTAAGTTCCCTGTTATCTAATTTCTTTTTACAACCATTCCACTAACTCGGTAGCTCATTCTCTGCTCTGCTCAGATTGGTCCCCTTCCTGTGCCACACACCTGAAAATTCATTTTTCACCATGACTACTGTTTTCACTCAGAATCCTCTGCTTTCTCATCCAAAACCAACAGATCCTTCAAGGCCCAAATAAAGTGCTATCTCCAACCCAGGCTTCCACACCCGCCACCACCTCTCCCTATCCACTGCCCACGTTGCTATTCAGTGAAGCAACTCTTCAAGCTGAGATATCAGATACTTAGCACTACACTCCAGGCCATTACCCCCAATCAAAATGGGCACAGAAATGAGCTTAGAAAATAAATGGAAACTTTAATATTTCCTCAGTATTCTACCTCCTTACGAGGTTGGTTATTCAATGTATTTCTGAATCCACTCTCTCTTCATTGTTATTCACCAAATTAGAAACTCACCTAGAAGACTAATAGACTTAAAATATTTCTGTACCTCTCCAAAATATCACATAATTCTGAGTATAAGGCCTGAAGATACCCGTTTGTATCCTGATTGAACAGAAGGTATGGTAATAGATGTGCAGTGATGCTTACACTTGATCTGGCCGTCTTCACTCCATAGAGAGCCAGGTTCATCTGACTTTCTCATTCACCACGTCAAAGAATAACACTAGAAATATTTGCTTAGTAAATTCCTTAGGATTCCACAGAACAAAATGGAGCTTATCATCATCGCTTCAGTAGGGAGGGGAATACAAGGAGATGAAATTCATCATCATCTCAAAAGCAGTAGATACCAAATAAAGCTGAAAATCAAGCATTGTGTCTAAGATAAGAGTAATAGTAAAAGAAATACAGTTTACAACTGAGGCATCATGTAAATACTGTGCCTTATCTTGGTTTAAATTAACATTTACAGGAGCTTTTTTTTTAACCTAAAATATAATCTTGACCTCAACTCTGTTTTTTTTTTTTTCCCCCTTTTCATGTCTTGACATACACAATACTAAGGGGGATGTGGAGGAGGCACAGAGGCTGTGGTTAAATCTACTCCTAGCTACCATTATCTTCTCACTTTTCATGAGCTCTAATTTAAACATCTTATTTATAGTGCAATGTTCTCAAGAGTTTTCTGGGTGTATTTAAATGGGGATAGTTAATTGGAACTGTTCTAGCAGAAGCCAGCTTCAATCTCATCCTCCTAGGTGGCAGCCCTTCTCTGCTCCTGAAAAATAATGTAATTTTCTCTTCTTTCATCTAATTTTCATGTTTATTGTCACTACTCTGAATATTATGACCTAAGGTGTATGAGATTAATAATGTTTTTTTTTTATATTATTATTAATATTTTCAGTCTTCACATCATGAATTTGGTATTTTCCTACAGTACTTCCCACTGTTCTTGACATAAAAAATAAGTAAAGTCTAACGCAGGGAAAAACTTAAAAATAGTGTGAATTAGGAATTGAAAAGAAAAAATGAAAACTACATGCTATGTTTTAAATATATGTTAAATGATCTTAGAAAACAAGCAGAAACTATTTCCCACTTCACAAAAAGTTGCTCTACTCACCTATGCTTGTTCCCAGGTAATAAACACCTTAGATAAGAAGTACAATTGTATTATTTATGGCTAATTTGATGCCCAATATGTAGGGCCACATGCAAAGTTAGGTTAACTTAAACATCAGCTTCTTTTGTTCTCCCCAAATCAATTGTCTTAAGGTGAGTTCTCCTGAAGCAGATCCTGAGACAAGACTAAGTTTTTTATGAGGAATGTGCTCAAGTAGAGACTGGTAAGAGAAGGAAAAGCAGGAGGAGGGAAGGGGCGGAGACCAAGCAGGAGATAATTTCAGGTGAGGTGTCAACTTCTGCCTGATCTGCAGGGAGCTCCAGAGTACAAATAACACCTAGAGTTTATCCCTCCTTAAGACAAAGGATCTAGGTTTTCATACTCACCAGTCATTGACTGCTGATAACTTCTGGTGAACATTACTGCCCAGGCATTTCTGCCTCTCAGTATGTCTGTGCAAAGACGGTCACAGGTGCCTGGTATTGGCGTTGATCAGCTTGCCCATCAAGTCAGTTACAAGAGTACTTTCTTGCTCCTCCTAAGGTTTGTTTTTTGGGGAAGAGCCTCTAGCCATACTCTGTCCAGCCCATCAGAACTTCTGCACAGGAAGTTGTATGCAAGGAGGTCATCGTCTTTTAAAATGCTGTTTACTCATACTCCCAACTGAAGGGACACTCTATCTTTCCTTTGTCAGGGGTACTTCTCTCTTCAACCATGTATTAACTTAGTTACTGCTACATAACAAACCACCCCAAAATGTAATTGTCTTCAAACAACTACCATTTATTTAGCACAGGAGTCTATGGGTTGGCCAGTTGGGCTGGATTCAGCAGGGTGGTTCTTCTGGTCTTGGCTGGGCTCCCCCATGTTTCTGAGATCAGTTGCAGGTCAAATAAGAAATTTTCTGATTCTGGGCCAGGCATAATCAGGTGGCTTACAGGTGGCTTACGCCTGCAATCTCAGCACTTTGGGAGGCTGAGGCGGGCAGATCACCTGAGGTCGGGAGTTCAAGACCAACCTGACCAACATGGAGAAACTCTGTCTCTACTTAAAATACAAAATTAGCTGGGCATGGTGCCTGTAATCCCAGCTACTCAGGAAGGCTGAGGCAGGAGAATTGCTTGAACCCAGGAGATGGAGGTTGTGGTGAGCCAAGATTGCGCCATTGTACTCTAGCCTGGCCAACAAGAGTGAAACTCTGTCTCATAAAAAAAAAAGAAAAAGAAAAAAAAAAAAAAGAAAGAAAGATATTTTCTGATTCTGAATGAACTTTAGCTCATTCCTAGAGCCTCAGCTAAGACAAGTAGAATGACTCATTGTCTCTTCCACATGGAATGTGTTCTCTCATCCTTCAGCAGAATATCCCAAGCTTACTCATGTGACAGTAACAGGGACACCAATATAATACATAGAGATATGTACGGTCTCTTAAGGTCTAGGCTTAGTACTAGCCCACTGTCACTTCTGCCACATTCCATTGGTAAAGCAAGTCACACAGCCAGGCTAGATTCAAGAGGTGGAAACTAGATACAGAGTCATAATGCAAGGGGCATGGATATAAATGCAAGCAATTGAGCTTTTTTCCCAGCATACCACAGCCTGTCAACACACAATCCTACTACTCTCAGAAATGTCAAATTAATTCCTGAACAAACCTAAATTTCCCAATGGAGAACCAAGAGGAGATTTCCTTTATCTTGTTTCCTGCTATCCAAAGAAGCTTCCAGTGCAAGTTCTTTTTTTCTACAGGGATATGGAATAGAGATGGGCAGTTAAGTTCATTTCCTTTTTTCCCTAGCAGCAAGGACAAGACAGAAATTACTCTGAGTCAAATATCCCTCTAGATGCATTCAACAATGCTAATTTTCTATTTACAAGGTGTGTGTGTGTGTGTGTGTGTGTGTAAGAGGTAGTGTCATGCATCTTGTTTATCTTCATGTGATATCTAATGATTAAAAATCACAAAAGTAAGTAAAGAACATAGTCAATGAGTATGTTTAGCTCTTCTGCCAGGAGATAATTCCTAGCAGCTCTAATTTGTGAATGCGGATAAGGATAAATGTTCTTTATGCACTTTCATATGCAGGAGGCCATTTTACATAATTTGTAACCAAAGGCTGTCCATAGAGTGTGAAGTTAAGGAAAGATCTATATAAGCTTCAAATGTTGTTCCCAGGGAATTTCTTCACAATATATAAAAGACATCCACTATTTAATCAGTTATGAGATATACCTTTTTTATATTTTAACATCTCTGAAATTGGGATACATCTTAAAATGAATGAGCTCTTAAAATTATTCATTACCATTTTCTTAATGGCCTATAAAATAGTGGTGAATCTTACAAACAATATTGTCTTAGGTTCCATGATATATGATAACCAGAAATAATAGCTTTTTTATCATATAAAGCACTGGCCTGCAAAGCACACATAAACTCATTTAAAAAGTAACAGGCAAGACTTTTGACACAAGTGCTCCATAATTTAACAGGTTTTACTTCTTAAACGATGAGTGAATTAAATTCCAAGTTCAGTCTAGTTGCGTGTATGCATGAGATACGATGACCAAGTTAATAAGATCAGAGGAATTCTTGAAATCTTCAGAATTATCCTTGAAATCTCTGGAGATAAAGAAAAAAAAATTAATAAGATCAGAGGAATCCTTGAAATCTTCAGAATTATCCTTGAAATCTCTGGAGATAAAGGAAAAAAAAAAAACCAAGTTAATAAGATCAGAGGAATTCTTGAAATCTTCAGAATCATCCTTGAAATCTCTGGAGATAAAGGAAAAAAAAACATTCTGACTTCCTTAATTATCAGCTTAAATTTTAAGTTAGCTGTACACTGTAAAGGAATATTACTGGATTACCATTAGAAAATAGACTCAGATGCATAAAATATGGCAATTCTCCTGGCTGATAATTTAGAAAAAGGGAATTGTGGAGGAGTCAATTCAGATGTGGCATTTCCAACCTCACCCTCTAAGTTCATACCTCATATATTCTGTTAGAAAATATTTCTTCTCAGCTGGAGCAGTGGCTCATGCCTGTAATCCCGGCACTTTGGGAGGTGGAGGCGGGTTTGTCACAAGGTCAGGAGTTCAAGACCAGCCTGGCCAAGTTGGTGAAGCCTTGTCTCTACTAAAAATATAAAAATTAGCCAGGCATGGTGGCACGCACCTGTAATCCCAGCTACTTGGGAGGCTGAGGCAGAGAATTGCTTAAATCTGGGAGGCAGAGGTTGGGTGACAGAGCAAGACTCTGTCTCAAAAAAAAAAAAAAAGAAAGAAAAATTTTTTTCATTTCACAACTGATTACTAGTCTACAGCCCATCCAAATGTGCTCACTTTACATTTACATATACATATACATTTGAATCTATGTGTATGTTATAGTCTTAAGGGTATTTTTAAGTGTTTATTTTTCTGAGTTTTCCACATCTTGCCAGTTTTCCACAGTACATATGTATTACCTTGATCATCAGAAATTTTTTTAGGTAAAGGAAAAATTATCTGCAGAAAAGCAAAACACAAGGGAGCTAAATACTAAAAAAAAACCACCACCAACAACAACAACAACCACCTCAATTGTTTCACTTACTGTATGCCAGGCCACTGACCAATGGAATCCTCACATTTTTATGTGGTCAGCACTGTCATCATCTTCGTTTTACAGATGAGAATATCATAACACAGGATGAGTGCATCACTTGCCATAGACCACACGTCTGGGTGTCAGCAGGGAGATTTGAGATCAGGCTCCAGAGTCCATGCTAACCACACTTTAATGGATAAGCAGGAAATGAACATGAATAAACAGGTCAGAGCCTCAAGAAGTCCTCCCACCTATTCCTAGCTGCATGACTGTGAATAGAGAATTTTATCTGCCTCAACCTCATTTTTCTTATTTATAATACAAGAATACGGGCATTAATAACTGTCCTTTTCAGAGAATCAAATGAAGTCACAGATATAATTATGGCTTGGAAACTATCAAGTGATGTTTAATATGCATTAGCAATATCGACCTCTTTTTTCTCTCAGAATCTGGAGAAAAGAAAAAAAACAGGAAGTGGTTATCTCCCTAGCACCTGTTTCCCAATCATATTGCTTCCCACTTTCTGGCAATAAAGTAAATGTTAATTTAAACCAAGATAAGGCACAGTGTTTACATGATCCTACGGTTGTAAACTGTATTTCTTTTACCATTACTCTTATCTTAGACACAATGATTGATTTTCAGCCTTCTTTGGTATCTGCTGCTTTTGAGCTGATAATAAATTTCATCTCCTTGTATTCCCCTCCCTACTGAAGCGATGACAATAAGCTCCATTTTGTTCTGTGGAATCCTAAGGAATTTACTAAGCAAATATTTCTAGTATTATTCTTCGACGTGATGAATGAGAAAATCAGATGAACCTGGCTCTCTATGGAGTGAAGACGGCCAGATCAAGTGTAAGCATCACTGCACATCTATTACCATACCTTCTGTTAAATTAGAATAAAAACGGGTATCTTCAGGCCTTATACTCAGAATTATGTGATATTTTGGAGAGGTACAGAAATATTTTCAGTCTATTAGTCTTCTAGTCTTCTAGGTGAGTTTCTAATTTGGTGAATAACAATGAAGAGAGAGTGGATTCAGAAATACGTTGAATAATGTATTTGGCCTAAGCCCAGATACTACCTCAGAATCCTTCCTAACAAGTGATCTAAGTAGCCATTTGCTATTGCCAATCAGGCACAATGAAATTCTGAGATTAAATGTTTTCCCCATTCCTGTTGTAAATTAGTCTATAATGCAATTACAAGCAGAATTGAGAGTTTAAAAATAAGGGAACTTTTTGAAACATGAGCTTGATAGTAGACGTTGGCCTACTGCAGTTCTGTCACAAATTAGCTATTACGCAGGTGGTTTAGCCTTTTGTTCTAAAGTAGGAGTTGGCTTCTGATCTCTAACAGAATCTATTATGTATTCTGAGCTGTAAATTATTTTTCTAACTTTTAACATGTTCCTAATTTATTTTTGCCTTTCCTCTTTCCCACCTGAAGTGCTATTTCTACTTATTTCTAATTATTTCTCTTGGTCCATTTAAGCCATACTCCCATACTTTCAAAGTCTGCATTCTTCACAAAGCAGTTTTTTCCAATTGATAGGGACCACATCTTTCACTGACCAGCTCTAACTTTGATCATCCGTGGATTCAGCTAGCAGGATACGTTCTGGTGAACTAGATTGCAAGCTCCACAGAAGGCAGGCGAAGGTATCATATTTCTTTGAACTGCAGTGCCCTGCAGAGAGTTATATACATAGTAGGTGCTCAATGATAAATACCTAAGTTTAACAGCTTTATAATTTTCTTTTTTTTTTTTTTTAATTGCAGGATTTAATAGAGTGAAAAGAGAGCTCCTATACAAAGGGAGGGACCTAAAGGGGGTTGCCATTGCTGACTTGAATGCCTGGGTTTATATCTTGATCATTGTCCCTCCCGCTGTGCTCTCAGGCGATAGATGATTGGCTATTTCTTTACCTCCTGTTTTTGCCTACTTAGCATTTTAGTGAGCTCTCTGATTGGTTGGGTGTGAGCTAAGTTGCAAGCCCCATGTTTAAAGGTGGACACAGTCATCTTCCTAGCTAGGCTTAGGGATTCTTAGTTGGTCTAGGGAATCCAGCTAGTCCTGTCTCTCAGTACCCCCTCTCAACAGAAAAACCCAAGTGCTATTGGGGATGTTGGCGACGACTGATCTAACTGCTTCCTGCTGAACTGGTGTGTAGTAGTGGTTGTGCAGTTGAGATTTCCTCAGCAGGGGTGCCTTCGATGTCATTAACATCAGAGCATGGGCTAGCAGGCCAGTCTAGGGGTCCACAGTAGATTTTAGTCATGGACTGCATCTGGGGCTCCATCTGAAAAACCATTTGTAGCTTTACAGCTTCAATTCTGGAAGAGACCAACTTAACAAGGAGGTTAAAGATACAGGGTCCAAAGAGGAATAACAATATTATAGCTGCTAGAGGTCCTAAGAAGGGGAGAATCCAGGACATCCATTGGCTGAGGAGGCCCCAGGGTCCGGTGTTTTGAAACTCCTCTGCTCTACGTTGTATTTGATCTCGAATTTCTTTAACCTTTTCGGTGATGATTCCAGATTGATTAACATAATAACCGCATTCTTCCCCTAAAAATAAGCAGGTTCCCTCTCTTTCGGTGGTTAGCAAGTCTAAAACTCTTCGATTTTGAAGGACTACTGCTGCTAGGGCAAGGTGACTAGGGAGTCGGCGACCCATTCCATGTCACCATTTAGTTCTTGAGATAGTTTGTAGTAGAACTGAGTAGAAGTTGTGATACCGCCAATGCCAGTACCTAGACAACCTAGTACCCCTGCTCTGATAACAAAAGGGAGAATGGGTACTCTTTGGTTGCGGGGCTTAGGTACAACATGATTGTATAAATCTTGTTCAGTGTACATGGTCATAGGGGACACTAAGAATGAGAGGAAGCACATAGATTCTGAAGAGCCATTCAAACAACAATAGACTGAGGTACCACAGACAAAGAATATTCCTGAGGGTAGGCAGACTATTTGTGTGGGAGGAGTTACCCACCTGATGCATTGGGAGTTGGTTGTGTCTACAGTATTGCTAAATTTTTCATAGGTGAGGTATGAGGTATGGATTATTTCCAGATTGGAAACAAGAGGTCCTACTAAAATGGAAGTGGTGTTTATTTCTGTGCTGAAGTTGTTCCATAGTTCAGGTACAGGGATTGAAATGTATGGCCTGAAGTGCAGGGGATTATTTGGCACACTTTACAGGCCCTGACTATCTGTTTGATAGTTTTGAAAAGGCCTGGTCCAGTAAATAATGATTTGGCCATCTGATGGGTGTTGTCAATCCCTAAGTGAAAGATTTGGTGAAGGGGTTTAAGTAATTTCCATTGGTTTGCTGCAGGCAAAAGTATTTTTCCTTCTTTGGTGGCTAGCCATCCTGAGGGGAGGAAACTATGTCCTCGTGAGGTTCCCCATTCTATTTCTTCTTCTGAGTACTGGGGCTTGGTTTCCCGGAGGGGATTACCCCATACTAGGGGTCCTTCTATAATTTCTAATGGAGGGTCCTGCCTTGCAGCTCTTTTGGCTTCAATATCCGCTTGGCGGTTGCCTTCTATTTCCCTTTCCTTTCTGGTGACTCCAGCAGTGTAAGACTGCCACCTCTTCAGGTTTCTGTACAACAGCTTTATAATTTTCAAAATGTTTTAAAGCTTGTTTGTTTTCAATTGATAAAATTTCCCTGGTAGTTTTAACCCTAGAAATTTTGGTTAATACCAACATCTAGGGAAAAGACTGAAACTTGCTCTTCTAAGTTATACTTTAAACACATTTTGTTTTTTCATAAAGACTAAGTCTAACTCATTATGCCAGGAGGATTAATGGATACAGAGAAGAGGTAAAAAAAAAAAAAGTCTCAAATAATAAACTCAAGATTTTTTAGGTTTCAGCTTTAACATGCATCACTCTGAGGCTAGTTTTAAGTGTTTTTAGTTATTTTATTTAATATTATTGTACATACTTAAGTGTATTTTGCAGTTCATATGTAATTAATCTATAATGTGATCATATAAAATATAATATACATGCTATAATTTATAATATATTTTATAACTTGAATATAGTTATTTTACAATTTATATAGATTTATGAATTTTAGAATTTATTTAATTTTTGTACTACAATCAATTGTTATTTATAACCTATCTCTTTTTTAAAAAGTTGAAATTAATTTTCTAGAGTGTAGCTGATGTAATGAGATGTACTATAAAAAAACAGCTTTGTGATTTTTACTTCCCACTTACCTCTACCCCATGTCATGTTGTTTGTTTTATTTTGATATGAAATATTTTGCTTTTTTATCTTTCCAATGCTGGCTTCCTCATTGTGGGCCCATCTAGTTAGTCAGGTCTCTGGGCCACATCAGGGAGTATTAAGAAAGTAGAGAGAATTAAGACACAGTTGGATTATATGATGAGGAATCTAACTGGAAAAAAAAAAAAAAATTCCATTATCACCACCCTGGAAGCTGAGCTTTTTTCTTCACATCAAAGGAAGGGAAAGAAGGAGGGGAAATAAGTCTTCAAAATGGATTTCCTTTCAATTTCCACTTCAGTTCACTGTGGTTTGGTGTTTAGTACATTCCACACTCTCAGACCCTGAAAGAACTTGAATCTGACTTTCACACATTGGGAACTTCAACTCAAGCAGATCTGACAGGAGAAGACAGACGCCCGAACAGATGCAGCTTGTGTAGAGACAGATTATTTTTTTAACCAAAAGTTGCTGATTTTTCTTCTAAAAAAACCTTTTCCCTGATGAGATAAGTTTTAAAGTGTGAAAATGTTGACATTTTTCTTTGCACATCACAGGTTTACCGTGCTTATTTTTATTTTTTATTTTTTTTGTGTCTAACGTAATCATCCTATGGTGACTCAAGAAGGCAATATTTAGATTCTGTCAAAACCCCTGGGCTATTGCCATGTTTTCTGAAACTTCTAGCATTTCACTGAGTGTACCAAGGGCCTTGTTTCCCCAATGTGTGAATTGCTGCAAATATTAAAACGTGGCCAATGCTGGAATCTTTATTGACAAGCTGATGAGGTTCATGTCCCCAGAGCTCCTTTCAAGTCTCACTACTCTTGTCAGAGAAATCACTACACCTGCTCCAAATTGCTACCTGCTGAGAAAATTAGAACCTTACAGGCTTCTGAAAAGGTTGTGAAAAAGAGGTGAGAATTCTGGACAAAGAAAGGAGATCTTCACATGCACAAGGTAAACTTAGTTGGTGTAAAATACGCATATGACCTTTTGTTCTGTATCTGACATGGAGAGAGATCTGAGAACAGAGATAATTATAGAGAAAATGTTTGAAATGAGTATTCTCTCTGTTAGTCCAAGATCTACAGTTTCTGTAACCATGCAGCCAAACATACCACATAAGTTGGTTGAGAGGCTTGTCCCTGAATGTAACAATGAGATAACAAAACTGAGAGAGAAAAACCCATATTCTCTGCCTCCATTTTTTTCTTTGTCTCAAGGACTTCATTTCCTTCTTTCTTTAGAGCAGGAGCCCCCAGAGTGTGGTCCCTGGACCAGCCGTATCAGCATCACCTGGGAAGCTGTTAGGCACACCAGTCTAGAGCCCTATCCCAGAACCCCAGAATCAGAAACTCTGGGGTGAAGCTCAGCAATCTGTGTGTTCCTAAGCTTGCCATATGTTCCCAATGCACACGAAAGTTTGAACGTCACTGCTCTAGTGTAGAGCATCAGCTGTCTCTGACTCAATTATTGATTTATTCTCACCAGCATGCAATATGTCCTAGTATCTGCTACATTTTAAAGCAATTCTCCCATATCCTTATAACTTCTAGCTCTCTTCCATCTCTCTCCTCTCTCACATCACTATTTTTTTGCTTGTTAAAATGTTGTCTATAGACCAAGTTACAGAATGGGAAACCTCAGACTTCATTGCCTCATAGAGACACTGACTTAACAATATAGTGCCCAAGAAGTCATTAGAAGTATTCTAGAAATCAGATAAAAAGTTGCAGTACTCCAGACATGTTCAAATCTAAGAACAGATGCATTGAAATGGCTGTAAAAATAATTTTATTTCACTCATAATAGTTATCCACCAAACTAGCATGGCTTGATGCAATGGGGAGTAAAAGTCAAGCACACAACTTCTCCATCAGGAGTGAAGGATAAGAGCTGAACATTTGTACACCTTTCTGGCTTTTAGAGGGACTGCCTAAGGGACTGGATTCTCTGCCTCACCTGAATCAGGGTACTGAGTAGGAACTGGCATACTTTCTGTGCCTGGGGCTGCTGAGAACAAAAGAGAGTTCAGTGGCATATTGAAGCACCAGGAAACCTTCAGTATTGCAGACAGGAGCCAGTACAGCTCAGGGCAATTGGGAGAGAATGTTCAGTTCATAACTTTTCTTCCAGGAGCAAAGAGGAGAAGAGTGAAATATGCAGCCAATGTTTTAATTTTGGGGGGAGATTTATTGCCTAAGGAATTACCTTCTATCTCCCCTGACTAGAAGCTATGATGGAACAGGTATACTTTGGTTACCTGGAAGCTGATGAACTCAAAAGACAGCTCAACAGCTTGCTGCAGTGCCAGAGGGAACAAGAGATTACAAGTTTCTGAAATAAAAAAATAAAATAAAATAAAATAAAATAAAAAAGCTTGCAAACCACTCTTGGAAGTTACACATATAAATCGAGACAAGATGCATTTCCCAAAATGTCTGAGAGTCCCCCTGAATCTCTAGCTGAGAGGAGTGGGGAAGGTCTTCTGTCCAAAACCAGTCCACAGAGACTGTGAAAAGAAGCAGTTTTTCCAAATGCAAAATTCCCACCAAAAAATAAGGCGTATAAACAAACAGGGAACCATGGCCCAATCAAAGGAACAAACTGGATATCCAAAAACTGACTATAAACAAACAAATATTTATTAATTTGAATTACCTGATAAAGAATTCAAATTTTTTTTTTTTTTTTTTTTTTTTTGAGATGGAGTCTTGCTCTGTCTCCCAGACTGGAGTTCGGTGGCGCAATCTCGGCTCGCTGCAACCTTTACCTCCCTGGTTCAAGCAATTCCCTTGCCTCAGCCTCCCAATTAGCTAGGATTACAGGCATGTGCCACCACGCTCAGCTAATTTTTTTGTGTTTTTAGTAGAGACGGGGTTTCACCATGTTGGCCAGACTGATCTCGAACTCCTGGCCTCAGGCAATCCACCCGCCTAGGCCTCCCAAAGTGCTGGGATTACAAGCGTGAGCCACCGCACCTGGCCCAATAATTTTCGTTTAAAAGGTCAATGCACTATAAAAAGCACAGACAGAAAACTAATGATAGCGAAAAAGAGAACACACGCGCACACACACACACTCGCACACACACACTTGAACCAAACAAGACTATTAACAAAGAAAAACTGTAGAAAAAGAATCAAACAGTAATTCTGAAGAATACATTCACTGAATTAAAGAAAAAAATACTACAGAAATTCAACAGTATGACGGATGAAGCAGAAGAAAGAGTCAGCAAACCCTTATGAGAGCTGACCAACATACACATTATGAAAATTCCAGAATGAGGAGAGGGAAATGGGTAGAAAGCTTTTTTTTTTTTTTTAAATGATGACCAAAAACATCCTACCGTGAAGGAAAAAAAAAAAAAAAAAAAAAATGGAAAACAAATATGGAAAATTTGATGAACTTCAAATAGGATAACCCAAAAAGACTCACATCAAGATACATACAACGAAGCACTCAAAAGTCAAAACAAAAAAATAACCTTGAAAATGACAAGAGAATGTTGACTGTCACATACAAGGGAACTCCCACAAGCTTATCTGTGAATTGCTCAGTAGAAACTTAAGAGCCCAGAAAGGAGAAGCATAATAGATGCAAAATACGAAAAGGAATAAAAATGCCAGTAAAAATACTCTATCAGACAAAACTGCCCTTCAAAAATGAGAGCAAAATAAAAACCTTCCCAAATAAGCAAAAGCTGAGGATGTTCATCACTTCCAACCTACCCTGTAAGAAATGCTAGAGGGATTTCTCCAAGTTGAACTGAAAGGAGGCTAGACAGCAACATGAAAGCATATGAAAATATAAAGCTCTCTGGTCATGATAAATCTATAAACAAATACAAAATCTTATAGTATTGTAATGATGGTATGTAAATCACTTTTAATGGTGGTATAGAATTTAAAAGATAAAAGCATAAAATAACTATAAAACTATGTCAATGAATACAAAACATAAAAAGATGTAATTTATGTCTGCAGTAACATATAGCAGGAGACGGAGATGTAAAGATGAAGAGTTTTTGTATGTTACTGAAGTTAAATTGTCATTTAAAAATAGACTGTTTTAACTATAAGAACGTTTATGTAATTCCCATGGAAATCACAAAGAAAATACCTATGTAATCCCAGCACTTTGGGAGGCCGAAGCAGGTGGATCACCTGAGGTCAGGAGTTCGAGACCACCCTGACCAACATGGAGAAACCTTGTCTCTACTAAAAATGCAAAAAATTAGCTGGGTGTGGTGGCACATGACTGTAATCTCAACTACTCGGGAGGCTGAGGCAGGAGAATCGCTTGAACCCAGGAGGTGGAGGTTGCAGCAACCCGAGATGGCGCCACTGCACTCCAGCCTGGGTGACAAGAGCGAAGTGAATCTCTGTCTCAAAGAAAAAAAAAAGAAGATACACAAAGGAAACTGAGAGTGGAATCAAGATTGTCACCAAAATAGAACAAAGGAAGGCAGCAAGAGAGGAAGAGAGAGGAATAAAAATCAATACAAGACAGAATAAAACAATTAACAAAATGGCAATAGTAAGTCCTTTTCCATCATTATTAACTTTAAATGTAAATAGATTAAATTGCCCAATCAAAAAACATACAGTGGCTGAATGGGTACAAAAATGAGATCAAACTCTATGTTTTCTACAAGAGATTCACTTTAGATGTTAGGGCACACATAGCCTGAAAGTGAAAAGTTTAGAAAATATATTTCATGCAAATGATAATGAAAAGAGACCAGAAGTGACCATGCTTATATCAAACAAAACAGATTTAAAGTCAAAATTTGTCACAGGAAAAATAAAAAGGACACTATATAATGACCAGAAAGATGAAACAATTGTAAATATATCTGCATCTAACAACAAAGTATCCAAAGAAGCAAATATTGACAGAATTGAAAGAAATAGTAAAAAAAAAAAGTAAAAAAAAAATTGGTTGATTTCAATATTCAGTTTTCAATAATAAATAAAATAACCAGACAGAAAATAACCAGCCAGACTTGAACACTGTAGACCAATTAGACCTAACATACATACAGGGAATGTTTCACTCAACGAGAGCAGAACACATTCCTCTCAAGCATACATGGAACATTCTCCAGGATAGAATACATGTTAAGCCACAAAACGAGTCTTAGCAAATTTAAGAAGATAGAAATCATACCAAGTATTTTTTTTTTTTTTCTGGGCACAATAAAATAAAACTAGAAATCAATAGCAAAAGGAAAACTGAAAATTTTACAAATATGTGAAAATTAAACAACACACTTTTGAACAACAAGCAAGTCAAAGAAGAAATCACAATGGAAATTAGAGATTGGGCGCTGTGGCTCATGCCTGTAATCCCAACACTTTGAGAGGCCAAAGTGGGTGGATCACTTGAGGTCAGGAGTTCGAGACTAGCCTGCCCAACATGGTGAAACCCTGTCTCTACTAAAAATACAAAAATTAGCCGGGCATGATGGCTAGTGCCCGTAATCCCAACTACATGGGAGGCCGAGACAGAAGAATCACTTGAACCCAGGAGGCGGAGGTTGCAGTGAGCTGAGATCATGCCACTGCACTCCAGCCTGGGCAACAGAGTGAGACTCTATCTGGAAAAAAAAAAAAAAAAAAACGGAAATTAGAAATGCTTTAAGATAAATGAAAATTATAATACAACATATAAAAACATGGTATGCAACAAAAGCAGTACTGTGGAAAGTTTACAGCAGTAAATACCTACATTAATAAGAAAGATTTCAAGTCAACAACTTACCTTTATACTTCAAGTGACTGGAAACAGAAAAAAATATTACACACAAAGTTATTATAAGGAAGAAAATAATAAAGATAATAAAGATTAAAGCAGAAATAAATAACCAGGAGAATAAAAAAGCAATAGAGAAAAATCAATAAAACTAATAGTTGTTTTTAATAAAAGATGAACAAAATTGACAAATTCTCAGACTAAGAAAAAAAGTAAAGATTAAATAACAAAAATCATAAATGAGAAGAGATATAACTGACACCACAGAAATAAAAAAGATCATAAGAGATTACTATCAACAATTACATACCAGTAAATTGGATGAGCTAGAAGAAATTGATACATGCATAGACGCATACAACATACCAAGACTAACTCATGAAGAATAAAATATCCGAACAGACCTATAGCTTGTAAAGAAATCGAATCACTAACCAAAAACCTCCCAACAAAGAAAGGCCCAGGACCAGATATCTTCACTGGAGAATTCTACCAAATATTTAAAGAATTAATGTCAATCTTTCCCAAACTCTTCCAAAATGTCAGAGAGACGGGAACACTTTCAAACTCATAAGAATAGCATAACCTCGATACCAAAATGAAAAGTGCTACAAGAAAAGAAAACAACAGACCAATGCTCCTAATGAATATTGATGCAAAATTCTTCAATAAAATACTAGTAAACCAAACTTGACAACACATTAAAAGGACCACACGCCATAATCGTGTGGAATTTTTTATTCCTGGAATACAAGGAAGTTCTAATATATAAAAATTGATCAATGTAATATACTACATTAACAGAACAAAGGTCAAAACCCACGCAATTATCTCAATTGATACAAAAAAGTATTTGACAAAATTCAATGCCCTTTCATGATAAAAACACTCAAAAAATCAGGAGAAGAAAAAAGTTACTTCAATATGATAAAGGCCTTATATGAAAATCCCACAGCTAACATTATACTCTATGGTGATAAAGTAAAATGTTTCACTCCAAGACGAATAAAACAAGGTTGCCCACTCTCACAGCTTTTATTCAGTATAATACTGAAAGTTCTAGACAGAGCAACTAGGTAAGAAAAAGAAATGGAAAGCATCCAAATTGGAAAGGAAGAAGCAAATTTAGCTCTGCTCGCAGATGACATAAGCTTATAGTTAGAAAACTCTAAGGATTATACACACCCACACACAATTAGAACTAATAAATGTAGCAAAATTGCAGGATACAAAGTCAATACACAAAAATCAGTTGCATTTCTATATATCAACAATGAACAATCCAAAAAGGAAATTAAGGTAACAATTTCATTAACAATAACAGCAAAAGGAATAAAACATTTAGGACCAAAATTAACCAAAAAAGCTACAGACTTGTACACAGAAAACTACAAAACATTACTAAAAGAAATTAAAGATACAAATAAATGGAAACACATCCCATGTTCATGGAGTAAAAGACTTATTAGAATTAAAATATGCATACCTCCCAAAGCAAATTAATATTATTAAAAGTTCGTACTACCTACAGATTCAGTGCAAATCTTATCTAAATCACTATCAAAATTCCATGATTTTTACTACATAGGAAAAAGCCCATCCTGGAATATATATGGCATCTCAAAACTTGCCTTGCATAGCCAAAGCAATCTGAAAAAGAAAAACGAAGCTGGAGGCCTTATACTCTCTGACTTCAAAATGTATCACAAAGCTACAGTAATCAAAACATTATAGCACTGGTCTAAATATGTGGAGATCAACGAAACAGAATAACGAGCATAGAAATAAACTCTTATGTATATGGTCAAATGAACTTTAACAAGGGTGCTAAGACTACATAACAGGGAAATGATAATTTCTTCCACAAATATGACCCAATTTATTTTCTTTGTGACAATTGTCACTATGTAACATTATGCTATTTATTTTCTGTTTTACTACCTGTTGACCACCTCTACGTACACAATGCAGAATATAAGCTCTGTGAGGAAAGGAAACTCATCACTCTGTAATGTTCCCTGATGTACTCCAGCTTCTAGAACATTGATATTAATTTTTTTAATGTAGATGAAATAAATGAAAGAGCACACCTTTCATTCTCTCATGCTCACCCTGCTTCAGACTAAAATGGCCCTTCCTATGCCTTTTTTCTGGTTAGATCCTTTGGCTCTCATTGGGGCTCAAGTATTGCTTGCTCTGGGAAGCTTTCTCTACTTTTGTGAAATTTCTCTCTTGAAAACACACATCTCCTTTGTAGCACTTATCACAGTTGCTGTTTTCCTGTTTATGTGATTGCATTTGACTCATATCTGTTTCCCCAATGACAGAGACTTTTCATTTGTGTCACATCTTCCACCATCTCAATGTGCACGATAACTGCTCCATAGAGGTTTACCGACAAATCCCTCTAGTGGCTTGCTGTCGCATGCCCCTGCATCCTGGTTTTCCCAGGACAGCTCTGGTGAATGCCTCTTGCTCTGGCATCATTGTAAATAAAAGCATCCCAGTTTGGATGATCGATTATATGATCACTCCAGTTGTGCAACATTGGAGGTATCACTGAAAATCCAATAGGATTAAAAATCCAATTAAATCACTTAAACGTGATTAGCTTTTAAGCAGTATTTACATATAAATCAACATTTTGAAACTGAAGGTTACCACCTAATAGTGGGCCATGACTACTGTTTTGTATGTGTGAATCTGGATACACTAGAATAGCATATAAATCATTCACATTGAACAACAAGTGGACCAATAAACATTATTTGGGAATATTTTCTTTAAAATATAGCTATGGATGTGTAGGTCATAATGCAAAGTACTTAGCTTTAGGTTGTGGGTTGAAGTGATGCTGAGGGTCCCTCCCAGATTTCACAGACGAGGCTGGTGCAGCCATCTCCTAGTTGCTTTGGGTGTTGGCTGCTAACAGTTTGAAAATACCCTCTTCTCAGGAGAATTGTTCGCTAAAGAGCCCCGTCCCTGGAAAAATCTTGAAGTTTTCCTCTCTCCCCACGGTCCAGTGATGATCAACCACTAAAAGGGTAGTAAAGACCAGGCCCTGAGCTCAGGGGGGTCAACTATGCAGTACACTTTAAGTTCCAGAACTTTTTAGTGGGATCAGGCTGAAACCAGGTTCCATATGAGCCTATGTCCTTTCCAGGCTTCCTCCCCTGCCCCATCCTGCTTTCTTCACTCCCATACAGGGTCCTCCTGAAAAGCCTCTCTCAGCACATCTCTACAAAAATCCACATTTCAAATTCTACGAACTTAACCTAAAACAGTTGTCATTTTAAAAATATGAAAAAAGGCTGAGCGCAGCAGCTCATGCCCTGTAATCCCAACACTCTGGGAGGCCGAGGTGGGAGGATTGCTTGAACTCGGGAGTTCAAGACTAGCCTCGGCAACATAGCAAGACCTTGTCTCTTAAAAGAAGAAAAAAAAAAAGTATTAAAGAAAATAACACTCCATAGTCTATATAATTTAATCAATTAATATGAATACATTGTTTTCAAATTATGCTACTTTACATTTATAGGAGTTTTCATTTTCTGCATATTCTCTAGAAAACGTGTACATTTTTACACGGAAATCTTGAACAAGCAAAATGCTGTATTGTTTTTTGAACCAAGACTCAGGTAAACAGGTGTGCCAGCCATCTGTCAACATGTTGCGGATGCTCTTCCCCAAAATGTGTCAGTCTAGACATCAGTTCAGATAAGACTCAAAAACTACAATGCATTGAGGAACATAGGATCAAAGATGAAGCCTTGTTTTTTTCTATAAGCCAAAGCAGGTAAACGTAGGTGAATGGCAAGGCTGCTTTGAAAAATGTGACTCTGGAGTTAGCCGTGCTTTTTCATTGAAGAGTCGTCCCACTTCATCCTCAGACAGGAGAAGAACAGGCAGTCAATGCAGATTCCCCACTCCCAAAGTCATCAGGGCCACCTGCCAGCCAGCCCATGCAGCCTCTACTGGGTCCCTGCTGGGTGCCTGGCTCCATCACCTCACACTGCTCATTGTTTGACAAATGCCAAGGCTTCTGTGATGACGCATCTCTCCTGGGGTTCATGGAACAGTGTCCAGACAAGAGAAAATAAACCACAGGATCTGAACAAGAAGAACAAATGGGAGATTTTTGTACCAGTGGAAAACAGTCTCTGGAAAACATAAACAAGGGGAACAAGCACACCTTAGCCACACCATCATGATATTTCATTTGGAAACTTATTTATTTATGGAGAACTCACCTTTGAAAGGCATTCATATTGTGTTTTTAGTTTTTGGTGTGTGTGTGTGTGTGTGTGTGTTTACCAATATCACTAGGCAGAAATCACCTGGGTTTGCTGAAGGTTTTGAGAGAAAAGGGAGTAGAAAGAGCAAGTGAAAAGGAAGAGGCTACCGTTGAACCAAAATTAGGATTCTTAGAAACTCACAAAATAGCCCACTAAGTAACCAGAGTTAATTAGCCCAATATTCTGCACAGAATAAGAGCTCCTCATTCTCTCTCAGTATCCCTTCCTAATTAGAAGCCAATTATCAGGATTTGCTAAATAAATTCTCATTCCTCCGAACAACGAAACATGATATCAAAAAAGAGACAGATCTTTATGGTTTGATATGAAATATGCTCCAAGATACAATGTTTAATGAAAAAATAAAATTAAAAAAAGCAATGTGCAAAACATTTGTGGCACAGCAACCAAAAATCACTTTAAATATGTGCATATATAAAATATCTGTACGTATAAATGTGTGTCATATATGTATAATATAATATTCTATATGTATAGAGACACACACACATACACGTGTATTTTGAGAAATTAGGAAGCAGATGTGGGAAGGAGATCCTTTTCACTGTTTGCTGTTTTCCTGGGATTTGTATTTTCCCGTATACTTCTATTACCTATTCATAAGCATTTAAAAAGACTGCAACCCACAAATCAAAACCACCAATAACATGCTAATAATATGATTTTGGCTGTGAAAAATGGGTGATTAAATACTGCTGATCATATTTGTGAAGCCAAATTCTTACTATATGTATGTTATTTACTGGAATTCCTATAGGTGCTTTGAAAATATTTTGATGATTTTTCCTTCCCAGGATACCATAATGGGTTCTTAAACTAGAACTGATATGTTTTAGTTCAGTGCTGTTAACGAGACATCTGTAGTTCCTGATTCAAAATTGAAGCCTTAGGTAAAATGTGTGCAGAGGGAGAGCTCAGATTTTCCCACCCCCAAAATAATTCCAAGGCTGCCTTGGAGAGAGATTGTCTTGAACAATGGGTCAAAGTCACACTTGATCCTTATGAGGAAAAGACTAAGTAACTTTGAATAAATAAGGTATTTATCTCTTTGTAAGAAAGAGGGATTCTGAGATAGATGAAGACTTTGAAGTTCAGACTGATTATTGATTAATACTGAATTGTATTAAGGAATGGCATTCTTAATCTTTTCAAAAATATTAGGAATAAAAACTGGAATCTCTCAAATGTTTACTTGAGCACAAAGTGTAGCACAGGCCTAGAAATTCTCAAGGATGTAGCTGCTAAGAGCTAAAAATATCTTCCAGGGGAGGCTGTGCAGAGAGAGAGTAAGGGGAGGAGGTGGAGAACCCGGAAGAGCAGCCATCTGAGCAGATTTCACACGATTAATAGGGGGTTTGTTGGCTGGTGGACTTTAAAAATAGAACCTCATTTCTGAGGGGTGGGTGTCCTGCTCCAGAGCCCTAAAAGGAGCCTGCTGAGAAGGATGATTAAAATGAAAGATTGTGCAGCTTTAAGGAAATGTTGGCCTAAAGAAATGGCACCGATTACTGATGCTCCAGCCACCTTCTAAAAGGTTTCTGCAAATTGCTTTCCTTGGATGAAATACCAAATATCTGTTCCCAAATGTTATGAAGCAAAATAAATCACATTCCATTGACACATCCAATATGTCGTATCAGAGACCCCGAATCCAAACAAAGCCAAGCTGCCGCTACCTCTGAGCTATTTATTTCTCTTGCTTTTGTATTAAGGCTGCAAGATGAAAACCTGTTCCTTGCAAACAAACAACAATTATCTCTGCCTCCTCCCTGCACTGAAGGAGAAATCGAATCAGCACCTAACAAGATTTTAGAATTCAAAAGTAACTCAAAGAATTAACTCCAACCCCCAACTCTTGTAAATAAAGATGGTGAATCCCAGAAAGCATAAACCACTTACCCAAAGCCACTTTGCTAAAGAGCAACACAAGCAGAACTAGAATCCAGATCACTCAACTCTCAGCTTATCAATAAATACCCCTTTTGTTAAATAGGCATACACTGAAGCATTCAAGGTAGTATTCCTTTCCAAGACTTCACATAAAATAAAAGTTTCAAGAAAAAGGTGATTTTCAAGCAGTAGCGAGTGCACGAAAGTGGCATTTTTCTGACATATGCAGGCTGGAGAGCAGTGGCACGATCTCAGCTCACTGCAACCTCCACCTCCCTGGTTCAAGTGACCCTTGTGCCTCAGCCTCCTGAGTAGCTGAGATTACAGGCGCCTGCCACCATGCCTGGCTAATTTTTGTATTTTTAGTAGAGACCAGGTTTCACCATGTTAGTCAGGCTGGTCTCAAACTCCTGATCTCAGGTGATCCACCTGTCTTGGCCTCCCAAAGTGCTGGGATTACAGGCAGGAGCCACTGCACCCAGCCTTTTGCTGCATTTTATAGATGAAAATACTGAGGAGCAGTGCGAGTGACAGTATTTATTCAGGTATAGAAGTTGCTGTTGGATCACCTTCACCAGCAGGTATGCCTATCTCTCAACTACTGCAAGTATTGGCTACTAAGATCTAATGGCTGCCTCCTTCTCCAGCAAATACGCCTGTTCTGGAAATGCCTGAGAGAGTGCCAATGAATAATTGATACGGGCTACAAAAGGCCAGCCATCTTGCTTCAACTGTGTGGTTTCAGTCACACTCCAGAGCTCCCCTTGTGATCAGACTGAGGCTAGACTCCAGCTGGGACCACTTCCTTATTCAACTCATTCCTCTGCCCTTCTCTGCACCTGCAGGTTTGTCCTGAGACCCTGCCTTCAATAAATCAAGTGCTTCTAGGAAAGCTGACCAGAAGCCTCAAGTGAGTGTGTAGGAGAGACAGTAAATGCCAGATAGCAAGTTGTGATAGTCTACATCTTTCCCATCTCATTTTCACTTTGGTCTCCATGCAAACGTGTAAAGAGACAGGGAGTTCTGCATATTTCTGCTGTGAGCAGATGCTTGTGATCTTGTTTGGTTATGTAGAATGTTTTCCAGCTTTTCTGCTTAGTCACATGCATTCTGAGTTGTCTATTCACTTTTGCTGCACCCTTTCAGTCGTCTTTAAATTTTTCCTAAAAACAAACCAGCAAAAAGAAGATTTTTGTTGTTGTTGTTATGGTAATGAATAAACAAGCAAAGAAACAGACATGCAGGCACAATGAGAATTCTCAGTCACTGACCTGTAATGGAGCTTGGGGTGGCTCTCTTGCCCTCTGACTCGAGTTTTCCTATGTGTGGTAAGGAGTTTGATACCGAGGGCCGAGACTGTGATTGATCCAGCAGATTGAGAGCCCTCAACAGATATTTAGAGTGACAAAAAGCTCAGCAGTTTGCTCAGTTGAGATTCACTGGCTGTAAGAAACAAAAAACGACTCTTCCCAGCTGATCCCAGTGTGACAGTTAATTTTAGATATCAACTTGACTGGATTAAGGAATACCTAGAAACCTGTTAAACAATTATCTTGAGGTGTTTCTGTGAGGGTGTTTCCAGGAGAGATTGGCACATTTATCTGAGTGGAGTAGGTAGAGAAGATCCACCCTCAGTGTGGGCAGGTACCCTCCAATCTGATGGAGGCCCCAAGAGAACGAAAACAGAGAAAAGACAAATGTGTCCATCTAACTGCTGGAGCTGGGTTGCACTCTTCCTCTCCTGTCCTTACACAATTCCAGGCTGCCTAGCCTTTGGACTCCAAGATTTACATCAGTCCCCAGCAGGTTGTCAGGCCTTTGGCCTCAGACTGAGTTATACCATCAGCTTTCTTGGTTCTGAGGTCTTTGGACTTGGACTGAGCCATGCCACTGGCATCCCAGGGCCTCAAACTTGCTGATGGCCTGTTGTGGGACTTCTCAGCCACCCTAATGCCATGAGCCAATTCCCTAATAAATTCTCTCTCATACTTATATTTCTATGTCTGCATCAGTATATTCTCTTGGTTCTGTCCGGAGAATCCAGATTCATATACCCAGCAAAAGTGGTATTTATTGATAAGGTATGGGGAAGCTCAAACAATTGGAACAACAGATATGTAGAGAGTACAGACCAGACAATTCTGTGCAGCCTTGTTTGAGGGCTGCTACAGAATGTTCTTCCATTTGCTCTTTGGATTCACAGTTCAGGTAGAGAGTCCAGCTAGCCAAGTTGAGGTCACAGCCTCACTGCTTGACTGTACTGGATCAGTGAGAGTAGAGATCTAGGGAATTGGCTGTCTAACTCTGGCTGCACATTAAGATCACTTGTTAGGGGCTCTAAAAAAAAACCTGATACTTAGGCCACACCACAGGTTAATTAAATCAGACTATCTGGAGGTAGAACCAAAGCGTTTGATATTTTTAAAACCCCCAAAGTGATTTAATCATTAGCCAAATATGTAAAATACTGATGTAGAGAAAAAGCCTTCAGAGAGTCTTGAAGTCTTTTGTAGGAGGACAGGACACAATGCTTAACATCATGACGTGACTATAACAAACTGGACAAAATGATAATTTTCCAAAAGAAAACTGGGTTACATTTAAGAAGCAGGAGGATGAATACTAAATCGCAAATCAATAAATCAGTTAAAAACAGACAAAGATCCATTGCACATGCAATCTAGTTGAAAGATGTTCTAACACATAGAGTAAGGTCTAGCACATAAGAGATGCTCAATAAATATTTACTGAATAAATAAGTAAATGAATAACGAGTCTTGAAATGTCATGTATCATGTAACTCCACCAAGAGAATGATCTATTTTTCTTGTTTAATCCAAGAAACCCTCTATAACAGATTAAAAGGAGCAAACTTTGTTCAAAAAGAGGATAAAACAAAGAGATTGGGGAAATAAGCAATGCATTTATGAAAAATTATTATAAAATTTCCAGAGGCTTATTAAGTTTTGCACTGCTCTACTAGACCCTAATGTTTTGCCTAACATTACTATTAATAATCAGATTCTGCTGATCTCAATTTGCTATATTATACTCTTTTTTGTTTACATTTCTAATACTATTATCTGCCTCGACTAGTCAAATAAAGGCCATCAGGTTCATCTTTCTAACACCTTGCTACTGAAAGTGTAATTGGTGGGCCCATAGTGCCTCCCTGAAAGTGCTAGAAATGGAGAATTCAAGGCCCTATCTTAGACCTACTGAAGGAGCATTTGTATTTTAATAAGATCCACAAGGGAACCATATGCACACTGAAATTTGAAAAGAACTGGCTAGCACAAATGGCTCATATGCCTAAAATGGCTGATTGTACCTGTCATTCAAACCCACTGGGAAGAAGTATGAGAACATGGCGTTCTGAGCATGGCGCCCTTGATGACTGCTACCAACTCTAGTCAATCTGCCTCTCCTAAGACAAATAGCAAATGAATGCAGTGAGGCTCTGGCTTCTGCTGGGGTCCTGGGCATAGAGAATTGTGTGGATCTTTTGACCTCATAATATGAACAAGTAAAATGATAAACAGCATCATAGCTTAGTTAAGAACCTAAAAACAGAAAATTCTGGGGAAAGACTGAGCATACAAAGATCTAGGGTCCCTTAAGGGAGTACTGATGTAAATTTAGTATGAACGTGCCAAATTTCCAAAATGCCAAGTGGGAGATGAACAAGTAAGCTGAGTATTTCCTTCCTTAGGGGAGAGAGACTACGGGGAGGTAAGAGAGGCAGCGTGTGCCAGCCTGCCTGATTCTACACTGCAGCTCAGGGGGATAGAGGCGCCTGTGCTTTCCATGACTGTACGATCCCTGCTAGGATACTCTAGCCACCACACTAGAATTCCAACGAGCCATCAAAGGAAAATAACAAGCAAACTATGGGAACCCATTAGCCAGAGAGAAGATCAAGTGGAACTCTCAGGATGTACACTCAGCAAAATGGAATTATTAGAGCAGAAAAAGAAAAAAAAAAAACCCTGAATTAGAAAATAAATGAAAGGTATTTTAAAGGAGATTTGCACATATCTTATGCAGTAGATTCATTCAAAGAGAAAATGGAGCTGCTGAGATTCACATCAGCAGACTTGGAAGGTCGATCTGAGAACTTCTCAAGCAGACAGCATCTACCAAGAGACAGATGTCATGAGAGATCCACAGAATGGAATCAGTGGCCTAAAATGTGAGTAAAAGTAGTTGCAGAAGAACAAAAAGGAATGCAGAGAGAAAAACCAACAGTAAATACTAGAAGAATAATTCTCAGAGATAATGAAAACCTGAAGTAGCACATTTTAAGTGTTCACTAAGATTCAAGCTGGATTTAAAAAAAACGACACATTCATATGTACATCATGAAAAAATTCCTGATTTCTAAAGAAAAAGAACATTGAAAGTCAGAAAAAAGGAATTCACTGTAAAATAATACCACCAACAGTGGAGGGAAATGGACAATGGAACAACATCAACTTATATCCAGCCAACATATCATTTATCTGTCAGGGTAAACAAAAGCTACTTGAGGAGAGAAAATAATTTGGAAAGAAAAAAACTGAAATACGCCAACTGAGAAAAGTGCTAAAAAGACTCTATCCCAAAGACAAGTGAAAAAATTCAGAAACCCGAAAAGATGAGTGAGCAATGATTATGTATACACAAGCTGCACATACATATGTGTGTATATATTTGTATGAAATATTTATACAAGCTCATACATATTCAGCTATATAGGTAAACATGAACAGTGTTCATAATTGAATAAGAATAGGTTATATTGCAATGTGTACTATCAGAAATTAATGACAATAATTAAGAAAATAAAGAAATAAAATTAAGAAAACATTAATTTTTTAGAAAGTTAATAAATACTAGATCTCATCTGTCAAGCCTAGGAGAAATGGTTACCAGGGAAATAGCAAAAACATTTCAGCATCTCTTTAGACGAATTACAAAAGGAAGGAAGAAGAGTGGAAGTATCTTTTTAAAATTTCATTTTATTCGAATGAAGCAAAGTAGAAAGAAAACTGCTGATTTTTTTTCTGAGGAAGAGGGAGAAATCTCCTTTTTAAAGGATAGTAGATACTGGTATCTGATCATTTAGATCAAGATAATAAAAATTAACCATCAATAACAAGGGAGAAAAAAGTAGGCTTTCCCAAGCTGGCAAAGAGAGAAAAAGAATAAACTGCTCAAGTAAAACACAGAAAAAGAAGAAACAGCTATATGTCCAAAGGTAAATCTAAAATAAGATAAAAGTCATATAGCAAGTATATCAGTCACCATATAAAAGGTAAAAGAATAAGATTTCATCATTAAAAGGCAAAGGCAACCCATTTCTTTGTAAAACAAAACTCAGTTGGATGTTACATATAAGAAATACTTAAATTAAATTTAAAATAAAATAAATACAAATGGAGTGAGGAAAAAGATACCAGAAAAATGGACACAAAAGGGCAACAAAAGTGACAATATCAACAAAGTAGAATTTAAGGGTGGTAGAACCAGACAGGCACCAAAGGGACATGATACAGTGAAAAACGGCACAACTGGAGATGATACAGCCGTCATAACTGATGTGAGGCAATCACCATAGCAGCTCAAAGCTTAAAGCAATTTTATTTGAAATGCAAGGAGAACTTGCTAAAAATATAATTATGATGAAAACATCAATATCCTTCTCTCAGAACTGAAAGATCTAGTGAAAACATAGAAAACAGAGAAAATAAAAAATACAATTAATAAACAACTTGATATGAATTACATCTTATCCTTTGAAAGTACTTTTAAAAATACTCCTAGAATAATTTTAAAAGTTGATCACATATGTGGTCACTGGGGAAAAAGAAAAACAGAAAAGTGTGTAAGTGAACAGCTTTTATAAACTACGTTCTCTCATAATAAGCTAATAAAACTAGAAATACATGATTCATAACAAAAAATCTTAATGACTTGACAACAATGAAGGAGCATTCTTCTAGATATTCTTTGATCAAAAGGGAAATTAAAACCTGTACAGAGGTCAATGAAAAGGAATACGTCATCCATAATAAAACCTGCAGAACAAATCAAAAGCTATCTTTAGAGGAAAATTTATAGCCTTCATTGTCTTCATTATTGAAAGAGACAACTGGTTTAAAAAGTAATTTTTCATCTCAAAACTGAAAGATGAACAGCAAAATTAAACAACAGTTAAGGAAACTTTAAAATATTTTAAAATGGGGGAAAAGAAGAGACAAATGATTTCGAAAGCTTGTCCTTTGAAACATTAATAAAATAGATGAAATATCTCATGATTCTGACAAAGAAAATTTTGAACAAAAGCAAAAGCAGATGGAACAAGGAATAAGAAAGACACAGCCACAAACACAAGAGATTACAATTGTGGTGAGAAAATACTATGTCTAACTCTATGGCAACAGATAAAAATGAGTCTTTTTTTAGCAAAATATCTCTAACTCACTGGCTTTCACAATTTCTACCCTTATTTCACCATTTTACTCTCCTTTTTATATATCTCGTTTTAACCAAGCACCTTCTTTTCTATGCCCAGTTCCCCTACCTTTAATTGGCACATTTTTCCTCAGTCGAGAGCCATTTGACTGGCCTACTGTGTGTCTGAGAGGAGAGCTCAGTATGCGCTGGTTCTCTGCTCTTATTTTCATACTTTTCTTCCAAGTTCCTGGAGCATCTCTTGCATGCACCCCATTGAGGCCATGCGTGGCAGCTCTTGTCTCCTTAAATATTTCAGAGCACTTTCACATTCATTGTAGTATAATCTCACAGGGTTCTTTTTTCTATTTTTTAAGTAGAAATTTTTAAGATTTTAGACTGAAAAGTAAATGTTATACTCCAGGTGATAGTTTTATATGAAAAGTAAAATGGATTATTTTGAAAAGCTAAGTGAGAGGAAGTTTTTCACTAGTTTTTAATTATCAAAGACATTCACACAGAGAGAGAGAGAGAGAGGAGAGAGAGAGAGGAGAGAGAGAGAGAGAGACATTCAGGATATAGCTAATTATATTATCTCACCGGGAAGATAGGTCAGCCATGATTTTCAGCCTCAAGAGACTTGGGATCTAGTAAAAGTGCTTAGAACTTAGTGACATTTTAGAAGTTGCATAACAGTTTATATAACTGGTAGGGACCTAACTGAAAGGAGGAGGAATGTACCTCTGAGATTCCTGTTTTCCTCAAACTTAGACATTCTCTTATGTGGATCACATACTTTTCAGGTCACTCTAAAAATAGTCTCAACTTCCAGAGAGAAAAAATGTGTAATATAATCAATACCAAATGTTCACTCTCTGTTTAGTAAGTGTTTGCTGTGTAACAAACCACTCTCAAATTAATAGTTTAAAATAATGACAAATTATTCAGCTCACAATTTGTGGAGCAGCAATTTAGGCTGGCTTTGGATGGGTTGGGAGTACTATGGTTCTCACTGAGCATTTGCAGGTCAGTTCTTGCTTGTACAGGAGTTTGACTGGGGCAACTGGGTTGATCAAGATAATAAAAATTAACCATCAATGACAAGGGAGAATAAAGTAGACTTTCCCAAGCTAGCAAAGAGAGAAAAAGAATAAACAGCAAAAGTAAAACAAAGAAAAAGAAGAAACAACTATATGTCCAGTAGTAAATCTGGTTTATGTGATCTCAAATCATGCAGCAGGGTAGCTCATTCTTTTTAATGTGGTAATGGGCAGGGTTTGTGAAAGAATCAAAGTGTGGGAAGCATCTTAAGGCACAGACTTGAAATTGGTGCAGCGCCATCACTACTAAATTCTATTGGCTAAAGGAAGTCTCAAGGCCTTTCCAGATGCAAGGGTTGAGGAAGGAGACTCTCTCTTAACAGGAGAAGCTGCAGAGAGACATTGCAAGGGTATAGATACACAGCAGAGAAGGATTATGACCTTTTTGTAACTCCAGTAACCTACATCTCATTTCCATCCTGTGGATGCATGCCTGGACCACAGGAAACGTTCTCTGTGCCTATTGTCAGTTCCATTCAATCGCACATCCTCTTGCTTCTCCAGGTAGGAGTCAGGCATCAGTCCCTGTGCCTCCCACCTTTAAATTCCATAGGCATATGTCAGGTTTTCCAAGTGGAGCTCCATAACCAACCCTTCTCCTTTACTTCCCCACTACCTTTCTTCTGTGGTGGGGGAAATTCATGCTTTCCAACAATTCTCTCCACTATCAGCATTCCTCAGCCTCTCTTGATCACCTTGTCTCCATTTACGGATGATGTGGTAAGGGCTGAAAAACTAGTTTCATGGACTTCTTAGTTTGGGTTCCCGTAGAAGCAAGAGGGGATGTGAAAGAAAGATTAGTTAATGAGATAATCTCAAGAAACACAGATTGGAGAGAGGGAAAGAGAGACAGGGAAAAGAAGAAAGCCAGTGCAAGGTGTATTTTTCAATACGGTTATCACTGTGGGCAAAAACTCTGGGAGTCAGTGTACAGTACAGATTTTAAAGTTGTCCCACCAGGGAGTGAGAGGGCTGGAGCACTTATACACCCATCTATGTATAAATACACCATTTTCTACAATCTATCCAGCATAAACTGAGCGCTGCTCTGAGTGAGAGGTGGTTAATTCCCTGGCGCTTCCAGCCTGCTATGAAGATGTGTAGGCAGAGCAGGCACCAACAGCCAGAAAAAAGAAAAACATCCAGTAAGAAAGAGAGGTTCTGGCAGTTGGGAAGTCAGGCCCATTTACACTGAAGTGATAAGAGTGAGATGTGGTGATAGCTCCCTGGCTGTCATCCTTGTCTTCTGTCAATGTGTAGCAACACCGTCTAACTCCAAGGCAACAGGAAACATGGAAGTTAGTATTCTAACATAAATGCAATACTCTCAAAATGTCGTTCTCTTAGTCTCATCCTCTCCCAAAAGCATCTTGTATCCTTCTAGCTGGTTCCTAATTTTACCAGTTATCCATATTTGCATTCCTGTTGTTCAGATAGCCTTTAATCCTGGTACTGAGATTCATTGCTCTCACTTTTTCTTTACCTGTATTCTCTATTACCATAGATTATCCTTGGAAGTATCTTCTCTGATATATATCTTTGCATCTACTACATAGTCTGGCCCACAGTAGAGGCTCAACAAGTATTTCTGGAATAAATGAATTAATAAGCGAGATTCATTATTCTTTGCAATCAGGCATCTAGGGTATTTTCCATGACAATACCAAACACAAAATATGGCTGTGTATTATCTCTTCTAGGTTCCCTTGAGAGGTGCAGGTTCTCATTACCTGAAAGTGTGGATTAGTTTGAACCAGTGGTTTATCATGGAAGAAATTCAACCTGACAACTCCCATTTGTCATAGTCATTGTATTTCCTGCAACTTTTAAAACTTTACTAAAGGTCTATACCTATCACTTTCTATTTGGTAAGCATAGATTTCCATGAGTTTTATGCATTATCTAAGACTAAGAAACTGCATTTCTGTCTCCCGCCACCTTGCCCCCCTCTTTCTCTCTGCCTCTCTCCCTTCTGTCTCTCAGCACACATACAAACATAGCAATTGAATTATGCTTTTTCATGTTGTTCTCTTTGCCGAGAATTTTATTTTACTCTCATCGTTGTCTATACACCTCAATTGTTTTTAGTAAACTTTCTATTGAGGTAAAACACACAAATAGAAAAGTACACAAATCATGAAAACACAACTCAGCGAATTTTCACAAGTGAACACACGTGCTCAATCAGTGCTCCTTCCCCAGTCTTGGGGAATCCAGCAGTGCACTCCAGAGCTCTTTCAGTTGAGGCCCCCTCAGTCTTCTGGGAAGACCTGTGACAACCCCACTAAGGCTCTCTCTCCCATATAGTTTATGTCCAGGCTATGGAAATCCCCAGGGGACCCCCTTCCCTGGGGAAGGCTGATCTCTGGCCTCTACTCTGCTCCGCTCCGTCTTCCTATCATGGCATTTGTTTTCCCATTGTGAGTGCTATTAGCTGACCTTCTTGCTATCAACTATTGTTAGATCTCTATCTATAAATGTATGTTACTTCCCTTGCTCTCTGCAAGTTCTTTAAGTTTGCAGACTGGAATTTGCTTGAAGGGATTCTGTTGCACGAAGTAACTTCCCCATGAGCAGCCTTCACCTGTTCTTTGCATAGGACACTCTTACCTTTTTGGAAGGAAGTGCCACAATGCCTCAGTCTAATTCATGCTGTATTCCCTGTGCCTCAGACAGCGCTTTGTTCAGTGTCTATGCGCAAATAGTTGCTCAATTAACGTGGGATGAATATTTGCCTGGTTTGAATGTTAGAGATTTTTGGTTTCTTCCTAATCTTTGAATGAGGGCAACTCTCTTAGCCAGACAGGTTTATGAAGTGGAGGGTGTACAGTGGCTTATTAGGTGAATACATAGCAAATTGGGCCAGCCAGTTGTATGAAAATGATGGTGTTGTTTTATTATAAGAGTTTTTTGCTAATTTTCTACAGTCCAGCCCTAAGAATCACCTATCAGCTTTAATGTCTCCCCACAATATATACATGCATAGCTCCCCACAAACATCCAGTGAGTATCATTCTGTTCAGTGGACCCTGATGAACAGCTGCCAAGCTGGGGGCCACTTCCTCTTGTGAATCCATACTGCCTGGGCTCCAAGCCAGTTCTCTAGAGCAGGGATGCAGGCCGTGAAAAGGAACAACCGTAAAGATCAAGTCTTCAAACTATCTTTCCTTTAGCCCTCTGCCTCATGGGGACAGATAGGCCAAGTAACCTATTTCAGGGATCTGTTCTCCTTTTCTGACTACCACCACATTCCATTTCTCTATTATTTCAATAGGATCCTCTACTATGTTTTCAGAGAACACTATATCCTGCTGAAAATTTAAATGTTTCTGTAATTATTTTTGGCATCTTCCTCTGAATTAGTCTAAATTTATTTATCTTGAGCTAATATTCTCTATTGTCTTTAGTCACAGGCTTCAGCAATCACCAGTGTATCTAGTTGCAGGTCTCTTAATTTATACTCTATTCTCCCATCCTCAGCAGACATCAGAGAGAAATGTCAGTAGATTTCAGGAGACAAAATGGAAAGAAGTCATTGCTCCACCACCTTTTCCTGGAAGTCTTCTTATTCTGTATTTTAAAACACCTTTTTAAATTACTAAGATGCTCTGACGCAAATGTTCACACATTACACCTAAATGCTACTTCCCTTGAAGCAGAAAGAAATAAAATAGGAAGAATAAACCACTAAATAAATAAATTTTATAAGCTGACCATTCTCAAAGGAGACTTTGGGGAGTGACATTCTGTTATCCTCAGGCAAGCCAGTGGGACAATACCTAAACGAGTGCCTCAGAAGTGGTTGAGCAGTGAGCTTGTGAGCTTTGAAACTCTTTTAGGTAACGTCTTGGCTTTGATTGCTACTCTGTCCATATTTATATCTTCTTGGGTTATGATTCTTTGTTCACTAACAGCAAATCAGAGACTGGAGAAAGAAGAAACTCAGTCAGCAACTAATCACACATTCCTTCTAAAGTCTAGAAAAGCTGCCAGAAAACCATTCTGGTGGATTTTGGAAGTGCTACTTCTCATGTCCCTTCCTGAGCCAACTTGTCATAGATGTTTCTGTGTCCTATGAAAAATTACTTGTCTGATGAGGGCCGAATGTATAAACAGGCCCAATATGGCACGCACGTATACCAACCCCCAACCATAGGATTGGTGAATGGCCATAGCACCATATGGGCACTTTCCCCCTGTTTTACCTCTGCCTCCACTCCCACATTATAGCCAGATGCTCACTACTGCCCCCTGTGCACTAGGATCTTTTTAACCAAACATTTCAAGTATGTGGCCTATTTCTCAAACTGGGTTCCATAGGGTTCTGAGGTCCCATGAAGGTGTCTCATGGGAAGTGAGGGTCGTTCAAGGGGGACTCTGAGCATGTGAGTCTCCAGGTGCTTCATCATCAGTTCAGACAGAACTCTGTTTACCTGTCTTACTCATGGGATTCCTCACAAAATTCTGATGCAAAAAAAGTTCTCCTGATAAGTCAAAAAACTCCTGCTACCCATAGGATACTGACCCATCAGTCCTCTACACTCCAAAACTCTCTATATTTTTATCGAGTACTCTGTAATTAATACTGCATCAGATATTTAAATTGTGTAATTTCACTTCATTTTCCTTCTGCCTCTTCTGTCAATATCCTAGTAAAATCAATGGTCTCTCCTCCTCCTTTGGGTGGCACCCTGGCAGGTCCTAAGCCTTTTCTTTCAGGCATATAATTGGATGAATGGGGACTGGAAATGGGTGGGTATGTTGGCCAGCCATAGTCATGAGGGCTAGGTGGGACTCCCACTCACTGAGCACACTGGCAGCAGCTGGCCAGAGTCATAATTAAAACCAGCTTTGCTCCACCTTTAGCATAAGGCTCAAAAGTGACAGTCAATAGTCCATGGGTCTGAAATATTCAGGCTAATGGGAAAGATATCTTAGACCCAAGTCTCTCAAAACCCATCACAGAGACAACAATCTAAACATCTAAATGTCCAACCGCCTATTCTCCTGCTTTAATTTACTATGCAGAATATGTGGCATGCAAGCAGTGTTGCTCAGTTGGCCCCACTCCCACCAGGTAAGACCCACTGGCTTGGAATCCCCACCAGTCAGTGTCAGCAGGCTGGATACTGCCTAAGATGACTGAGTTCCCTGGGAGAGGGGCAGCCACCATCACTGCAGCCCCAGTCAATCATTTTCTCCTGCCGGTGCCAGGGAACTGGGTGGTTTGGATCAGGAGGAATTCCCCACAGTGCAGCACAGTGGCTGTGGCAGATCATGGCCAGACAGCTTCTTTAAGTGGCACCCAAATCCACCCCTCATCATTGGGCGAGCCCACCCTGGAGGAATTCCAGCAACTCCAGCCAGGGTTATATAGACAGAACTCTTTATCTCCCTGGGATGGAGCCCCTGTGGGGAGAGGCAGCTGAGGTCTCCACGGTTCAGCCAACTTAGTCTCTCCTGGCTGCTGGCTCTGGAGAGTTTGAACAGTCTGGATAAGGGAGGTTCCCCCCAATGCAGTGTGCCCACTCTGCTAAGGGGCAGCCCAGACTGCTTCTTTAAGTGGGTCCTTGATCCTGTTCCTCCTGACTGGGTGAGACCTTCCAACAGGGGTTGCCACTTACCTCATACAGGGGTGTTCCAGCCGGTATTAGGTTAGTGTGCCTCTGGGACAGAGCTCCCAGAGGAAGAAGCGGGCTGCCATCTTTGCTGTTCTGTAGCCTCCACTGGTGATACCTCCATGTTAGGAAGGGACTCAGGCAAATAGGGTCTGGAGTTGACTCCCAGCAAACTTCAGCGGTGCTACAGAAGAGAGGCCTGACTGCTAAAAGAAAAACAAGGAAATAGAAAGCAACAACACCAACATCAACAAAATGACCCACAAAAATATCCCATCCAAAGGTAAGCAGCCTCAAAGTTTGAAGGTATATAAACCCACAAAGATAAAAAAGAATCAATGCAAAAACGCTGAGAACTCAAAAAGCCATCGTTCCTCTTCTTCTCCGAAGGATTGAAATATCTCTCCAGCACGGGAACAGAACTGGGCTGAGGCTGAGGTGGATGATTTGACACAAGTATGCTTCAGAAGGTGGGTAATAGTGAACTTCGCTGAGCTAAAGGAACATGTCCTAACCCAGTGTAAAGAAGCTAAGAACCATGATAAGACATTACAGATACTAATAACAAGAATATCCAGTTTAGAGAAGAACATAAATTACCTGATGGAGCTGAAAAATGCAACTTGAGAACTTCACAATGCAATCACAAGTGTCAATAGCTGAATAGACCAAGTGGAGAAAAGAATCTAAGAGCTTAAAGTCTATCTTGCCGAAATAAGACAGGCAGACAAGGCTAGAGAAAAAGGAATGAAAAGGATCAAACAAAACCTCCGAGAAATGTGGGATTACGTAAAAGACTGAACATATGACTGACTGGAGTACTTGAAAGAGATGGGTAGAATGGGACCAAATTGGAAAACATACTACAGGATATCATGCAGGATAATTTCCCCAACATAGCAAGACAGGCCAACATTCAAATTCAGGAAATCCAGAGAACCCCAGTAAGATACTCCATGAGAAGATCAACCTCAAAACACATAATCATCAGATTCTCCAAAGTCAAAATGAAAGAAAAAAAATTAAGGGCAGCCAGAAAGAAAGACCAGGTCACCTACAAAAGGAAGCCCATCAGACTGGCAGTGAACCTCTCAGCAGAAACCCTACAAGCCATAAAATATTGGGTGCCAATACTCAACATTCTTACAGAAAAGAATTTCCAACCCAGAATTTCACTTCTGGACAAATTAAGCTTCATATGTGAAAGAGAAATAAAATTCTTTTCAGACAAGCAAATGCTGAGGGAATTTGTCACCACCAGGCCTGTCTTGCAAGAGCTCCTGAAGGAAGCATTAAATATGCAAAAGGAAAACTATTACCAGCCATTGCAAATGCACACTGACGTTCACAGACCGATGACACTATGAAGCAACTACACAAACAAGTCTGCAAAATAACCAGTTAGAATCACGATGACAGGATCAAATTCACACATAACAATATTAACCTTAAATGTATATGGGCTAAATGCCCCAATTAAAAGACACAGAATGGCAGGCTGGATAGAGTCAAGCCTCTTTTGGTGTGCTTTATTCAAGAGACCCATCTCACATGCAAAGACACACATAGGCTCAAAATAAAGAGATGGAGGAAACTTTACCAAACAAATGGAAAACAGAAAAAAGCAGGGGTTGCAATCTTAGTTTATGACAAAAGAGACTTTAAACCAACAAAGATCACAAAAGACAAAGAAGAGCATTACATCACGGTAAAGGGTTCAATTCAACAAGATGAGCTAACTATCCTAAATATATATGCACCCAACATAGGAGCACCCAGACTTATAAAACAAATTCTTAGAGACCTACAAAGAGACTTAGACTCCCACACAATAATAGTGGGAAACTTTAACACCCCACTGTCAATATTAGGCAGATCATCAAGACAGAAAATTAACAAGGATATTCAGGACCTTAACTCAACTCTGGATCAAGTAGACCTGATAAGATATTTACAGAACTGTCTCTCCCAAAACAAGAGAATATACATTCTTCTTGGTGCCACATGACACTTCCTCTAAAATTGTTCACATAATTGGAAATAAAACACTCCTCAGCAAATACAAAATAACTAAAATCATAACTAACAGTGTCTCAGACCTCAGTGCAATCAAATTAGAATTCAAGATTGAGAAACTCACTCAAGGCGGGTGTAGTGGCTCACACCTGTGATTCCAGCACTTTGGGAGGCCAAGGCGGGTGGATCATGAAGTTAGGAGATCAAGATCACGGTGAAACCCCATCTCTACTAAAAATTTTAAAAATTAGCTGGGTGTGGTGGTGGGTGCCTGTAGTCCCAGCTACTCAGGAGGCTGAGGGAGGAGAATGGCATGAACCCGGGAGGCAGAGCTTGCAGTGAGCTGAGATCACGCCACTGCACTCCAGCCTGGGTGACAGAGCAAGACTCTGTCTCAAAAAAAAAAAAAAGAAACTCACTCAAAACCACACAACCACATGCACACTGAACAACCTACTTCTGAATGACCCCTGGGTAAATAATGAAATTAAGGCAGAAATCAAGAAGTTCTTTGAAACTAATGAGAACAAAGAGACAACATGCCAGCATCTCTGGGAGGCAGCTAAAGCAGTGTTAACAGGGAAATTTATAGCACGAAATGCCTACATCATAAAGCTAGAAAGATCTCAAATCAACATCTTAACATCGTAACTAAAAGAACTGGAGAAATAAGAGCAAACAGACTCCAAAGCTAGCAGAAGACAAGAAATAACTGAGATTAGAGTAGAACTGGAGACAGAGACATGAAAAAACCTTCAAAAATCAATGAATACAGGAGCTGGGTTTTTTTGAAAAAATTAATAAGGTAGACCACTAGCTAAACTAACACAGTGCAAAAAAGAGAAGAATAAATAGACACACTTAGAAATGATAAGGGGATGTCACCACTGACCCCACAGAAATGCAAACAACCACCAGAGAATACTATAAACACCTCTATGCAAATAAACTAGAAAAATCTAGAAGAAATGGATAAATTCCTGGATGCATACACCCTCCCAAGATTGAACCATTAAGAAGTTGAATCCCTGAATAGACTAATAGCAAGTTCTGAAATTGAGGCAGTAATAAATAGCCTACCAACCAGAAAGAAAGAAAGAAAGAAAGAAAGAAAGAAAGAAAGAAAGAAAGAAAGAAAGAAAGAAGAAAGAAAGAAAGAAAGAAAGAAAGAAAGAAAGAAAGGAGGGAGGGAGGGAGGGAGGGAGGGAGGGAGGGAGGGAGGGAGGGAGGGAGGGAGGGAGGGAGGGAGGGAGGGAGGAAGGAAGGAAGGAAGGAAGGAAGGAAGGAAGGAAGGAAGGAAGGAAGGAAGGAAGGAAGGAAGGAAGGAAGGAAGGAAGGAAGGAAGGAAGGAAGGAAAGAAAGACAGGACCAGATGGATTTATAGCTGAAGTCTATCAGAAATACAAAGAGGAGCTGGTACTATTTCTTCTGAAACTATTCCAACAACTGGAAAGGAGGGACTCCTCTCTAAATCATTCTATGAGGCCAGCATCATCCTCATACGAAAACCAGGCAGAGATACAACAAAAAAGAGAAAACTTCAGTCCAATATCCCTGATAAACATCAATGCGAAAATTCTCAATAAAATACTGGCAAACCAAATCCAGCAGCACATCAAAAAGCTTTTCCAGTATGATCAAGTTTGCTTCATCCTTGGGATGCAAGGTTGGATTCAACATACACAAATAAATAAACATGATTTATCACATAAACAGAACTAAAGACAAAACCTACATTATTAGCTCAATAGATACAGAAAGGCCTTCAATAAAATCCAGAATCCCTTCATGTTAAAACCTCTTAATAAACTAGGTATTGAAGGAACATACCTCAAAATAATAAGAGCCATTTATGACATACCCACAGCCAATATGATACTGAATGGGCAAAAGCTGAAAGCATTCCTTTTCAAAAACAGCACAAGACTAGGATGCCCTCTCTCACCACTCCAGTTCAACATAGTATTAGAAGTTATGGCCAGGGCAATCAGGGAAGATAAAGAAATAAAGGATATTCACATAGGAAGAGAGAAAATCGGATTGTCCTTGTTTGCAGATGATATGATCCTATAGCTAGAAAACCCCGTTGTTTCAGTCCTGAAGCTTCTTAAGCTGGTAAGGAACTTCAGCCAAGTCTCTGGATACGAATACAATGTGCAAAAATCACAACCAGTCCTATACACCAGCAACAGACAAGCAAAGAGCCAAATCATGAATGCATTCCCACTCACAAGTGCTACAAAGAGAATAAAACACCTAGAAATACAACTAACAAGGAAAGTCAAGGACCTCTTCAAGGAGAACTACAAACCACTGCTCAAGTAAATCAGAGGAGACAAAAAGAAATGGGAAAACAGTCCATGCTCATGGATAGGAAGAATCAATATCATTAAAATGGTGATACTGTCCAAAGTAATTTATAGATTCAATGCTATTACCATGAAACTACCATTGACATTCTTCATAGAATTAGAAGAAAACTATTTTAAAATTCATATGGAACCAAAATTAGCCATATAGCCAAGACAATCCTAAGCAAAAAGAACAGGGCTGAAGGCATCACATTACCCGACTTCAAACTATACTACAAGGCTACAATAACCAAAGCAGCATAGTACCGGTACAAAAACAGAAAAACAGACCAAAGGAAAAGAATAGAGAACTCAGAAATAAGACCACACATCTACAATCATCTGATCTTTGAAACCTGGCAAAAAGAAGCAATGCAAAAATAATTACCTATTTAATAAATGGTTCTGGGAGAACTGGCTAGCTATGTGCAGAAAATTCAAACTGGACCCGTTCCTCACACCTTTTACAAAAATCAACTCAAGATGGATTAAAGACTTAAATGTAAAACCCAAAACTATAAAAACCCTAGATGAAAATCTAGGCAGTAACGTTCAGGTCATAGGTACGGGCAAAGATTTCATGATGAAAACACCAAAAGCAATTGCAACAAAAGCAAAAATTGACAAATGGGATCTAATTAAACTAAAGAGCTTCTGCACAGAAAAAAATAAAAATAAAAACAATCATCAGAGTGAACAGACAACCTATAGAATGGGAGAAAATTTTGCAATCTATCCATCTGTCAAAGGTCTAATATCCAGAGTCTACAAGGAACTTTACAAAAAAAAAAAAAAAAAAAAAAAAAAAAAAAAACATTAAAAAGTGGACAAAAAACATGAACAGAAATTTCTCAAAAGAAGACATACATGCGGCCAGCAGACATATAAAAAAAGCTCAATATCACTGATCATTAGAGAAATGCAAATGAAAACCACAATGAGATACCATATCATTCCAGTCAGAATGGCGATTACTAAAAAGTCAAAAAACCACAGATGCTGGCAAAGTTGCAGGGAAATAGGAAAACGTTTACATCATTGGTGGTTACTTCAACCATTGTGGAAGACAGTGTGGTGATTCTTCAAATACCTAGAACCAGAAATACCATTTGACCCAGCAATTCCATTACTGGGTATATACCCAAAGGAATATATATCATTCTGTTATAAAGATACATGCATGCGTATGTTCATTGCAGCACTATTCACAATAACAAAGACATGGAATCAACCCAAATGCCCATCAATGATAGACTGGATAAAGAAAATATGGTACATATACACCATGGAATACTATGCAGCCATAAAAAGTAACAAAATCATGTCTTTTGCAGGGACATGGATGGAGCTGGAAGCCATTATCCTCAGCAAACAAACTCAGGAACAGAAAACCAAACACCGCATGTTCTCACTTATAAGTGGGAGCTGAACAATGAGAACACATGGACACATGGAGAGGAACAGCACACACTGGGACCTGTCAGGGGTGGGGGAAAAGGAGGGAGTACATTAGGAAAAATAACTAATGCAGGCTGGGCTTAACACCTCGGTGACGTGTTGACAGGTGCAGCAAACCACCATGGCACACGTTTACTCATGTAACAAACCTGTACATCCTGAATAGGTACCCCAGAACTTAAAATAAAATTTAAAAAAGAATATGTGGCACCGTTTACACATTGCATACGCTCTACACTAAATATTATTGAACATCCCCAGTTACTCTTCTTCTAAATAAAAATATCAGCAACACTTACAGGCTGTAAATGAGGTATTACAATGTTCCTTGAAAAAAAAGTTCTAAATCTTATGATTAAACAATAATTAAATAACCTAAAATAGTTTCATGGTGTTAAAAATCAAAAATAAAAGGAGCTGTGTGAACAGTTTATTAGCCAGAATGTAATAAATATTTTTTAAATTGGGGATGGGGAGGTATGTGTGCATGTGTGTGTTTATCATGGCTATTAAACTTAATTTGGTGCTCACTGAGTTGTAAAATAAATAAAGAATCACTCTACACTCTTTATGTCAGCCAAATGCTGGGAAGCTAAAAATCACTTCAGATCTAGTTGAACAGGTGCACATGGGGGTTTTCTGCCAAAGAGATGGAGCTGCCAGCAACAAAATTCTATTTCTTTCCCCCTGTTCTAGCTAGAGGAACTGTGTTTGTTGATCCTTGACTTCAGCTCAGAAACAAATGTGGGTTTCTTGGGGACTGGTCTGGTGAGACGGATGAGTGAGGGGGCTGAGTGACATAGGCACACACCACATATATACACACAGATGCAGCCTCCTAGGGATGAATCAGGTGCCACCTTACAAGTTCTGCTCCCTTATTTTATCTGTAGAAGAGAGGGCTAGAAGAAAGAAAAAGGAGTATCATTTCCTATAATTTGCTTCAAATAAAGCAGCAAATTGTTAGCCATAGTGGAAGGGCATCCATAAATAAACCTTTCGTGAGTGGTTTGTGGCTTCCTTAAGTGTACACACACATACAAAAATAGAATATGTATTTTTGTGTTTTTTGAATTTTTGTGTACATAAAAAATATTTCAAAACAGAAGCATATGTTTATTTTCAGCAAGAAATGAAATATATCTTTGTTTCTTAATTATACCTAGGGTTGTCAAGTTGTAAAAAGGTAGACTGAAGATTCAGAATGGGCAAGTGTCCTAGTTATGGGGAAGAAACTTTTGGTCCAGAGCTTGATTGCCTTAAGGAACTTTCCCCACCTGAGACTTAGGAGGTTTCAAGTAGAACCAGAACCAATGTTCTTATTAAAGACACTGAAAGTGATATCTATGTTGCATAATATGAAGGCCACCTTTCCCCAAATATTCAAAGCACCATTGCTTTATTTCTGTTGGTTAATCTCTTTGGATAGGTGCACTTCTTCCTTAAATTCCTCTTTTAAAATGCAAATGACCATAGGAAAACAATACATCATGGCACAGGTTAGTTTTACAGATCCACTTCCTCCCTCCCTGAGGTCAAATGGAAGAGTGAAATCAAAGTGAGAAAATGTTGACAGAGAAAGATCGGCTATTGGGCCACTCACGTCTCTGCTTCAGTTTGTGTAAGTCTGGCTCAACGCTATCTAAGCTAGCCGTTAGCTGCCCAACAACTTTGCCCAGTTTTAAAGTTCATTAATAATCACTGAAGCTATTGGTATGCAAACCATCCAGCAAAAGAATCCAACAGATACATAGCAAAGTCTAGCTCTCTCTCCAAGTTTGTTGAATTTCCATCTAGCACCTTTGTCTCAGTCGTTGTCACTCTACTCTAGCTTTCCAAAAGGCTTCCCCACGTTGATTTCCCCCACAACTCCCACACATTTTCACAACGCAGCCAGAGTGATTTGGTTTTCCAAGATGTAAATCTGACCTAGTTAGCTCCCTGCTTAAAACTCTTCAGTGCTTTGTATTGTCCATAGAGTAGGGTCCGGACTCCTAAATGGCCTGACAGGGAGGGCTCCCCCAGCCTCTGCCAGCATGGCATCTCCCTCTTCCACTTGCTTCCCAAGAACTCTCCTTCAAAAGCTCTTTGAAGTCCCCACTTCTTTCTTCACCTACTCATCCTTAAGGTCCAAGTCTTACTCCCTCAGAGAATACTTCCTGATTTCTCCAATTAGATCAAAATGAACTATAAATAGTAAGCTTTCTTAGGCACTATATTTTTCTCCTTGATGATAACCTCCACAATTGAAATTGCCCATTGGTTTTATGTATTATTTAGTAATGCCCTTCTCCCCAACTATATTGTAAATGGCAAATGAGCAGGAAGAAAGGCTGTTTCATTAATTCTGGGCACCTAATTAGCCAACATTTCCCAGCCTCCTTTTTAGTTATGTATGGCCATATGCCAGGGTTATGACCAATGGAATGTGGACAGAGGGAATGTGGACCACTTCAAGAACAGGCCCATATGAAATTTGCATGTGTAATGCTCCATATTATTTTTTCTTAAACTGACTGGAACATAAAAAAGGATAAAGACCTTGGAAGCCATGTTTTGAAGACAGGGTTACCACAAGGCAGAAAAAGTCTGAGTCACAAACAGAAGGACATTTACTCAAACTATTCAGGAATTTTTTGTAGAGGCAAGCATTGCTCTAATAAAACACAACCCGATTCTCCATGGCTAGCCTAGTGTCTAAAACATAGTAGATATTCAACAAATGAAAGCATTGGTTCTTGGTGTGTGGGAGATTCTTTGTACTTGGTAGAGGCAACTGGGTGTCTGCATTTGATCAGGATTTTGGGAACAATGCCATTTTTCTATGATTATCTGAAGAAGAATGGAAGATTCTCAGCTACCAAGGAGAGACTTAAGATTTCACATAACAAAAAATGCCTGATTCTTGGCTGGGCATGGTGGCTCACGCCTGTAATCCCAGCACTTTGGGAGGCCAAGGCAGGTGGATCACGAGGTCAGAAGTTCGAGACCAGCCTGGCCAATATGGTGAAACCATATCTCTGCTAAAAATACAAAAATTAGCCAGATGTGGTGGCACATGCCTGTAGTCCCAGTTGCTTGGAAGACTGAGGCAGAAGAGTCGCTTGAACCCAGGAGACAGAGGTTGCAGTGAGCTGAGATCATGCCCCTGCACTCCAGCTTGGGTGACAGAGTGAGACTCTGTCTCAAAAAAAAAAAAAAAAAAAAAAAAATGATTCTTAGTCTTTTTATGTACTCAATTGAGGTAATTACATGTGCACTCAAATTTAATGACGATCAACCAAGTATTAAAACATTAGTTCAAGTACCTGAGATTTCCATCTGAGCCCGGTTGGAAACTTCTGTGAGACATATCAAAGAAGAATAGAAGCAGATTCTGCAGAGTTGGGCAGACCTGTGTGTGACTTAGTCTATTCCAAGTTTGGGCTGTGTCACCTTGAGGAAGTCCTATGATCCCTTCAAGCTTCAGTTCATCCTCTGTAAATGAGAACAATAACAAAAAGAGTACTGGATATAATATGCATAAAGCATTTGTCAGAGAAGGGACATTCTGAGAACTCAAGCTATGGTATTGATGATGATCGTGATGCAGCAGCATCTCTGGGAGCCACTGTGAAAATAAATGAGCATTAATATCTTGGCCTAGAGAGTTGATGAGTCAAATGGTGCAATTTGGTAGACTTGTTTGAACTCTTCACTAAAGAGAAATCAGGCTGAGGTCACCTTTTTGAAAGTACTTTTCCATGATGACAAAAGAAAGTTTTACTGCATATTTTTAAACATTTGCATATAAAGAGGAAAATAAAATTCTCACTATCAGAAGAAAATTGATATTAAAATGTTAGTGCATCTGCATCAAGACTTTGCCTCTCTACTTAGAAATACTTATGAAATACAAACCTGATTGTACATGTGAAATTACAGTTTAATTCTTCAGAACCTGGCCTGACGCTAGATTTCCTGTATTTTCATTTTAGCCTCACAATCCCTGTAGGCAATTTACTGAGGCTTTCCAAATCTTAGTATTTTTTTTTTCTGTAAATTGTAGCAAATAATAGTCCCAACTTCATAAGGTTGCTAGGTCAACTAAATGATGAAATACATGGAATGTGCTTAGAATAGTTTCTGACACAACAAAAGCATTACATAAAGGTTAGCAATAATGATAACTATAATAATTAATTGATGCCAATGATTTGTATGTGTGTCTCTGTAGAAATAAATGCAAAAAGGATAACAAAAGATAACATGGCAGCATTTCATTTGAACATGGACTTTGATTTCATGTTCAAATATATGAATACTTTAATGAGTGAGTCTAAATCTATAGAAAATTACTTGATTCCTTCACAATTTCAGTTTTGAAGTCTATTCTAGATTTTTTATTCTACTTCACTAATTTGGTCTATGTATTCCTGAAACCAGTACCACATCCTTTAATTTTTTTTGTTTTTTTTTTTTTTTTTTTTTTTTGCTTTATTTTGACTACTTGGCTAAGTACATTAATTATTCAGCTTTTCCAAAATATTTTTGGAATTAATATCTTTTCATTATCGCAAATAAATTTTAGAATTTTTATATCACATTTTAATCTGTTTTGGTATTATTTTGTAATCGCACTATCTTTTAGAAGTATTTTGGGAGGAATTATAAACTTTATATTGTCTTTTCTTATAAAACCTGGTACATGTCTCCATTTATTCAATTCTCCTTTGCTATATGTCTTAAGTATTGTATTTTTCATTTTTTAAAATAGAACTTATTTCTTCTTTATGTCTAGGTAGTTTTCATTTTTTATTGATACTGTGAAGGAAATTTTTTTCTTCTCATTTTGTTTGCTAACTAGTTACTTTTGCTGTACAAGAAAACGGTGGATTTTGATCGACTGATTTTGTACCTATAAAAATTACTGAGCTCTTTGACAAGTTTAACAGTTTATTCGTCAATGTTCCTGAATTTCTCAGATGAACAATCAGATCATCTACAAATAATAAATATTGGATTTCCTTTTTACCAATGATTCATTAATGATTTATAATTGCTATTTTAATTGTACTGGTTGAAATGTCTATTTACAAAGGTAAATTATGGCAGCAATAAGAGGCATCCATATTATTTGTCAATTTTCTAATTCTCTAGTGCTTTACCATTAAGAAGAATGAATGTCAACATCCTTGGTTTGATACCAGTGTTTAAAATTAATTTTAAAGGAGTATCCTTCTAATCCTAGCCTATAGAGTTTACTTTTAAAATTTTTTATTTTATCGAGGCGTTATGCTGAAATTTATCAAATGAATGTTGTTAAACAGTAAAATGACCATATAATTTTGTCTTCTTTGTATCATTGCATGAGAGGATTATATTAATCAGTTTCTTCATATTGAAAATTGTTTACATTCCTGGAATCAACCCTATTTGGTCAATTTGTATTATCCTTATTGTATTTTCTTACATTTGAATCACTAGCATTTTAAGTAGGTATTTTTCACCATTATTTTAAAGCTTAGTGTTACTATTATATGTGTGTGTGTTTAATAACATTTTAGAATCAGAAATGTGTTCAATGAATAAACTCTAAGGGACTATTGCCCTACTTTTTCTCTGAAAGTTTCAATGTGCACACGGTATTGTTGTATTCAATTTATTCTGTGAATTGATCTTTTCAGGATTTCAACCTCTCCTGATAGTGTTTTGGTCAGTTATAATTGCCTAGACAATCATATTTGTCATTTAGATTATCAAGTTTATTAATTAAACATTGCTTATTATTATAATTTATTTTAAAACTCTACTTGTTATTCTGCTATTATTTTAAAGTATGCTCTCTTATCTTTTCAAGTAGATCATTTCTCATTATAAATATTGGTTAAATTTTTCATATACAGTATATCAGGTTTTTCAAGAATTAGCTGTTGAATATATTCTTCCATTTTAGCCCTTTTAACATTTCTGTTTCTGACTTATTTCATGCTTCTATTTTAAGAAAATTTTTAAATAATTTTCTACATTGAATGCTTTCTTTATTTAGAAGAAGACAGTCATAGAATTGCCTTTGAGCACATCTTTGATTACACAACACTAATTTCATCAGGGTGTTTTCTCATCCTCATTTTCTAGTTAGTTATATAATTTTTATTTTTGTGATTTGAAATATATTGCTGATTTTCATGTTTATATGCCTAACTTTTGTGGAAATTTGTAGTTTTACTTCAATCTGATTATAAAATATGTTTTTTAAAATTTCTACTTTTGAAAATTATTGAATTTTTTCAAACTACTTTCTTAAGACCAATGTAATATATGTTTGTAAAAAATATATATTCTTAGCTTTAGAGAGGAAAAAAAGCTTATTAACTATTAATTAAATATATAAGTACAGGTATTCAAACCCTCTATTCATAATTATTATTATTTAACTGATCTGAGAAAAAATTGACTAGTATATGAAAATCACTAATTTTTTTTGTTATTTTCTTACAGTTCTAATAGTTTTGCTTTATATATTTTTAACCTGTATTAGACCATCATATTCTTATTGGGAAAGATGTATTTTCTCAATGATTCATTATAATTGATTCATATAACGATTCATATAATGATTCATATAATGATTCATTATAATTGTATCAGATTCCTTTGATCTTAATACATTTTTACTTTAACATTTTCACTTTAAATTTTTTCTTTATTATTAATATTGTTTCTCTTGCTTGCTTGTTGTTGATTTACATTTTCTTAGCATATTTTTCCATATTTGTATTCTTAGTGATTCTTTAAGAAGCTTTTATTTCCACATTGGATCTCCTATTAACAACATACAGTTATTATTCCACACTCTTAAAGGCATCAGTGTCTGTATCCAGAATAACTGAAAATATCCAATTTGAGAAGGACTCTTTGGAGGCTCATGCTAAGAAGTGTATTTATCAACAATTTAATACTGGATCTCCCTTATAAACCTGAAAACAAACCAACATTTAATTTTACTTTCTGAAATTAATGTTGTGTTATGGTACCTTATATCCTAAATATTTTAAATTTCTATTTGCTTATCTTTCTATCAATGGATAACATTAAGATGATCTGGCTAGCTCTGCTTTGAGTGGTGCTGGGCTGGCAGGGCAGTAAATTTTGAGCTCTTCCTGCTGTCCCTTTGGCAGCCTAGGGTCTCTGAGCTGTCATCTGTCGCTAAGGAAGGCCAGGGCCTCTCCTCCTCCCCAGCTGGTCAAAAAGGTAAATGATATTATCTGAACTAGTCAGAATCTAGACCAGCAGTCTTCTTTCTTGGCATTGCTTTCCTTCCTCAGAAGAGAGGATTGATACCTGAGCCTAGGAGGAAAGGTTGGAAGAAATGATATCAAATAGCTTTAGAAAGTAGCACATTCTAATCTTACAGGAAGTTTTATCTCGGGTGAATTACTTAACATCTTTGTATCATATTATTTTCATGTGTAAAATAGGGATAAGAAGATCTACTTAATAGGATTTTTGGAGGTCTTATGTGTGAAAATCTATCAAATTTAATATGATGACAAGCAATTAATCAACTATAGATAGGTGTCCTTCTTCATATAATGTGTTTATATTTTGTTCATCTTACGTTCTAATGGTTTTCTCATTTTGATTGTAGAAATCCTTTCTCCCATGCTTCCTTTTCTTCCTTTATTTTGCCCTTTGTCCTTTTGTTTCTCTATTTTCTTTTTCTTTTCTTTTCTTTTCTTTTCTTTTCTTTTTTTTTTTTGTTTTGTTTTGTTTTGTTTTTTGCTTTATTGAAATGGAATCTTGCTCTGCTGCCCAGGCTGGAGTGCAGTGGTGTAATCTCAGCTCAAGGCAACCTCCACCTTCCAGGTTCAAACAATTCTCTTGCCTCAGCCTCCCGAGTAGCTGGGACTACAGGTACACACCACCATGCCCCGCTAATTTTAGTATTTTTAATAGACTTTCGGTTTCACCATGTTGGTCAGGATGGTCTTGATCTCCTGACCTCATAATCCGCCTGCCTTGGCCTCCCTGTTTCTCTATTTTCAAATGAATCTTTCATTAGTTCAGAGGAAAGAGCTAAGATTTAGAACGTCAGAAAAAAATTTTAAAAATGAAATATATATTTCAATCACACCCACAAACTCACAGATATACACACACACACACACACATGCTCTTATACTCAACATAACCAAAATAGCATTTCTATGGCTTGGGGTCAATGCAAATCTGAGTTCATTTTCAACCTTAATCGCTTTACATCTACACAATCATTCGCTATTTTTTACTCCTATGAAAAATGTAAATGTGTCCATAATCTCAACTCTGTAATTATAGCTCTGCAAGTTAACTGCTCCGAGTCTGAGTTTCCTCATTTGAAAAACTGGGGTACTAATAACACCTATTTCACAGAGTTGATGTGAGAATTACATAAGCAATAAGTAGACAATTGGCTGTCATCCAGGGGAAGCTCAACAAATGATGATTGTTGTTAAAAAAAAAAAAAAAAAGAGCAAAGAGAGTAATTCTTTTTTTTATAAAGCTTTAAGGAGGCTCAAGTGACCTACTACGTGTAAGAGGCTTTGCACAGAGTAGGAACTCAACAACATTTAATTCCTGCACTCCCTTTCTTCCTTCTTTGCTTAGTGAAAAAAAGAAAGTTGATGGACACACTCTTTGTGGATAACTTATACTATTTTCTGAAGCAGAGTAGACTCGGTCATTTCTTTTATCCAGTGCTAGTAATAATGTCTGGCAGAAAAAGTCTCACTCAAAAATAAAAGAGGTAACTGACTCAACTAAAGACGTGGTATGCAAAATCCTGTTGATGTCAATCCAGCTAACATTTCTCCCCCAGTGGTGGATACATAAATTTCACAGTCTCTTCTTTACTTTTGATTTTGATACGTCTTAAACCATTACTGTTCCTACAAATACTTCTAAGTAAGCATCCATACTCTCCCTGGAGTATGAGAGTGAAATAGATTTATAAACAGATTTTTCGAATTAATGTTTAGGGATTTGCATGAGGGAAGGAAGAGAGGAGGAAAGGAATGCTTGTGGCTGCTGAATTTCAGACAGAAATGGGAGTAGAATCTACAAAAAGGGAAGGGAAATATATTGAAGACAAAAAAAAAAAGTTGCCTACTGCATAAATTTTCCTGGATTTGATCCTTAATCCGAATGCATAAGGAACATCTACTATGCATTTGAGATGTCTGAGTGGGTCTTATCCAAGGAAAAGAAGCATGTACTTTCTTAATGGTTTCCTTGTTGCTACTTTAGCCTTACAAACTGGTGACTCAAAAATGGAGTGCTCTAGCTCTTCAACTCTTTTCTCATCTAGCTAAAGATTTTAGCGTATATTCTGTTAAAACTATTTCAGGAAAGATGGGGCCAAAATACATGTTTGGTATCAAAGTCCTAAAATGGAAGATGAAATGACTCAGGTTTAACTATTAATTTCATGGAGTTGCTCCCCATAACTGAAGGAAAAAAGAAAAAAAGATGAGAGACATTCACTTTATTTGAGAAAAAAATCCACTCTTCCATTTAAACAATTACCCCTAAAAGACAACAAAATAATGTATTTTGGGTGATTATTCTTTAGCACATGCCCACACATTTTATCATGATATATGTACTATTCCAGAAGAGCGGGGAGGGTGGGACTGTAGAAAGTCCAGGTAAAGATACCATAATGTGAAGTAAGCAACAAGAGAGAAAACCCTTCTTACGGTTTCACATCTATACATGAATTGCTATGATTTTTTTTATTATTATACTTTAAGTTCTAGGGTACATGTGCACAACGTGCAGGTTTGTTACATATGTATACATGCGCCACGTTGGTGTGCTGCACCCATTAACTCGTCATTTACATTAGGTATATCTCCTAATGCTATCTCTCCTCCCTCCGCCTCCCCACAATAGGCCCGGATGTGTGATGTTCCCCTTCCTGTGTCCAAGTGATCTCATTGTTCAATTCCCACCTATAAGTGAGAACATGGCAGTGTTTGGTTTTCTGTTCCTGTGATAGTTTGCTGAGAATGATGGTTTCCAGCTGCATCCATGTCCCTACAAAGGACACGAACTCATCCCTTTTCATGGCTACATAGTATTCCACTGTGTATATGTGCCACATTTTCTTAATCCAGTCTGTCACTGATGGACATTTGGGTTGATTCTAAGTCTTTGCTATTGTGAATAGTGCCACAATAAACATATTTATTGTGTGTGCATGTGTCTTTATAGCAGCATTATTTATAACCCTTTGGATATATACCCAGTAATGGGATGGCTGGGTCAAATGGTATTTCTAGTTCTAGATCCTTGGAGGAATCACCACACTGTTTTCCACAATCGTTGAACTAGTTTACAGTCCCACCAACAGTGTAAAAGTGTTTCTATTTCTCCACATCCTCTCCAGCACCTGCTGTTTCCTGACTTTTTAATGATTGCCATTCTAACTGGTGTGAGATGGTATCTCATTGTGGTTTTGATTTGCATTTCTCTGATGGCCAGTGATGATGAGCATTTTTTCAAAAACAAACAACCCCATCAAAAAGTGGGCAAAGGATTTGAATAGACACTTCTCAAAAGAAGACATTTATACAGCCAACAGACACATGAAAAAATGCTATGATTTTTTAAAGTTTTCATGTAAGATATTTAAGTTCATGTTTGCATATCAGTGTGCAGCCTGGAAACATATGTATTTCTCCAGGCTCAACCACACATGTGACAATGTCTCTCCAGCAGCGAACTCCTCTCACAATAAGCCTAAGGAGCGTTGGATGAATGAGACTTCACATTCAGTGAATTTCAGCCACCTCATCAGTTTCTCCATGCTACTGAAATCTCATTGTTCCACTCAGAATTTACCTTCTCCTAGGAATCGCTTTCAAAGCATTTCACTAACTATGTCAAGCCGGAGTAAGTAAAAGGCTGATGAGTTTGAATTTCCGCTCCAGTCTCTCAGCCTTTCTGTCTTATAGTTTGGCATGTCATTTCTACATGACATCAGATGCCATATTAGAAATTCCTGCTTGATCTTGAGATACATCAAAGCTACTGACTGACAAGTCATTAGGTACAGCTTAAATTCAGTCTTTAATCACTACCACTTTTAAAACATTTAATAGTGTAATTAGGAAAAATTCATAAAGACGGAAACTTCACATCATAATAAATCCAGATTTTACTGAGGCTGTCAGATGTTGTTACCTCACTCTCAATACCAGTACCAGAAGGATGAGACAGATTCTCCACATATTCGGAAATAATATTCTAGATGAAGATATGAGCTAAATGCCCTATTTTGGTCTATTCTTTTTCATGTTTGTGTGTTCCCTTCTCTGCTTCTTGAAAGATGTCTCTGAGTTTAAAAAATGATGATAAGATTCAAAGTTCTCACTTACAAGTAATGATACAAAATGTCTTCATCAGGGATAAAATTTGGGGAATGAAGATCCTTCTGTGTATCAAAAGATTAAAAGTTCTTTTCAAAAATGCTATTGAATATGAACTAATACCACATTTGACTTATTATACTGAAAGTAAATCATCAAATCATCAAACACCCAACATTTTGCATTTATAAATTTAAGCTATCCCAGATGAGGGGGCTATGAAGTAAAGACAACACTGGGAAATTTTTATTTTTCAATTAGTAAGTGTTCTAAACAGGCCATTCCATATACCAAGAATTTTATTTCAGTGGGAAAGAGGCCATAATTATTTTTATTTCATTATCAAAACATAGCATGTTCAATAAAATATATAGATTGCATATTAAATACAAATCTGCTGATAATATTGACTATGTAAATACGATATTTTTCCTGGAGGGTGAAAAAGATTCAGAGTGCCTACTTTCCAAAATAATCATGTGTTTGGTATGATATGCTTCTTACACCTTCAACAAATCTTTAATTTTATATTAAAATAGATGTTGGATTTTATGCTCCTGCAAAGAGAAAACCTGAATTCACAAACAGAGCCATATGACATGAGATACATTAAAAATATTTTGCAAATAGAATATGCCAAAGTTAGCAGAAAAGTCTGCTTTGGGGGAAACTTCTATTATGAATAAAATTGTTGTTTGTCACTTTTATTTTACCAAGAGGCAAATTAGTCATTGCATAGCCTGTTCCATTTTTTTCTTGAAATCAGGTCACTTAATCCCTTCTGGGATGTATTCAGAATGAGAGCCTATATTTTCCTCTCAGATTAATCTGGAGAGAATTTCAAGTTGCAGGTCTTCATGTAATAGGGCATGTGGAAAGGGAGTCTAAAGTGTCTGACACTTTAAATGATATAACTTTATTCAAAATGGCGTTACTTGTGAATATAATTTAAATAAAAATGTAGGTGAATTAATCCCCACATGACCTCCACTGCAATAAAATTATATTCTTGAAATGTGCTCTGTATCTCCTATATCCTGAATACAGCTGGTAACCTCAAAATGCCAGCCTTTGTGGATGGAAACTTATTTCTGAGCACAACATATTATCTGTTCCTAGGCTATAACAGTTATTCTTCATTTTTCTTGGACAAGAATTCATGTTGAATAATATGTATAAAGTTAGAACTAGCTAAATGCAGGGAATTCAAAAGTGCAGGTGAACAATCAATTCTTTATTCACATGTCTGGTTTTCTTCATGTTTCTAACTATTGTGGCACACTCTGAGGATGAAAGGTAAGATTGTTTCAGTTCCATGACTTAAAAGCTGAACAACTGTTGCATAATTATTGGACTGATGTTATCTGTAAGAGAAATCTGCAAGATATAAGATTTCTTGTTTTCATAAAGAGTCAAAATATGAATTTGAATTCTTATTAGAACCCTAACTACATAGGAAAAAGATACAGAAAAAAATAAGTCTAGAAGTAGATAAATAGATAGTGTAGAGCAATAATTCTCAAATGCTTTATAGTGAAGAACCAATTCATTATATTTTTAATTTCCAATCTGTCAAGGATGGATACCTTTGTAAAAATAAAATAAAAATGATTAATAGAACATGAAATAAAAAAATAAGCAAAGGCATACAAAAGACAGGCCCAGATTTTTATTATTTGTCTAAGGAGTCACAGAAATTACGTTGCAATGAATACGATTACAAAAAAGCATAACAGAAAAATTGCTATAAAAGTTTCCAACTGCTCGCTTGCAACTCCTGTACTTTCCTCATCACAGGCAGGCACTAGTCCACAGACCTCACTTTGAGACACATTGAGATAGAACATTCATTCTTAGTTTTCCATTCTCCATATTTGTTAGGTATTTGGTACATAGCTCAGCATTTCTAAACTGTATGCTAGCAGCAGCACTTTAGGAAAACAAATATTTATTTTTCTATGTCTGCCTCTTCATCCCTGAGTTTGTAGCTGGGGATGATATGAGGAGGC